>NC_071992.2:132661590-132964621 GCF_028885655.2 Pongo abelii | reverse complement strand
GTTCATGTTGCTCAGCACATAAAAGATTTGTTTGCTAATTCAATTTTGGAGATCAAAATATTTCATCACATAGGGATTATCATTTTCATATAAAGTTAAACAAAATATCATTGTAAAATAGTTGGGCAAAATGACAAGCGTCTGGAAGATTTATCTTTTCAGCATTTAGTACCTGTGGGTAATCTGTGACACTTTGGCAACTGAAGAGAACAGATGGCATCTTTCTGACTGCATGAGGTGGTGGACAGTGAGCATTAGTAAGCTGGCAGAGACCCACTTGAGATTAATTCATAGGAGAAAAAGAAATGAAATATTAGCACCCAAATAGCTTGTCAGTAAATTTTGTTTTTTTCCCCCTTTTAAGGAAACTGGAAACAATTGGATATATTTGCTTTTCTTCTTTACCCACCACTAAATACATCTAAAGTGCAGAGGTATATTTTGTTCAATCCACTTGGTTTCTTGACTAATTCATGAATAAGAATGTATTGTATGCCTACTGTGTGTACAACACTTTTTAAACAGCTTTATTGGTATATAATTTACCTGATACACAAATTCACTCATTTAAAGTATACCAATTCAATGGCTGTTAATATATTCACATTGTTGGGCATCAATCATAACATTTGACTTTAGAATTTTTTCACTACCCTCCCAGAAAATCCCTATACCCCCCTCGTCATCCCCATCTCCTCTAGCCCAAGGAATCCACTAATCTACTTTCTGTCTTATATATTTACCTATTCTGGACATTTCATATAAATGAAATCATACTATATATAATCCTTCATGACTGGTTTCTTTCGGCATATTTTCAAGGTTCATTCATCTTGTAATGTGCAGCATTTCTTTTTCTGCTAAATAATATTCCATTGTACCACCTTTTGTTTATCCACTTATCAGTTGATGGACATTTGAGTTGTGTCCATTTTGGAGTATCATCAATAATGCTGCTGTGAATTTTCATGTACATGTATCTGTTTTCATTTTTCTTGGGTATATGTCTACGGGTAAAATTGCTGGATAATATGGTAATTCTATGTTTAACTACTTGAAAAACTGCCAGACTGTTTTCCAAACCAGTTGTACCATTTTACATTCCCACCAGCAATATATGAGGATTTCAGTGTCTCCATATCCTCCCTAGCAGTTATTTTCTATTTGATTATAACCATCATACTAGGTATTAAATGGCATTTCATAGTGGTTTCATTTGCATTTCCCTGATGGCTAGTGATGTTGAAAATCTTTTCATCTGCTTATTAGCCATTTGTATATTCCCTTGGAGAAACGTTTATTCATACCCTATGCCCATTTTTTAATTGGGTTGTTTTTAAACTTTTATGTTGATATAATATTGGGTGTTTTAAATTATTGACTTGTAGTTTCTCTATATTCTAGATACAAGTTTTTGTTTTTGGTTTTTTTGAGACGAAGTTTCACTCTTGTTGCCCAGGCTGGAGTGCAATGGCGCGATCTCGGCTCTCTGCAACCTCTGCCTCCCAGGTTCAAGTGATTCTCCTGCCTCAGCCTCCCAAGTAGCTGGGATTACAGGCAAGCACCAACACGCCCAGCTAATTTTTTTGTATTTTTAGTAGAGACAGGGTTTCTCCATGTGGTCAGGCTGATCTCGAACTCCTGACCTCAGGTGATCTGCCCACCTTGGCCTTCCAAAGTGCTGGGATTACAGGCATAAGCCACCGTGCCTGGCCAAGTTTTTTAATCAAATATGTTATCTGCAAAAATTTTCTTCCATTCTGGAGGTTGTCTTTTCACCTTCCCAAGTTTAAAGATAAACTTAGTGCTTAGATATGATTTTTTTTCTGATACCTCCTTGCCTGTCATGGTAATAGGACCTTATATTTTTCCTTTAGTAGACTATGCCTTATTCAATCTCAGTCTATCTAATTTAGGTAGAGATGATCTCTTCCTCTAGCTCCAGAATGGACACAAGAAGCAAGGCTGGCCAAGCAAAATTATTGTAGTCCATCAGGGTCTAGTTAAGAGAAAAAACAGAGCAGTAATGTAAACAGAGAACATTTAATATAAACACATATTAATTAGGTATAAAGTTATTAACCAGATAACTAAATAGCTAAAAAGTGAACTCTAAGGATTCTGGAGGTAGTAACTGGAGGAAGCAGTTTCTGTCCCTAAGTCAAGGGGGACAAAAGGAAAGGGTTAGAATTCTTAAAATTTAAAAGCTTGAAAAAGGATCCCTATGGAGCTGAAACCTCTGAGAAGCTAGGCTTTAATCCACAGGTGCTGATGTCTCTCAGCTTAGTGGCAGGGCCAAGTACCCAGACAAATTTCAGAAGAGTGGGCTCCAGCCAACTATGCTGGTATCTGGTTCTCTGGTGGGAGGGAGGTGGGTTGAAGCAATACAGCAGGTTCTGCAAATGTTGCAAACTTGATCTGAAGCCTGCTTGGATGAGAAATTGCTGCTGCTAGAAGGGAAGAAATGATATTCACAAAAGCTACAAGCAGTAAGCTCACAGGAAGCAAC
This sequence comes from Pongo abelii, assembly GCF_028885655.2. Classification (NCBI taxonomy): domain Eukaryota; kingdom Metazoa; phylum Chordata; class Mammalia; order Primates; family Hominidae; genus Pongo; species Pongo abelii. The sequence goes on along the minus strand of NC_071992.2, from coordinate 132,962,112 downwards.
AGGAGGAATTCAGTCTTTTCCTCCCCCACTAACCTTTCAGATCCTGCCTCTAGAGCCTATTATTGGCAGAACCCAACAAAAAGCTGTCACTGGAAAATTGTACATTGCAGAGTTCCAGCTCAGCATCACAATGTAGAATACAGAAAGGTGAGCTTGGAACTGGCACAACCCACCCCTTTGCCTACACTGCATCCATATGCACCCTTCTATACATATATTTAAACTTTCATACAACAATTAACAATCTGTTTCCTTCTTTTTTTTTAAGAGATGGGGACTCACTCTGTTGCCCAGGTTGGAGTGTAGTGGTGTCATCATAGCTCACTGTAGCCTCCAACTCCTGGTTTCAAGAGAACCTCCTGCCTCAGCCTCCTGACTAGCTAGGACTACAGGTGCACGCTACAGTGCCTGGCTAATTAAAAAAAAATGTAGAGACAGGGTTTTTGCCATGTTATCCAGGCTGGTCTCAAACTCCTGGCCTCAAGTGATCTTCCTGCCTCAGCCTCACAAAGTGCTAGGATTACAGGAGAGAGCCACTGCACCTGGCCCTCCCTCTTTCACCTAAGATGGTGCAACTGTTTTTCATACAAATAAATCATTGTAGTGGGCCAGTGTGATGTTGTGTAGAATGTCAAGATGATCAAGATCTCTTCAGACTATATTATGGCTGACAGCCTATGAGCCAACATATGCATGAAGCAAGACTGTGAAGGTGTACTATTAACCTTGTCAAGAAAAAACAAAGTTCTTTTCATTTATTTATTTATGTATTTTTTCGAGACGGAGTCTCACTCTTGTCGCCCAGGCTGGAGTGCAATGGTATGATCTCAGCTCACTGCAACCTCTGCCTCCTGGGTTCAAGTGATTCTCCTGCCTCAGCCTCCTTAGTAGCTGGGATTACAGGTTCCCACCACCACACCAAGCTAATTTTTGTATTTTTAGTAGAGACCGGGTTTCCCTATGTTGGCCAGGCTGATCTTGAACTCCTGACCTCATGATCCACCCGCCTCAGCCTCTCAAAGTGCTGGGATTACAGGCGTGAGCTACTGCACTCAGCCAAAAAACAAAGTTCTTTTAGTGGTCCTAGCACATTGATAAAGAGCAGGATATGGGGAAGGGGCCAGGTGGGGTGGGGGTGGGGGTGGGGGTGGGGGGGCGGTGCACATTTTTGTCTCAGGTGTCAAGAGCTGTATTCATTGTTCCAGTGAAGACATTACATCTGAAAAAACTGCTAGAAATAAATCATGCCTGATTAACATTAAAATAATCCAGTCATTGGTTTTAAGATCATCTACCTTCTGCAGAGGCCCAATAGATCCATTAAATGGAGATGTGATAGGAGTAAACACTTCTACCTCATTCTATCATTTGATGATAGTAGTGTTAATAATCTCTGCAATTCCTCCAATGATGTCCTATCTTTTGGTTTATTATAAGACAGAAAAGAGAAATTCCAACAGTTTCTACTTGACCCTTCCTATCCTAATGACCCTTAGTCCATAAATGAGAGCCAATATGGGGACATGACCAGTTACCAAGTATGTCTTTAACAACTATACATTCTGAACTGGGAATAAACAGGATGGGCTCAAGTATCTACTGAGCTCACCAGACTCAAATTTGACCTATAACTCAATTTTTCTGTCACTTCACCACCATAAACTCCCACTCTAAATGGTAGTCCAGTAGCATTTTGAGACCCTAGCAATTAGCATCAATTCAGAACCAGAAATACTCCCAAAGGTCTGAGTATTTCTATTCCCCAATTCACAGTCCCTCTAGAAAGTGGCCACAGGTCCCTGTGGGAAAGAGGACTTGAAGCACTGCTACAAGTATATACTGTAATTTTTATATACTGGATTCTTTCTCAAGAGAACCCAGCCTCCCCTTAAATTAAGGGGTTCTGGCCCTCGAACTGTTTTAGTCTGGAAATTGGATGAGTCATGACTCTCCCTTCTGGTAGACCTGAACTTATTTCATTTTCTTTTTTGTTTGTTGAGACAGGGTCTTGCTCTGTCGCCCAGGCTGTAGTGCAGTGACATGATCAAGACTCACTGCAATGTCAACCTCCCAGGCTCGAGCCATCCTCCCACCTCACCCCCCCATGTAGTTAGGACCACAGGCACACGCCACCACACCTAGCAATTTTTCGATTATTTGTAGAGATGAGATCTCCCTATGTTGCCGAGGCTCATCTCAAACTCCTGTGCTCAAGTGATCCTACCACCTTGGCCTACCAAAATGTTGGGATTACAGACATAAGCCACCACACTTGGCCTTCATTTTCATTCACTCAACAAATATGTACTGATACATTCTACTCAGTACAAATTCGTGTATTATACATTCTATATTCTTATATGGAATATATATTTTTATAGAATATATTATATGGAATATATAGAATATATCCTTATATGGAATATATAGACTATATTCCTGTATGGAATATAGGTATAGGGATAGTATTCACAAAACAAAACAAAAACTGAAGTAGGAGATGAGATTTTTGTTAAAATATCTTTTAATTTTACTGGCAAAATACATCAATGACTAATATATTCCCGTATGGAATATATTCTTATTGGAATATATTCTTATATAGAATATGTATATATAATATGTGTATATACCTATATACATATATATATCTTGGAGATATAAAACTAATTGGGAATAATGTCATATATAGAGAGAGACAGTAAGCAAACATTTTTAAAAACATTTTAAAGACTCCAAACTATTCATTTCTATCCACCTATAAAAAACTAGTAATTAAACCTGTCAAATCACAGCCATCTTGCTTTACCCAGATTCAGAAACATGAAATCCTTTTACCTTTGAAACTCTAGTTTCAAAGCTGTTCTAAAGTGACTTGGTTTTAATTTATATACTTGCAGGGATGAGAAGTAGCTGTAGGGCTATAAAAATGTAAAGAATACAGTATCGTGCCCATACACAACTGCAAACACTTATTTTTAAGTGTTCGTAAAAGATAGTGGTCTTCAGAAACACCCCTTTTCAGACTGGCAAACTTTCAGAGTTCAAAAGTGCATGTATTACACTTTTATCCCCAACAAAGCTAGTAGCTACCCTCTAAAGCAGAGGTTAACATTTTCTTTTTCCAAACCACACAATGGATTATGATCCCATGTGCGTACTCCCATGGTTCCCTTCCCCAGGTTGTATGAAAAAATAAAGCAAATAATTACGAAGTTTTAGGGATAGTGGTATAGGGATAGTATCCACACACAAAAAAACTGAAGTACAAAGATATGAGACTTTTGTTAAAATATCTTTTAAAGTAATTTTACTGGCAAAATACACAAATGACTAACCAGTTTTAAAATATTAAACATACTTCTTTTTTTTTTTTTTTTTTTGAGACGAGGTTTCACACTGTCACCAGGCTGGAGTGCAGTGGCGTGATCTCGGCTCACTACAACCTCCGCCTCCTGGGTTCAAGTGATTCTCCTGCCTCAGCCTCCCGAGTAGCTGGGACTACAGGCGCATACCACCACACCCAGCTAATTTTTGTATTTTTAGTACAGACAGGGTTTCACCATGTTGGCCAGGATGGTCTTGGTCTCTTGATTTTGTGATCTGCCAGCCTCAGCCTCCCAAAGTGCCGGGATTACAGGCGTGAGCCATCACGCCCTGCCAAAATATTAAACTAATACATTGTAATTTTTAGTACTTCTATAATTACTGCTTCATAAAAAAGTGGATTTTTCCAGCTCTCCAGTTCAGATGCTATTAACAGGTAATCAGATAGCACTGATTAAGTAGAAATAGATTAACAGTAATACCTAAAATTAATGTATTTTAGCATATTGAAGTGAGTATCATCAGTGTATATTTCACTTATCACTTTGTCTAGTTTATTAGGTGGCCTTAATGCTTGTCATTGACAAATGTTAACTTTCCTCACAAAACCTACAGTATTCACTTTATTCCAGTATTTTTGCCTTCCTTATTAAAAATGTTTCTACCGTCAAGAATTTAAAATGGAATCATGACATTGCAATCCAAACACTACCTTGGCTTGCCAGATTAGTCTACGTGTCACTCCTTGGTGTAAAGCTATAATTCCAATTTCCAGCAAAGAAGTATCTCTGAATTCAAATGAGAATGACATTTCTATGGGAATAAATGTGAACTGTCTCACATTTAACCATTAAGAATTTACTCATACGTCATCATGATAACCTAATGTTAGACTGAGAATCACTGCTCTAGGGTGGCTCCAGAAGCTGTCAGTCAGGAACTACTGATAAGATTTCACTTGTCCAATAATTTGATACTTCCATCTTGTAGTACAAAAACATTTTAATTTTGGCCTGATAAATGACTAAAACAATTGCCAGGGGAATTGAGAGAGACAGGTTTCATTATTCAATTGCTAACTGAATTGACCCTCATTGATCCTCAGACTAATTTAGACACTTTTCAATAGCATTCACAGTCAATCTCAAAGAGAATATTATTTTTGAATTCTTGCTATTGAAGTTAACATTTACATCTAAAAGAAAAGTGGAAGTCAAACAAACAAAAAAACCCTAGTCATAATAATGAAAATACTGAGTTTCTGATGTACAAAGAGTAAAATATTCATATACTGGAAAAATGGTGCAGTATAAATAGGCAAAATTTCACTCTTTCTAGTAGGAAGTCAATAAATAATTGATGTATCAAAAAGTAGCAGTATAATCATACAATTTGGAAATATAAATTCTTCAACTACTAGAATTGAAAGAGGAAGTTTCTTCTGTCAATGTGAAAGAGGGACTGCCTCTTTTTTTCACAAGCCTTTTAGAACTGTAAGATTTTTTAAAACTGTTTGCATATAATGTTTGAAGGTGGGAATGGGACCAGAGAGGCAACAATTTTACCTGGAGAAACAACCTCCCGAAACCATTTAGTAAGTAAAGTGAATACCATCACACCTAAACCCATTCACTGTTTTTATTTTTTTTATTTTTATTTTTTTCTGAGACAGGTTCTCACTCTGTTGCCCAGGCTGGAGTGAAGTGACGCGAATTCGGCTCACTGCAATCTCTGCCTCCCAGGTTCAAGTGATTCTCATGCCTCAGCCTCCTGAGCAGCTGGAATTACAACTGTGCACCATTGTGCCCAGCTAATTTTTGTATTTTAGTAGAGATGGGGTTTTGCCATGCTGGCTAGACTGGTCACTGTTTTTATTTTATAATTAATTTTAGCTAAAGCATATGGGTTAATTTACAAAAATGTTTGGTCTTTTATTATAAATACTTCTAGTTGTAAAAAATTCATTTTCACATTTGAATGTCCTTAAAAGTATCCAAAGGATTCATTCTCCTTCTGCATTCTGCTTCTTAGAAAGTACTTTTGAGTTAGATCTGTTCCGAATTCTTTTTCTTTTTCTTTTCTTTTCAGAAGCAGATGATTGTGTGTCCGGTGCCTTCTTCTTTTTCTTCAAACAGCTAAGAGGATTGGGACCACTTATCTTCTTGCGCTTTTTTCTTCTTCTCTGTTCAGGGTTTTTCACTAAACCCTGTTCCTCTTTGAGGTGTTTGATACTTTCTTTCTCATGCACTGAGACAAGCTGACCTGACTCCACTGCTTTTACAAAGGCAATTGTTTTGGGAGAAGGTTTGTCCAAAACCATAGTGTTCTGAATAATAAACATGAGAGGAACTCCAGGCTTCTTTTTCACTTTCATAGACAAATTCTGATCCTATTTAAAAGAAAACAGAATTATTCAGTTCAAATGTCAATTAAGGTACCTTAAATAGGTTTTCAAGAACTGTATTAAAAATAAAAGAGATCACATATTTTATTTTTCAAATGAGTAAGCCTCACTCATTCATTTGAGTAATGGGGGTATATTTTATGATAAAGGAAGAAAAACATAAAAACTGAGCACAGTGTTAGTAGCAGCTTTGTGAACTGCATTTATCGATACTCTAGAGCCACAAATTACAAACTAATGCAAAGGTAAATGTGTTAGGTGGGTTTCTCCTGTTTCCACTCTAAGATATTCTTTGGAAAGGGTCAAGAATGCTTGAAGAGGTTAAAGGAAAAGAAACTGGGTAGTAATTAGCTACTCAGATTCTAAATTCAGCTCTGCCTCTGTGTAATTTTATAATTCTGATAATCAAATCTGTATGTATGTGAACTTATTATCACCCCCAAAAGTCTCTCTTTTCCTGCCTTCAAGAAGATGGGAATATTTTTCTTTAAAAGCCTGAAATATTTCATACTGTTGGTACAGTCTTAAGCAGTATGAACCATGACTTTGAGAAATAGTAGGAAATACAGGAGCACGAAAAAACATTAACAGAATATAGGAACTTTGCTCTACTTATCTTCCCTTCAAGAACCCTACAACAAATAATCACATCTCATGTCAACAATTTCTCGTTTTAAAAAAAGAAACTTCTGCCAGTGTCCAGCATGATGGCAAACACCTGTAATCCCAGGTACTCAGGAGCTGAGGTGGAAGGATCACTTTAGCCCAGGGATTCAAGACCAGCCTAGGCAACACAGTGAGACCCTCAAGTCTCAAGAAACAAACAAAAAAGGCAAAACAAAGGAATCATGAAAAAAAAAAAAAACCAATCTTCCAGTACTAAAAAGAATATCAACATGCTTAAAGTTTTCCTCAAATTTTCAAATGACGATTGCTTTTACTGACTGCAAACTAACTTAGAAGGCTGTATTTTTAAAAGTCTAATCATTCTAACTTTTTTCTGATTATAAATAGCTCCATATGAAGTATAAATAGAAATGGTTAAAACTGCCTGTGGTTTTAAAAGTAGTATCACCTGTGTTGCCACAAAATAATGATGAGGATTTCCCTCTTCAACCATGGAAAGCAGACATTCTGATCCGCTCACTGCATTCTTGAAATGAGGACAATTTCGAACTTGGCATTTTTGTGCAATCAGTTTTGCCCCATATAAGTCCTTTCCCAACGTTTCTAGCTCTTTTAACACACATCTGAAAAGAAAAATTATAGCAGATACATTTCAGTTGTTTACATAAAGTATAAAAAAAGTCAATTTTTTCTTAAAATAAAACTATGCCGTTACAATCTAAATTTGTCATCTGGTAACCATTTACTTTAAAAGATGACTTGAAAAATCATTTACCAAGTAGGAAGAATAACAGTTAAAATTTACTGAGCACTTACTATGTTCCATGCAGCATGCAAATTTCTCTTTACATAAATTCTTGCTTAATCTCAAAATAACCCTATGAAGTTAGGTCGCTTACCTTGAAAGCACCCCACTGTGAGATTTCAAGTAACATGCCAAAGTTCAAGTAACTAGTAAGTGGTACCGAGACTTGTAGTTTGACAACAGCTCCCTTGTCCTAACCATAGCATAATAAGCTTCTGCTTCAAGTACAAATTGGTACACTTTCAAAATATTTTCAATTCAGAACAGTAAAACTTCTCACGTCATCAAGTTGTTTTTAAAAAAATGTTAAGTCATAAGAGTTCCTCGACCCTAGCCAGCCTTTGCCAGATTCTTTCTTGCCTCATATCCTGTATCATCTTTCTGTTTTAAGAAGATTTTGCTTGCTTTAGTCATTAGACTTGACCTCTATTTTGAGTACTGCCAGCCTGTGGATATCCTGCCATCAACTCTTCAAATTCACCATGTCTAAGATCAAACCACTTTCCTGCATCCAAATTTATCCTCCAAGACTTGCCATCTCTTTGAAATTATTATTTTCCCAGACACCCTAGATAGAAATCAGAAATCACATTTGACCTTCCTGCCCTTCTTCACCCATACTCCTACGCCATCAGCTGCTCGACCTATCTATCTCAGTAACGTAACGTTTCTTTGGGAACCCTTCGGTTCCTGCCTTTCTTCTCCCAGGTTTAGGCTCCCCTTACTTCTTGATTGAACAACCGCAAAACAGATTTCATGCCTTTGCTCTCTTGTTTCTCCAATTTACCCTTCACATGACTGCAGTTATCTTTTCTAAAATAAAACCCAGGCCTGATAACATTCGGCTGTTCTACTTCATCAATTAACTCCACATATCTTCAAACCTGAATATGAGTAAACTCTGTAGAGACCTAACTACTAGTGGCCAAGAAATATATTCCACTGAAAAACGAATTATCTGATTTCTTAAAAACATAAATTGCACAATTTAAAGGGAGGAGAAACTTAAAAGTTTTAAAAACTGCCTGGCATGGTGGCTCATGCCTGTAATCCTCATGCTTTGGGGGACCGAGGTGGGTGGATCACCTGCGGTCAGGAGTTCAAGACGAGCCTGGTCAACATGGTGAAACCTTGTCTCTGCTAAAAAATACAAAAATTAGTAGGACGTGGTGTCACACATCTGTAATCTCAGCTACTTGGGAGGCTGATGCAGGGAAATCACTTGAACCCGGGAGGAGGAGGCTGCAGTGAGCCATGATTGCACCACTGCACTCCAGCCTGGGCAATAAAGTGAGACTCTACCTCAAAAATAAATTAAAAAAAAAAACTCAAGTGACATATAAATCAAATGTAATATATGTATTTAGTTTGAATCCTGATTTTTAAAAGGCTTCTTTATCTTTTCAAGATACATGCCAAAGAATTGATAGAATAATATGCTCCAAATCAACCCATCAGTAAGGAGAGGTGATGGATTCAACAAGATTGGCCATGTTAGTAACTGCAAAAGCTGGAGAGAGGTTTCATTATATTATTCTACTTTTGAGTTGTCTGAAAAATTCCAGAGTTAAAATAAATTTGTTAGAAAAATTGCTGTAGAATATAATTTTATGTGGCACTTCTCAACCTTTTTAATATCATAGCACTATATTTAAAATGTTAATATTTCTATGGCACACAGGAATATATGGACAAATTGCTTGTAGACAAAAGCAATCAATTCAGGGGCAAAGACTACTGAAGGATTTGTTAGACAGCCCTGAAGACTAAGGGGATCAAAACTTTGGGGGTATCTGTAACTCAGCCGAGACTCTGCTTGAGAAATTCTGAACAAATACAGAAAGCTGTTCATTAAATAGTGGTATGTGAGGAAAAGGAGACTATTAACACAGTATACACAGAAAAAGCCCATACTTTGTTATGGCTGTAGTTACAGATGCGGGTTTCCCTATGTTGCTCAGGCTTACCTCAAACTCCTAGACTCAGGCAACCCTCCTGTCTCAGCCTCCTGTGTAGCTGGGATTACAAGTGTGAGCCACCTTGCCTGGCTTAATAGTCCATTCTTGTGCTTGTGTGAGTGTGTATAAAGAACTGGAGGGATGACATTGCACATGTTAACAGTGATTATTCGTGAGTAGTGGTATTATGAGTCATTTTAATTTTCTTTTTTTGCTTTTTTAAAAGTAAATATTCTGCAATGAAAAAACTACTAAATTTCTTAATAGTTCTTCATGGTCTAGTCTCACTTTGCCTTCTTCCTAGTTTCACTCCCAAATATATTCTGTGCTGCAACCTCTTTCCCAGGCATTTCATAACTCCATTCCGTGTGAAGAGGTCTCCACAACAAGAAGTGTCATTCTTTTCTGTCATTCAAAATAGTTCTTCCCCTCAGAACTGAACAAGTGAATGGGCTCAAATGTTATCTGAAATCTGTCACAATTCTCTCCTCTCTCCTCTTCATCCCGACAAGCTTCCATCCTAAGTGTTCCCACATTTCAATGTAGTGGGGAAACAGACCTAGAGTGAAAACACACACTGCAGACTGACTTATGCACTTTACTGGACATGAGGGAGCAGTGTGTGGCATAGGGGGTACTTAATAAAGCGAGGTGAATAAACAAATGTCCTTGGGCCGATTCCTTAATCTCAAGTACTGACTTTTTGCCCTGGACATCAAAGATGGTAACTCATAGGTTCACTGTGAGACTTGCAGAGTTTTGGTTTAAACTAAGAAAAGCTATGCAAATGACAGCAACCATTTGAAGACGGGTACACTTTGGATACCGAAAAATGCTCTAGTACATTATACTCGTTTGAGCTTACAGCAATCTTCTAAGCAATTATCATCTTTATTTTACAAATGAGGAATCCGAGGCTCAGAGAGGCTAAATAACTTGACCGAAATCACAGAGCTGGTAGAACTGGGATCATGATTCGAAGTCAGATCTCTCTGCTATAATGTGCTCTCATTCGCCAGGCTAATGACACGTGATATTCACAGGGCACTGTCCAGTCTGCCTCTATTATAGGTATTCGCCTGACCACCTTCACCTCTCCACTTAACTGTCAACTCCACGTGGGCGGGGCGTTTTGCACCTCCTGAGCTCGCAATGAAGGTCTGTGAGCAATGGCCTCGCCTCTACAACACCCGACGGACCCTCTGTGCTTCCTCCCCAGCCCCCCGGGCCCACCTTGTGGTGCACAGCTGCGTCTCCCCCATGAGGTAGCGGGGCAGCTGCTCCCGCAGCTGGATGCGGCCTCGCAGCGCCGCCTGACAGAAGGTGCCGTCCAGCAGGATCTGGTACGGCTCGCGGACTCCGAAGTTGTTGCGGAAGAAGCCAAGATGCTTCTTGGCATGTTTCTGCCTTGTGATCTTCATGCTTGGCTCACCGGGACGGAGGCCACTGGACCAGGAAGCATCAGCAAACGCCTCACGCACGCCCCAGCACCCTCAATGCCAGTTTCACCCGGAAATGAAGCCCCTTTGGCCACGGAAGCAAACGCCCCGGTCTTCCGGGCCTGCCCAATGGTTTACGTCATGTCTAGACTAGCGCGCGCTTTCACCGCGGCGCCCGCGCTTAAAGGGGCGGTCCCTTAGGGCGGAACTAGTGCGTACGCGGGAAAACCGCTGGGGTGCGCGATTCCGCACGGGGGCGCACATGCGCAGTCTGGGGCCACAGTAAAAGAAAATTACGGGAATACATTTAGCGTGTTACCTACGTTTCAGAGGTGCGTAGCAAGAGCTTCTCTGAAAGACTGGCAGTATAGTAGTGATCAGTGATAATATTGAGCCTTAATATGTTCCAGACACTGTCCTAAGTGATTTACCTTACATTATTCCCCTGAATGTTTATAATTCCCAAGTGAAAGAAGGAAATGATATATTGGATAGCTATGAGTGGGGAGGTTTGTACTGGCTGCTTTCCCATAAAGAAATTAAGCACGTTCACGAAGGGCACGTAGTTTGTTAGTGTCTGGAACCCAGTTTTCGTGCCTGAAGTTCAAATGTTCTTGCCACACCACCATAGAAACTAACGTCACTCGGGGACCATTTGTCAGGGCAAAGGGTGCAACCATTTTGCATTTCCTCCTGCCTTAGGACCACCCTAAATCACTCGCATGGAGTGTTTTGGAAGAACTCTCAAGAGCTTCGTTTGCCTAGAGTCAGAATTCCTAACCTTGAGTCCTGGTTCTGCCACAAACCCAAGCCGTTTGATCTTGGGCAACTCCCGAAGAAAGCTGGGTTCAACTTCCTCACTGTCAAACTGGTTGTAGGTCTAGATAAGTTTCAAGTACTCTTTTTATGTCCATAGTCTCTGACATAGGAAGACTACATACTGGGCCAGTAACAGGAAGGCACAAAGCTGACTGAAGGTTTAAAAATTACTTGGTCAATTTGATTAATAAGGAGAATGAATCAGAAAATTTCAAGTTCTCCCGTGGCTGTCGAGTATCCACTTCAAGGCAAAATAATCAAAGAACGGGGAGTATGGAATTTTGCATTTTTGTCCTGGCCTGGAATCTGTCCCAGATCTAGTTTTGGCTAAAGATTGAAAGAACCAGCACAGAAAATGATTTACAACGTGATTGAATGCGTTGTTTGCATTGGGGTTTTATTTCAATATATAGGTTTATGAAATTGGAATAAGATCTATAACGTTAGCCCTGACCTGAGTTCCAGCACATCACTTAGATGGTTGCTTTCATTTAAACTTAAAATGAATTTAGGAATTGGAAGCCATGAAAACTTTTGCAGGGTTGGATTCATGGTCTTTGAGTGTAATTGCTCAGTACTTTTCAATGTGAATCCTCTTTTTATTCCTGTATGCCAACTCTCTACTCCAACTATGCGCCCACCACAGACAGAGAAACGAGATACCACCTGAGTCTTGCAAAACAGTTGAAACATTTTTTCTTAAATAGCCTCAGATTTATCTACCAGCTCCTTGGCCACTTTTCAGTACTAAGAAAAATGTGGTGCAGCACTAGGGATTTTAGTCTTATCTTAGTTTCTATTGTCGTTTTTTAATTTACCAAACTACAGCACATTTTTTTCCCCAAGCTCTATGTATATGACAGTGCCAGTTTGCACCCTATCTTTATTATGAAAACATGAAGATGGTCTATAATGGTGATTATCAAGTTTAAAACAAAGTTTTCTCCCGGGCACGGTGGCTAATGCCTGTAATACCGGAACTTCGGGAGCCCGAAGCGGGAGGATCACTTGAGCCCAGGAGTTTGAAACCAGCCTGGGCAATATAGGGAGCCCCTGTCTCTACTAAATTAAAAAAAGACAAAAAGAGAAAAAAATAGAGTTTTCTATTACAGCAGTGTTTCTCAAAACATGGTCCTGGAATATGCAGGAAAAGCTCTTAGTGTGCTTGTTTAAAATGCCCATTTCTGATTCAGAATAAGTATTGAGGGAGAGGGATACTATTCAGAGAGGAAGTGACATTTATTACAATCTCCCCAAATCATTATTATGCTCATTAGTGTTCCTGAAGGACCTTTTTTGTAATAAAGCATCGTTTATCCAATAAGATTTTTTATTAATTGGTCCACTTAATACACTTTTGTTTAGATGCCAAATGATCTGTAATGGAAAATCAACGTTTAGCCACAACCAAGGCAGAAGCCAAATACTGCCATTATTGAATGAACTATTTGGATATAAATTTAAATCTGAAATTTTATTTTGAAAGTTATGTCATTATTAAAATATTTAATATTCATTGAAATTTTTTTGACCTTATACTGAAGGAACAATAATTCATAACAGCATTGCTAGTTTTTAGCTTTTTTCTCAGGTCAGTCCACTGGACATTTTCCATGCCAAATAGAAATCCACATTCAGCTGGAGTAAGTAGGTGATTAATTTATTTTTCTTTATTTTTTATGTTCTTCATTTTATTATGTCTGGATCAAATATAGTTTTATAATATTATGCTGTTGTACATGATTTTGAAGTTTTTTTCTTCATGAAATTTTGATGAAGCCAAGTTGACATGAGAATAATTTATTTTTGAAACGTATGACTAATTCCCAAATAGGACTTTCTCATGAAAGATTCATGGCCTAAATGGAATTAAAGAGGTAAACATTAAATATAATTCATAAAGGTGACTTTGTTGAATTTCATCAATGTTAGTATAATTTTGTTTAATTTCATAAATGTTAGACAATTTAGCTAACATATCTATTATGGTATTATTCTGCCTTATATTCATATCTAAATATTTATAAACATTTGTTAACATTCATTAGCTCAAAAAAATTTCTTCCTAACATTATCTAACATACTGTCTAAATAAATAATTTAGCTAAATAAATATTTTAAGACAACTTAGGTAAAGCACTTTGTATTGAGGTCCTATGAGGTTCTTTGCTAAGATCCCCTAGGATAGGCTCCATCATGGAATGCCTTACTGTGAAATTTCAAATATGTTAGAAGGTGTTACAAAGGTCAGATATGGAGGCTGTCACTTTTTAAAATAATCTTTAAAATAAAATAAAATAACAAAAAACTTTATGTATTTCAAATTACAAAAATAACATATGCCTCTTAAAACAAGTGGAACAACACAAAGATAGTGATTTCTTCTCCCCTTGCCCAGATAACACTTTGATGATGTATTATGTATCTCTTGGCAATGTTTCCATATTCACATATTGATATATCATATGCATATATATACAATTTAATATTTATGTAGAGATACTCTGTTATGCAAAATTGAATCATATTTAACAATTCTGTACATTTTGCTTTTCTCACCTAACAATCCTGTAGAAATCCCTACACACATCTACCCAAAGTCAATTGGCAGAGTTCTCAAGCATTATTTTTAATGGCTGCATGACATTTCTCACGAAATCACCAAATATAACACAATAGATAAGACACAGACTATGAATTTTCACCCAAGATCTCTTCTTTTCTTTGTAGGAATAGACTCCCGATTTTATTCTGGAGTGTAATGTGCCCAGATAAGCAAATCCATTCCCCAGAATTCTTTTTTTTTTCTTTTCTTTTTGAGACGGAGTCTCGCTCTGTTGCCCATGGTGGAGTGCAGTGGCACAATCTCGGCTCACTGCAACCTCCACCTCCTGGGTTCGAGCGATTCTCCTGCCTCAGTCTTCCAAGTAGCTGGGATTACAGGCACAGGCCACCATGCCTGGCTAATTTTTGTATATTTAAGTAGGGACTGGGTTTCACTATGCTGGCCAGGCTGGCCAGGCTGGTCTTGAACTCCTGACCTCAAGTGGTCCGCTCACCTTGGCCTCCCAAAGTGCTGGGATTACAGGCGTGAGCCACAGCAGCCAGCCCATTCCCCAGCATTCTGTGCAGTTAGGTAGAACCACAGGATTAAGTTCTAGCCAAAGATATGTAAGTGTAAGTGTTGCATGGAATTCTGGGAAGCCGGCTTAAAGGAAGTCAACTTAGCTTGGCAGTGGGCACTTTTGTGTTTTATATCTCCTTCCTTCCTACTCTCTGGAATTTGGATGTGATAGCTTTAACTCCAGCAACCTATTTTAGACCATGAGCTAATTTTGAGAATGGAGGTCGTTTGCTTAACACTGGTAAAGCAGATAAGAGGAGCTTGGATCGCTTGCAACTGTGAAAGTGTCTTTCCAAACGTAGACTTTCTACTTGTGGACTTCTTTTACATGAGAAGAAAAATAAACTTCTACCTTGGTTTAAAAAAAAATGTTATCATAAGTTTATTTTATATGTAGCCAAACTCAATGCTAACTGATAAAGTTAGAACTACTTGCCAGAATTAGATAATTTTATATGAACAAATATGTTTGATGAGACCTTGATGTTAGTTCATGTTAGTCAATACAATTGCCCTTCCTTTGAACAGGTTCAAAATACTAGTTTATACATTTCCTCTAAAAGGTAGAAAGTCTTCAAAGTTAAATAAACCAAATCTTTCTTTACATACTATAGAAACTGTCTTGACATTTGTTTCTCTTGAAAGTATAAACAATTTGATTTGAATTTGGTATGTCAGTGGGATATATCTCCTGTTGAGAAAAGTTAGTTAAATATGAAGAGCCCCAGCTGCTTGGGTAAGGAACATCAAGGAAATGTTAGTGTCATCCAGTTGTCAATTAACGAAAGCAAGTAGAATTCATGTATATAGGTCCTGCCAGTATCAGTGAGCTCTTCTTTCAGGTCAAATGACAAAGGAGAAGCTGTCTCTTAGAAAAAGATTTCAAGAGATTTCTGTTTCTCGAGGATATTTCTAAACTAGACAGTAAACAGGAAGTGCCCATCATCAGTTATCAGATGACTATTGTCAGATCACTACAAAATTAGACGAGCAAGTTTGCTTTCTGTAATTATTTGGATGAAATCATACTTAGAACAAATACTGCCATGTTAGGTAAATTCAAAGGAATTATTATTTCTCTAACAGATGTATGTTTGTATGTATGTATTTATTTTTTTGAGACAGAGTCTCACTGTGTTGCCCAGGCTGGAGTGCAGTGGTGCAATCTCGGCTCACTGCAACCTCTGCCTCCCGGGTTCATGCGATTCTCTTGCCTCAGCCTCCTGAGTAGCTGGGATTACAGGTGCCCACCACCACGCCTGGCTGATTTTTGTATTTTTAGTAGAAACAGGTTTTCACCATGTTGTCCAGGCTGGTCTCAAACTCCTGACCTCAAGTGATCTACCCACCTCGGCCTCCTAAAGTTCTGGGATTACAGGTGTGAGCCACCTCACCCAGCCCGTCTCTAACAGATTTAAACAGTGCTCTCCATTGGCATTTTACTACAAAATGTTTACTGGCATTAATTTAAATGGTGAAAATAAAAACTGGCAGAGCAGAGCAAAAAGTTAAGAAATAGTACAATGGCAAACATGTTTTACTGTAATGCAAAGCAAACTGCCATTTGAAATTTAATTATTATTCAAACTGATAGAGAAGTTCACACTAAATGGGTCTTTCATTTTCATCTATCAAAGCACTTTAGAAGATTAATGAATCCTTATAAAATTACTCTAGGTAACCAAATATTATTATTGTTACTTAAAGAAGTTTAAAGATTGGAAATTATGTCAGATTACAGCTTTAAAAGGATTTTCTAAAAAACACTATTTATTTATATTTAACAAAATGTTGAAGACAACTCTTTCACTCATGGTTTTGTATATATTTTTAAGCAGCAGGAGGACTCAAGGCAGAAACTGAACTCCTGGTGGCAAGAAATTAAACATGCTTTCAATAATCCAGTAGAATATTATTTCAAAGTCTAGTATTTATAATTGAATTACACCAATATGAAGTATTAATTACATGATATTATACAAAATAAAAGTCACTCTTACAATCCTCTCAAATTTTTTTTTACTGCAAGATTACTTTGTTTAAATATTAGTTGGTAAGTGATGAATCAAAATACTGGGATGAAAAGTCCAATGTCATTTTAAAAATTATTATTATTTTAGCAAACATATAGAAAATGACCACATGCTAATTCTTATGTGTAAATGAATATTATTTTCTTTTTATTGGCTCCAACTTTATACTCTGTAGTTTCTTTCATAACACTGAACAAATTACCTAGCTCTTCAAAGTATAACCTCCCATAGTCTTATTTCACATTTGTACACAAAAGGAGGCCTATGACTTAAATTGATCTCAATAAGGCTAATGAGCAAGATCTTTTTTCTATGGCTGGGGGAGAGGTTTCCTTGAAGTAAACAAAACAAAAAGTGTATTTTTTCAATTGCTACTGAGAGCTTGAGATTATAGTGGTAGCCAGTCTTTGGTCAGAACCCAAACATGGCAGGAGACAGAGTCCAGAGAGTCATGAAGTAATGAAACTGGAGTCTTTATGCTGCTTCACTTGGAGTATGCCCTTCTCTAGACATCCAGATCCATGATAGCATATATTTCCCTCTTGTTTAAAATAATTTAAATTGGCAGGCTGAGCATGGTGGCTCACACCCATAATCCTAGCCCTTTGGGAAACCAAGGTAGGAGGGTCACTTGAGCCCAGGAGTTTGAGGCCAGCCTGAGCAACATTGTGGAACTGGTTATCTACAAAAAGTACAAAAATTATTCAAGTGTGGTGCTGTGTGCCTGGAGTCCCAGCTACTTGAGAGGCTGAGATGGGAAGTTCACCTGAGCCTGGGGAGGTTGAGGCTGCTGTGAGCCGAGATCGTGCCATTGCACTCCAGCCTGGGCAACAGAGTAAGACACGGCAAGCATGTGCGTGTGTGTGTGCGCGCACACACACACACACACACACATACACAAACACACCCCACACATCTTTTGGCTCATCTGAATATAGAACGAGCCAGGTGAACCCCGAAATTTATACTCTCTGTTGTAAGTTAACACTCTCTATCGTAATAAAATGACATTTAACAACATTTAGGGGCTCATCTTTGGTGTCCTGACTCATTTTACTGCATTGAAAGGGGTTTAAGTGTCTTAGCCAAGGGAGGGAAAGTAGCTCCAATACTGGGTGGTTCTGGGCATGGAATGGTCACAGAATGACTTTTACTGGGCAGTGTTTTTCTAGTGGGTAGAGTTATTATGCCACAAAAGCTGAACTAGTTAGACGTTTATTTTTTATTTGCTCACTCAGGTGTGACAGGCTATCCTCTGCTTCCTGTCCCCATGCAGTAATCACACATGGGCAGCGCCCACAGCTTAGTTTGGAAGGCCCTCATCAGCCTCTCTCTTTTTGCCTGTACTAAATTAGAAATATTTCCAGCAATTGGAGAAGTATGCTAAAAACATTAGTTTCTGTGACAAAGAAGAACATCTTGTTGCGAATACAAGATAAATTTATTTTATATAATAAATAAATATCCACAATGAAATTAATACCCACAATATTGAACTTCCTTATGCGAGGCCAGAAAGACAACTTCATGGTTGTGACCAATCATCTTTAAGTGATTAAATATATTCAGTTTCTGCTACAATCTGTTATTTACTTTCTTATGCATATTTCAGGTTTATTTTGTTCTTTTTTGTCTAGGATGTTAGAGAGCTTAGATGATGGATTTGACACATTTCCTTTTTCTAATATAGGCAGTTAGCTATAAACTTCTTTCTCAGCACCGATGTATCTGTGCCCCACATATTTTAATATTTTATATTTTCATATTCATCTAGTTCAATTTGTGTGTATGTTTTAAAATTTTCCTGGAGACTTCCTCTTTGATCTGTGGATTAATATTATTAGAAGTATGTTGTTTAGTTTCCAAATATTCAGAAAATTTTGTTATCCTATGTTTTAATTCCTTCTTTAAATCTATTGTGATTTGAGAACATACTATGAATAATTTCAATTCAGAAATCATTTAATTTGTTGAGGTTTAAACTGGCTGAGGTTTGTTTATGGTTCAGGATATGACCTGTGTGTTCCATGGACACTTGAAAAAAGTGTGTATTTTGTTCTTCGAGTGTTCCATAAATGCTGATTTGATCCTGTTGGTTGATGGTATTGTTGAGTTCCTTATATCCTTATTGATTCTCTCCATAGTTGTTCTATCCATTGTTGAGAGAGGGAGTTGACATCTCCAGCTATAATTATGGATTTGCCCACTTTTTCCTTTCAGCTCTATGAGATTTTTCTTCACATAAGTTCTGATTTCTGTTGGGGCATACACATTGAGAATTCTCATGTGTTCTTTGTGATTGATCATTTTATCATTATTTGATGTCTCCTTCGGTCTCTGATTATTTTCTTTTCTCTGAATTTTGCCTTATTTGATATTAATATAGCCACTCCTGCTTTCTTTTGATTAGTGGTTACATGATATATTTTTTTCCATCGTTTTACTTTCTTTGTACTTATATTACTATGTTTGAAGTGAGTTTCTTATAGACAGCCTATGGATAGATCATGTTTTTATCCATTTATTAATTCATCCAATTGTTTTCCTTTAATTGGTATATTTAAAACATTTATATTGGCTGGCGCGGTGGCTCACGCCTATAATCCCAGCACTTTGGGAAGCTGAGGCGGGCGGATCACCTGAGGTGAGGAGTTCGAAACCAGCCTGGCCAACATGGCAAAACCCCGTCTTTACTAAAAATACAAAAATTAGCTGGGCAGGGTGGTGGGTGCCTGAAATCCCAGCTACTCAAGAGGCTGAGGCAAGAGAATCGCTTGAACCTGGGAGGCAGAGGTTGCAGTGAGCCAAGATCACGCCATTGCATCCAGCCTGGGTGACAGAGGGAGACTCTGTCTCAAAAAAAAAAAAAAAAAAAAAAAAAATTAACATAACTATTACTATATTTGGGCTTAAGATTGCCATTTAAGTTATTTTTTATTCATTCTCTCTGTTTTCATTTCTCTCTTTTCTTTTTCTTCATTCTTCTGGGTTATTTGAACATTTTAAATAATATATTGATTTATTTATGTTATTTGGAGTGTATCTCTTTGTAAAGCTTGGATAAGGGCACCATAAAAGAGAGCAAAAATATGGGAAAGAAGATGTTCAAAGTCTAAATTTGATGCTTTTCAATATTTAAAGGTTGAAAAGGGGTAGAAAAATCAGCAATGGGAACTGAGAATAAAGGAGGTACCCAGTGAGATAGGAATGAAATTAGGAACCGAAGTGACGGAAATGTTATTGCTTCTGGGCCCTTTTGTGTCAAGGTGATCATATTGATTTCTAATTCAAATTTTTCATATTCTCTGGCTCTCTCTCTCTCTCAGTTGTACCTCTTACATCTAGTGTATTTCATAAAGAGGGCTCACATGAACTGTCTCAGGACAGATGAAAATAACCCATTGTAGTATGTTTAGCACACGTGGCTGCAAAACCCTAGTTGGATATTTTCAAGGACAAAAAAATTGCAAAAAAATTTTAAACTTTACTTTGTAGTTTTACTGTTATGAGGATATTGGTATTGTAATTCTGAAACAAAACTGTGTTATGTATGTTGTAGGATAAAGCAATAAATAAATGTATTATTGTTTATAAGTAGCCTGACTGTTTTCTAATGCTCATCATTCCAGCTACCTAGTGGTAGGCAAAAACCTCCAGTCTGGTTCTTCCATGAGAGATTTTCTTTCTTCTTTTTGTGAACGTTCTATTACCAAATTCTAGTGTAATTTTACCAGGATCAACCTTTAAAACCTCTAAATTTGTGGACTTTCTGTGTGAACTAGGATTTGGTCTATTTTGATAAATATTTCATATACACTTGAAATGAGTGGATATTAACTTTTCATTTTGTAGTGTTAAGAATTTGTAACATGTAACTATTTCTCCTCCCAGATTGAAATATAACACCAGATCCCAATGACAAAACAACAAAAAACTTCAGGGCAGGATATGCCGTTTATTGATTTAACTATTTCATCAGTTCTGTATACATATTGATTGAATAAACATTTCAAAAATAAGGGATAGGAAAAAAGTCATTTGCAAGTAGAAAAAAATGTTTTAAATTACTTATCTAAAATGGCTTCTTACAGTTGTCATATATTCTTTTAAGGACTTGAGATGTGTATTTCAGAGTAATGTGTCATAAATCAGCGTGATTTTTAGAAAATATATTCTGTATCATCCTTCAACAATACCTCAAATAACTTCTTTGGTACTTTACTCAGGTAAATCTCTACATGAAACTAATAGCAAAAGGCTACTATTTCTGGTAATTCTGATAAAAGTTTCTGTGTCTTAATTTCTACATAATCTAAGTGGTTACAAGCAGCTATCTAAAATTACGTAAAACAAGCTCTGCAATACTGGCTCATCGCCAATTAACAGAATAATGTCGGACAAATCACTTCTCAGTTTTCTAATATGCATAATGCGAGTTAGTACAGCACTTCATTGTAAGATCAGAAATGAAAGCATTTTTCCATAAGAGACACCACAGAAATAATGCGAACTGTAATGCTATTATGACGGTTTGCCTAATGGTGAATGATTAAACATTTAAAAAGTTTACTTTCATCTTAGATCATTCCATTGGAAAGAGGTCGAAAATGTACAGTAGGCAGGCACAAAGGATACCTCCTGGAAAGAAGGTAAAACTGGAAAACAGGAGGGAGGCGGGGCCCAATTTTGGCTTCTCCTTCCATCTCCGCCCCACGAACGCCGGCCTGCGAGTGACGTCACGCGAGACTTGTACTTCCGCTTCCGGTAACCCACGTTTCTCCTTCTTCCTGTCTGCTTGGAAAGATGGCGTCCCGCAAGGAAGGTACCGGCTCTACTGCCACCTCTTCGAGCTCCACCGCCGGCGCAGCAGGGAAAGGCAAAGGCAAAGGCGGCTCCGGAGATTCAGCCGTGAAGCAAGTGCAGATAGATGGCCTTGTGAGTGCTGTCCCGTTTCCTCTGGCCCACGTGGGGAGCGCAGTTCCCAGCCCCGTCCCACCAGACGTACTTTCTAGCATTCTCCTCCTCGGGCTTGGTGTGGCTGGGCCAAAGTTTTTCCCTAGTACCTTTCTCTTTCATCTTCACTTTTTGTTCAGGAGACGCGACAACCTTCTCTTGTCTTCTAACGGGACAGTTGGGGCTTCAGGAAGGGGACTGAGAATAGGGGTGTGAGTGACAGGTTCCTGGGGTCTTGTTTTGAGATGGCCGGTGGGGGGATTTGGAGGAAGACTCCTGGAGACCAGCAGCTAACGAAGGTGTCGAGAAGGATTTAGGGACCTAGTAGGGCTCCGGGAAGGAGAGATTAAGGAAGATTCCACTGCTTCCCTGCTGGGATCTGACATCTGTGACTTCCGAAGTGGAGATGTACTTTGTAGCCACTCTTTTGAGCCTGTACTTCGGCGCTTTATCTGAAACCGTATAATTTAGAGTAGACTCTTTTGTAGTGTTCATTCTGAAAAACATAAAAGAATATCAAAGAGAAGGGCCTTAAATGTATTTAGTAGTTAAGGTTCGTGAACTAGGACATCCAAGGAAATTCTTGATAAGGAAATGGACTTAGCTGGGAAAAGGAAAATCTAGAATGAGAAATTTTATTTCTGTTGTTTCGAAGCAAAATGCATTTATAGACATTCTAGTTTTAAAAGTATGCTTCCTGCCTCTCTTTTTAAAACGCGTCCTCTCTTCCTTTGATTTTTTTAAAGGTTGTTTCCTATTATTGCAGATCTTAGATATTTGTAATAAGAAAGTACTTTTAAATTCATGTGCAAATTGTAATTGCAAGGGGGTATTTTTAAGTGGAAACTGTTGATAATTTAAACCCAGCATATAATTGAATCTGTTGAACTGACTTAGTTAAACTGGATACAAAAGTGTAGCCTGGTGGTTAAGAGCTCATTCAGTCTTCTAGGCTCTTCTACTTAACCAGCTCTGTGACTTTGGGCAAGTTAGCCTTTCCAGGCTTTGCTTTCCTCATCTGTCAAGTGGGAATGAGAAGTATCTATATCATAGAGTTGTTTGGATTAAATGAAAAAATTTATGTGGTGACCTGTAGTACAGTGTAATCACTTAATGTTAATTATGATTATTATTATGAGTTTAATGTCTGTGGTTAGTAGAGTTTGAAAGATGCAGGCAAGAAATTAACTTTGGAATGTTTTGTTCTAAATGTCACTTGTGTAATACTTTGAAAATGCAGGCCAGGCGTGGTGGCTCACGGCTGTAATCCCAGCACTTTGGGAGGCCGAGGTGGGCGGATCAGGAGGTCAGGAGTTTGAGACCAGCCTGAGCAACATGGTGAAACCCCGTCTTTACTAAAAATACAAAATTAGCCGGACATGTTGGCACGCGCCTGTAATCCCAGCTACTCAGGAGGCTGAGGCGGGAGAATCGCTTGAACCTGGGAGGTGGAGGTTGCAGTGAGCCGAGATTGTGCCACTGTACTCCAGCCTGGGCAGTAGAGCGAGCCTCTGTCTCAAACAAAAAAAAAAAAAGAAAAGAAAATGGAGTACTATCTGGCCTGTGTACTGGCACTGTGGCTTTCCCTGGCTCATGGGAGGCAGATGTGTGTTCAGGAATAAATGACGTATCTTTAGAGATTGCAAATCTCTAAAGTTAGTGGGTGGACTTAGATTACGCTTGTTAAAATAAGTAGCACTTGTGTACTTGGGAAATGTTTATTTCTTAGAAACATATTTCATATTAAATTTGCTATGTCACAACAGCACTCTTTGAATCACTTAGTTTCCAGAGTTGAAAAAGGCAACAGGTCGGTGGCATAAATCTATTTGGAGATCATTTATTTAGCAAATATTTTAGGACATTCTGTTAAGTGCCAAATACTGCCTAACACAGGGCAGTGATAAAAGCACTTCAGTAACAATGTCCTGGCAGCTTTAAGAGGGATTGTTGAATTAAAAAGAGACCTGCAGGTGGAGATGGACTGGATCACTTCAGGTTTCACAAATAGGCAGTGGTGCTTAGGAAGGTCAGGAGACTGGTTCTCAATTTTTTGGACTCACAAATTACTATTTCTTATCAGCTCTCTCAGAATTGATTAATGCTAAGGAACCAATTAGTCCTTCTCACAGGAGATTAGTTTATGTACATGTAAATGTTGATTTACTCATTTACTGTGGAAGACATACCTTTTCAGTGGTGAAAACGCTCATATCTACCCCCCAAAAGACCCTTTTTGATTACCAAAGCACCTTGGAAATCGAATAAAAAATCAGAAGCTTACCAGTGACTCCAAAATCAATCATAATAAGAGCAGGTGAAGGATTATTTTACTTGAGAGTTATTTATATCCAGATTCTTGACGAACTTAGTGAATTATCTCTTATTCACAGTAGTGGGTACCTCTATGTTTTTGTTCTCCACCGGTTGGGTAGATATTAACAAAATAAATTCCTAACAACTTTCCCCCTTTTTGGACATCTGCCTTTCTGTCATTTATGTAATTTTAGGCAGCTAGATTATATTGTAGTTGCAAGGTTCTTTTATCTTGGTTGCTCATATTTTAATTGTGAATGTTTTCCAGTTACCATAAATCATGTAGGGAGCATTTAAATGGTATGTTCTTTATGCCTTTTACATTGTTGATACAGGGAATACTGGTTACTCTAAATTTTATTAATGGATTATTGCAGCTGGAGTAACCAAGAATCATCCATCTTGAATACTATCTCCACATGGATGTCATGTAGGTATACCCACGTTTGCCCAGATACAATTTAAAAAAACTCCTTCCTTAAACTCTTTCTTTCTTTTCTCTTTCTTTCTTTCTTTCTTTCTTTTCTTTCCTTTCCTTTCTTTCCTTTCTTCTTCATTTCTGTCTTGATGAACAATGTTACTCTTAGGAAAGCAGTATTACATACTAGCCAAGAGAATCTTGAAGACAGACTTGGATTCAGATCCTTATTCCAGCAGTAAGCATGACCTTGGGGAAGTTATTAAATTTTCTAGGCCTCAGGTTTATCCTTTGTAAAATGGGGATGATGATAAAGTAGTAACTCATAAGGGTTGTGAGAATGAAATTCCGAGGTATTTAAAGTGTTTAGTATAGTACCTGTGTCATCGTAAACACTCAGATTACTGTGTCTTTGCCACTCTCATCCTTATTAATGTTTCTCATATCATTTCGAATGCTAACTTTGCTAATGTAGATTAGAATTGTAGAAAGAGCACTGAACTGGTAATCAGGAGACATGCATTCCAGTCTGCATCCACCAGTAACTAACAACGCTTCTATGATTGTTTTACTCCAAAGGTACATTTTCTCATCCACAAAATGATTGCTGCTATCCCTATCAATTTTAATGGTTTATGGTTTCTGTCTTTTGCTTTCATACCTGAATCCTGAGGGTTCTTACCGGTGTGTGACCCCAGTCAATCACTATCCTTCCTTTTAGGCCACTTACTCCTCACCTTTTATGTTTCTTCTCCATCTGTGCATATTGGAGTGCCTCATGGTTTAGGTTTTGGCTTTTCTTTTAGTCTCTGCTTGAGACTTTAAATGGACTGAATATATGTCAATAACTAGAACAATGTCTGGGACAGAATAAGTCACCATTTAAGCTTTGCTGCTGCTTTATTTGCAGTAATTATAGTAATATTCTTTAAGGTATTCTTATCTGTGCTCACGGCTGTAAATATTTATATTCTAATAAGTCCTAGATTTATATTTCTGCCAGTAATGGCTCTTGAATGCCTCTCTTGAATACCCATTGCCTGTTTGACGTGTTTGACGTCACTATTTGAATATCTCATAGGCATCTCGTATTTAACATGTACAAAATAGAATTATAGACTTGTTCTTCTCCTTACTTTCCATCACAGCACCGTATATTTCTTTCTAGAATTTTCCACAGCCTGTAACTATCTTGTTTGTTTTCCTCATCAGAATGTATGCTACTGAGGGCAGGGACTATGCTTTTTCACCTGTTTTATCTCCACTGCTGAACCTGTTAATTCACAGAGTAGGATAAATGAATGAGTATGTATTCCATTTTATTATTTATACTACTCCTAATTTATGTTCTAATATCTTATATAGGTTATTTTAATATTGTTTTCCCCTGTCCTCTTCAGTCTACCATTCATACTTTTATTAAAACATTTATTTAATGTGAAGATTCAGATTTTAACTTCTTTCCTTAGATGTTTTCAGTGACTTTCCATTGAATTTAAGGACCAAAATGTTGTCTTTGTTTCTTGCATTTATGTTCAGGTTTATTTCCTTCCTTTCCAAGCTTTGTAGGAACCGTACATTCCAGCCACTCAGACTACTTGGTTTTTTCTTTAATAAATCATGCTAAAGGCCAGGTGCGGTGGCTCTTGCCTGTAATCCCAGCACTTTGGGAGACCAAGGCAGGCAGATCATGAGGTCAGGAGATCAAGACCGTCCTGGCTAACATGGTAAAACCCTGTCTCTACTAAAAATACAAAAAATCAGCCGGGCGTAGTGGCGGGTGCCTGTAGTCCCAGCTACTCGGGAGGCTGAGGCAGGGGAATCGCATGAACCGGGGAGGCAGAGCTTGCAGTGAGCTGAGATTGCACCACTGAACTCCAGATTGGGCGACAGAGCGAGACTCCTCAAAAAAAAAACAAAAAAGTCATGCTAAAGACAGACCTAGATTCACATCCTTATTCAGGCAGTAAGCACGACCTTGCTTTTGTTCATGAAGTTCTTTCCCTTTGAAATTGTTCTCTTTCATCATCACATATTGAATAAAAAATGTGACTTAATCGACCTACTCTTGTTTTTTTAAAAATTCTCCATATAGTTTAACTTGAATGTGTATAGTCCAGATGTATTCTGTTCTTCATTCATTTAACAAATATTTATTGATTGCCGACCACATGCCAGGTCTAGCCCTGCTACATGCTGTGGTATATTGCAGTAACATATATAAGATATTATATAGGTGAACAAGGTAGAACCCAGTCCCGACTCTCATGACCATTCTCAGCCATATATAGATATAGATGAACCCAGAGATTAATCTCATCCTATGTTTAGCCTGATGTTTTAACACATTTGTTCCTTCCTGGCACATTGATAGTGGCCAAGACCAATTTTTCTTGTATTCTTGAACCCTTCCTTTCCTACCTTTAGACCTATTTCATCATTTCCTCTGTATCTGTAATGTAGCAGTCCCTCAATATCCACAGGGAAACCAGGACCCCTGTGTATTCAAAGTCCAGGCATACTGAAGTCCTACAGTTAGCCCTATGGATTCTTGTGGAACTCACGTATAGGAAAAGCTGGCCTTTCCTGTATGAAAGGTTCACATCCCTGAACCTGTGCAGTTCAAGCCCATATTGTTTAAGGGTCAACTGTATGTTCCCTTAGCACATAAACATCATCAGGACTTTTCCGTATTAAAATTTTCAGCATTGTCTCTTTTAGCTCCCTGTGTTCCATTTTTTTGCCCTGGCTTTTTTGCCTCTTTAAGTTAATGGTTAAAGAACTATTTTATATTTGTAGTCTTTCATACTTTCTAAAACTCTATTGCTGTTAGAATCTGCCACCACAAACTCCCTGAATTATTATTATTACTTTTTAAAGATTATTGATAACATCAGCAAAGAACTGTAAAGCATATCAAAATGTCATACATGGAAGATAGTGTTTAAACATCCTGTTACCCACTGTTCAACTTGAGAAACAGAACATTACAAGTATCTTTGAAGCCCCTTCCCCTTTTTCATGCCTTCCTCCAATCCCTTCTCCCCATATGGGAATCACTATTGGTGAGCTTTGTTTTAATGATTCTTTTGTAGCTTTACCACATGGAGTATTAAACAATTTATTTTCACCTGTCTGTATGAATAAATATGAATTAAATCATAGTTTATATTCTCCTATGTTTTGAGTCTTGGTACGTCTGTCTCACACCATGATTGGTAGGATTTAGGGATGCTCCTGGACAGTTATACTAAGTACCATAATGTCAAATCATTTTCCTAAGTATTTGTACCATTTCACATTTGTCCTAGCAATTTATGAGGAGTCCCATTGCTTCACATCTCTTTTATCTTTAGTATGGCTGGATACCCATTTTTGTTAGTCCACTAAGATGAAACGCTCTCTCTCAATAATCTTTTAATTGTCCATTCCAATAGACTTGTCAGTGTGTCTCTTATTGTGTACCTTGCTAGAGTCAGTGCTTGGTACTTCCTTGTGAAATGGGAGAATGGTTAAACTGAAAGAACTTGATAGAAGGAACTCTCCACAGGGCTTGTTTTCCAAAGAAAAGAATCAACTGGAGGAGCAAAGTTATAAGCCTACCTAAGCATGTCATAAAGCTGTTCAAAAATAACTCAGAGCTAGTCTTGTGGATGGAAATGTAGTGCCTGAGTCACATTCTGCTTAAAGTTGTAACAAATACACATGAGTTAAAAGAAAGAAAACAAAAATAAAGAAAACAAAAGAATGGATCTTCATTCTGTCAAGTGATCTCATTGTTCCTAGACAAGATCAAGCTAATTCTTCCCGTTAAACTTTTCATGTTGAACCCACTTTGTTCCCTAGAACATTTGAATTTTACCTTTCTTATGTTCATTAGACTCTTGCTATTCAAAGTATGATCCATGACCAGTAAGATGAGCAATGTTGGCTACACTTGAGTTTGTTAGAAATGCAGACATACGTATCACAGAATCTCAGGCCGGTCTCCTGACCTACACAATCAGGTGATTTATAGCATTTTAATGTTTGAGAAGAAGCATTGGTCTCTTCCTTTCTCTGAGCCTTTTAATGACAGCTTGTATCACTCACCTTGGTATGTGATCCATACTGTTAGTGATTTAGTGTTAATATATTTTCCCCTTCTCATTGAGATGATAACCCTTTTGAAGGCTAAAGTATAAAACATTTGTCTCCTCCATAATTCGGTGCTTGAAACCCATTGCTATTGAAATTTCTTACCTTTTAAATTTTGTTTTCCCCTTTAAGTTATCTTATTAGATACTTTATTCCCCTGGTTTTGTAAGTAAGGTAGAGTATGTTATTAATAAATAGAAAAGTATGAGTTACATATACAGTCAGCTCTCCATATCTTTGGGTTCTGAATCCAGCAATCTCACATCCATGGATTCAACCAACTATGGATCGAAAATATAGGAAAAAAACAATTAAAAATACAAATAAAAACCAATACAGTATAATAATTATTTACATAACATTTACATTGTATTAAATGTTATATGCAATCTAGGGATGATATGTAGGAAGATATGCCTAGGTTATATGCAATAACTAATGCTACACCATTTTATTTAAAGGACTTGAGCATCTGCGAATTTTGGTATCCAGTTTGGTCCTTGTTCCTGTCTGAAACTCTTTTTACTTGTTGCTTATTTCTTCACACTAGAATATCAGCTTCCTGAAAGTGGCATCCATGTCAGGTTTGTTCACTGCAGTATTTCTAAGTGTCTAGAACAGTTCCTCGTGTATAGAAGGCACTCAGATGTTGCGAATGAATGAATATACTCCTGTTGGGTGGAAATTTTCTTGAAAATCAATCATGAAGAAACTGGGTTAATAAATGCTTTGAGTGTTGGTGAGAAAAGAGCACACAGTTGAGGATAAGCTGGTTAGCTTTCTGGGCTTGTTCATATTTCTCCATCTTTTTATTTGTCAATTTCTTATCTGTTTGAAAAATCACTAATGTTAATTGAGCACCTATTATAAGACCCTGTACAGCGATGTTTGGTTAAATTTTGTGTTGTTTGGTTAAATTTTGTGTTAAATTTTAGATGTGATCCTCACAACAGCTTTGGGGATAAATGTTATCACTACCTTACCTACCTGATGGTTATTCAAATCTAATGGAAAAATTTCGGTGGAAGTACTTTGTTTTTTTTTGTTTGTTTTGTTTTGTTTTTGAGACAGAGTTTTGCTCTTGTTGCCCAGGCTGGAGTGCAATGGCATGATCTTGGCCCACTGCAACCTCCACCTCCCAGGTTCAAGCGGATCTTGGCTCACTGCAACCTCTGCCTCCCAGGTTCAAGCGATTCTCGTGTCTCAGCCTCCCACGTAGCTGGGATTACAGGCATGCGCCACCATGCCTGGCTAATTTTTTGTATTTATAGTAGAGACGGGATTTCACCATGTTGGTCAGGCTGGTCTCGATCTCCTGGTCTTAGGTGACCCACCCACCTTGGCCTCCCAAAATGTTGGGATTACAGGTGTGAGCCACTGCAGCGGGCTGGTGGGAATGCTTTGTGACTTGAATCAAATACTTCGAATTTGTAATGCCAGGCTATCCCATGTGTCACTGTAGATTTTTTGTGATACTCTTATGAATTTAAAGAGACTGGACAACAGCTTGTTTAAATTCCATTGAAATGGAAGCTCTTCTCTGAGATCCTGGTCTGAAGTAGAACGTAGTTTGTTTGGCCTTTTAATGTTTTAACAACAAAAAAATTATATGACCCTTGGCCTCTTCTTTCAGTTTTCTGACTTGAGTGGTGCATACATAATTTATTTGACATGTGAGATAATTTTTTCAGTCAGATAATTTGAAATCCTTTCAAGCACCAAAACTTGCACATTTTAGCTATTTTAATTATATGTCTTTCTGAAGTGTAATACATAATTTTCTGCTGCTTTAGTCAGAGAACATGGAACACAATCTAACCATGTTTTGATGGCATAGTATTATCATTAAGAACATGTTATTGGGCCGGGCTCCCGCCTGTAATCCCAGCACTTTGGCAGGCTGAGGTGGGCAGATCACCTGAGATCAGGAGTTCGAGACCAACCTGGCCAACATGGTGAAACCCCATCTCTACTAAAAATACAAAAGAAATTAGCCGGGTATGATGGCGGATGCCTGTAATCCCAGTTACTCAGGAGGCTGAGGCAGGAGAACAGGAGAATTGCTTGAACCCGGGAGGCAGAGGTTGTAGTGAGCCGAGATCACACCACTGCACTCCAGCCTGGACGACAGACAGAGACTCTGTCTCAAAAAAAAAAAAAAAAAAAAGAACATGTTACTGAACCAGACAAGACAGTAGATCTTTCAAGAAATCCCTTCGGGTAGTCTGTTATTTCTATAATAAATGTCCCCTGTCATTGAATTTTAGGTGCCTTGAGTAGTTTATGTTTCTAGTTGGTGCCTTTTTTGGTTGTTAAATTTATCTGTTTCTTATCCCCTTGCTTTTCAGGTTTTTATTTGCTGTGAGTGAAAAACCAGTTATGCAGGATTATCTCTAACCTGAGTAATTGTGAGTGAGGATTAAATTCATTATGCAGTCTGACATTTTGATTGCTTAGTTATATTTTTTGCTTAGGCAAGTAAGATGTTATTGCTTACAAATAGTAACTTTTTATAATAGAAAAATCATTTAGCGTACATTATTATATCTTGGTAGCTCCAGGAACTGGGCGGACTAGTATTATCTGGATTAAACGTGTGATTCTCCCACTCCAAAAAGCTGAGTGGCTTTTCAAAGACATAAAGTGAATATATCCTGGAGCTTGAATTCAGATCACATCTAGCCATCCTTGACTCATTTTCTTTTACATTGTATAGCAGCTTCATATACTTGAAGACCCCGGTAGTTGTTACCTGTTATGTGACAGGTACTGTTTTAAGTATTGTGTATTTATTATGGCATTGAAGCAATACAACAACTCTTTGATATAGGAACCATCATCATCCCTATTTTATCAATGAGGAGACGTGGGTACAAATAAATAGTTTATGTGATTTGATTAATGTCCAGATGGAGGAAATAGAAGTTAAGGTGTGTACAGAATAGTTAATCTAGTGCTTCTTGTTTGAGCATTGGGAAATATGTTTTTCAGAACTCAGGTGTCTTACAGACTTCTAACTTTAAAATGTATGAGGAAACATATATTAGAATCTTTATGTTTGATAATCAGTCATATTGTAGAAGATTTGTAGCTATAAGAAGTCAATTTAGTAAATATTCTCAAGTTTGGAAAAATGCAACCTTAAACTGCTGAGTTCACATATTAAGATACTGGGGATCAATAGTAAAGAAAATCAGCATATTAAGGAGCATTGGGAAGAGTACTGGTATGTGTTCCTAAGTAAGTTAATTTACCTGCATTAGGTGGGTGGTAATTCTAAGTCCATCTGACTTTTCCTTTTTTTTTTTTTCTTTGATACAGAGTCTCGCTCTGTCGACTGGGCTGGAGTGCAGTGGCCCGATCTCGGCTCACTGCGATCTCCACCTCCCAGGTTCAAGCGATTCTCATGCCTCAGCCTCCCCAGTAGCTTTGTGCCACCACGCCCGGCGAATTTTTGTATTTTTAGTAGAGATGGGGTGTTGCCATGTTGGCCAGACTGGTCTCGAACTCCTGGCCTCAAGCGATCCACCCGCCCTGGCCTCCCAAAGTGCTGAGATTATAGGGATGAGCCACCACACTGGGCCAGACTTTTCCGTTTTTATGTTCCTCCCAAGATTTGGATAAATCTGCAAACATCCTGGGCCATTGGTCCTTTCTCTTAAGGTCAGACACCTTATTGAAATTCATTGCCATTTGCTTTTTGACAATGCTTACTGTGTTTGTGACATATACGCTAGTGATGACAATCTATCATTTGTTTCTTGTAGCTGTCTTCCTGGGTATTATTTAAGGCAGCATACACAGTACTTCTCATGGAGGAGATGACTTAATAAATCAGTTATGATCTCTAGGCCTTAGTTTGATATGAAGATAGTGAATGGCCTTCCTACTGTAATAAAGATAACCTGAATGGGTAATTTCTTACATAGCTGATATGATTTTTAGTAGTAGATATTGATTTTAATAGTTGGTAATAGTTACTGTTGGATTCCAAACTGGATGATTTCCCAAGTAAATGGAATATGATCAAAATATTTTAACTTCAGTTGTTACAGCAAATCTGGCCTGGATTTATGTGGTTAATGCCTCAAATATCTATTTAACATTAAAAGGTGTGGGTGTAATAAGCATTTTTTATCTTTTGCCTTCTTGTCACCTTTTGCTTCAACGGGTTTCCGTATATGATAAATTTGGATCTTTTGTTCAATATCTCAGACTTCATTGGTTTGGCTGAGCACCTCCAGGTATTTTAAGTCTTGGCAGCAATGCTCTGGACTTGCAGCTCAGTTCTAGCCCATACCTGGGAGAAAAAAGCCTCTACAAAGCATGAAGTTTGAAAAGAATCTTTCCAAGTTCTTATTTTTGTGTTTAGATTTTCTTTTACTTCATCAAGTCTACCATAGGTCATTTCTTAGATAAAAGCTCCTAATTTTAGCACTTACAGAAAACTTGGTTGCATTTGCTTTCTTTTCAAAATTAGTTTATAATGTTTTTGGTAAAATATTTAATTTATGGTACTTGGATGTTATTTTATTTGGCAAGGTTTTAGATAATATCTTAAAGAGAATATGGCTTCGTTTTTTGTAAACTACTACTGGTAGGTAGATCATTCTTTAAAATGGTTATATGCAGTAAAGATTAGGTTTAATAGCAAAGTGTAGTGTAATTTACTTAGCTGTTTGATGACAAACTGTACTTGTTTCATCAAAACTGAAAGGGCTGAAGTGGATACTTAAATATGCTGGAGTAGTATGCCATATTCTTGTTAATGTTGGTACCATGCTCAAGCATATAAGAAAAAAAATTGGATTCAGGAAAAACAGTGATAACTCAGTATTAACTTAGTCAAAATGTATATATTTTTAATCCTTTGAGTCTTTGACCCTTTAAACATCAGCTGCATTTTGGCATAAAATTTTAAGATTTTCTCTCCCTCCAAAATAGTACCTAAACTGGTACTTAAGTGCCACAGATGTTTGTTGTATCTTGAGGCTTACTGTGAGTTTTTTTTTTAATACTTTCTATATTTCCACCTCTCCGTGTTGCCTTCTAATTTTATTTCCTGTCCATTAGTGATACCACTGTCTACCCAAGTCATGCAGGCTTCTGGTATCGTCTTTGACTATTTCTTGAGGTTTTTCCTAAGATCACTTACTTAGTTCTTTGAGTTTATAACTGCATTGTCTGTACTGTTCAGTTCTTGCACTCTTTCTTAGCTATCACCAAAGCCTATATAACTGGTCTTACAGACTTCATTTTGTACTTGGACAGTGCTGCTGAGTAAGTTATCTTCTCAATGGACAGCTGTAGTCCTAAAACTCAACCCTTTGGAAAATCACTATTACACACAAAATAAAATCAAACTGTATTTCCCAACTTATTGTGTGTGTGTGTGTGTGTGTGTGTGTGTGTGTATTTTTGAGACAGGGTATTGCTCTGTCGCCCAGGCTGGAGTGCAGTGGTGCGATCTCGGCTCACTGCAACCTCCACCTCTGGGACTCAAGTGATCCTCCCACCTTAGCTCCCTAGTAGCTGGGACCATAGGTGCATGTTACCACACCTAGCTAATTTTTGCTTTTGTTTTGTATTTTTAGTAGAGATGGAGTTTCGTCATGTTGGCCGGACTAGTCTTGAACTCCTGGCCTCAAGTGATCTGCCTGCCTCAGCCTCCCAAAGTACTGGGATTATGGGTATGAGCCACTGTGCCTGGCCTATTATTTTTTGAGACAGGATCTTGCTCTGTTGCCCAGGCTGGAGTGTAGTGGTGCAGTCATGGCTCACTGCAGCTTCACAGTCCTGGGCTTGAGTGATCCTCCTCCTCAGCCTTCTAGTAGCTGGGACTGTAGGTGTGTGCAACCTTGCCTGTCTAATTTTTTTATTTTTCTTTTGTAGAGATGGGGCCTCCCTATATTGACCAGGCTGGTTTTGAACTTCTGGCCTTAAGGTGATCCTCCTGCCTTGGCCTCCCAAAGCGCTAGTATTATAGGTGTGAGCCACCACCACCTGGCCTTGCCTGCCGCCTTTTGTTTTCATCCTCCAAACAAGGGCTTGTAGATGGTGTTTTCAAGTGTGGTTTACTGGTAGCCTTTAAAATAAAATAAAAATTATTTCCTTTTGGAGAGAAGAAAACTCCCATTTTACATTTTACACAGAAATGCATCAGCTTCGGTTTCATTCTAAAGGACCTCTTGACCAGAAAGATGATGAATAACCACCTTGTGGACTTACTGTGGTGTGCTTTTTATACAGGAAAATGGGAACCCTTTTAATTTATTAAGCCTGTTTAAACACAACCATTACACTGGATAATACATGTGTATGGCACACAAATCAAAGACAAAGTGAAAGTATATAGTGAAAAGAAACTCTCACTGTCATCCCTGTCTTCTAACCACCCTCTTCCAAGAGGCAATCATAGTTGCTTTATACGTTTCCTTCTGCACTTACCTTAGCAAGGAGGCAGAAACAAATTGTAATGAGAGTGCCCCCAAATCACCTAAAGTCCTGCCTTCTATTTAAGTAAGCAGTGGCGTGCTCCTGAATGTAATAAACTCGAATGTAATAAACTTAGAATGTGTTAGAAGGTAGATAGTTCATAACAATTCTGAAAAGTTTTTTTGTTTTATGAGAAAGGAAATGAATTTTGTTCCAGCTAAGCTTTTTAATCAATCATATTATTTTAGAAAAATTACCAACCAGGTACATGTGGGAAAATTTGCAGGTTGGTTATGTATATTGAATTGGTAAAGCAGAAACTTATAAATTAAACATCTTATCAGTTAATTCTTAATTACGATTATATATTTGTACATTTGATTGCATCATTATACTTACATGTGACTAATTTTTATAAGATTAGTACCATTCTTTTGAATTTCTTGAGGCTAAATTCTCTATCTTCTCTTTTTCCCAACAATTACTAGTTGATTTAACTTTAAAAATGTGGACCATCAGTGAGCATTAGATCCAAGAGAATAGCAGTGAAATAGCCCTTTCAAACTGAAATATTATAGAGGTTGATATTGATTAAGTGTATTGGAGCATTGTAACTAATCCCATGTGTGTCAGGAGCAAAAAATCTTTTTTTTTTTTTTTCCTATTGAAGTTACTTAAATTTCTTTCACATCAAAACTTAACAGCAGTGATTTAAATCCCATTTATTATTTGACTCAGCCAGTTATGAAATGGAACCCTATCCCACTTGAGCCATAAAATGTGTTAAATTTAAGACTAATGCAGCTTTCTGCTTTTTGAATTTACATTTTGGCAATAACTACCATCTTTGTTCAGTGTTAGAAAAAATGATCTAGGCTTAACCAAATAAGAAAACTGCCAAGTTCACAGATCAGTCAGTGAAAGAAGCCAGAATTAAATGAAAGTCTAGATACTGACTTTGCAGAATATGCTGCAGGGAGATTTTACAGCATTACAGTTTCTTTGAGAATAAAAATCTTCTACAGTAATAGCTGTTCTTTGACAGTTATTGATGTGAGAAATTCAGGCTGTGGGCCTTACCTCCCAGAAGCTACAAAACTGTAATAAAGCCAAGTAGGAATTGTGCATCCTGCCTGACCTCTTCAACTAGGCAGTGACTGGTATAGTTTGAGCTTTGTCTTTTTTATTAAAGACTTTTAAGAAACTTGTGGACTGTACTTTGTCTTTAATGATGTTTTAAGGGAAAATTACACATAAACACACATACGTATACAGAATATTTTGAGTAAATTTAATTGAACTCTTGACTTTTTAATGCAGATTTAAAACATCGTGTTGTAAAACTTTGTGGTATTGGTTGTTAGATAGTATGTCCAGCTGATTGATGCGTCTTAAAGAAAATGGAAGTTTGGCATCAGTTGGGTTAATAAGTTATAATTCACCTCTTATTAGGCTGAAAAAAAAATCTCTGAGGAATGAACTGAAAACATTCTGGGGAGACAAGTGTCTGTGCCATAAGGGTAACTAGGCATATTTTAGTCACTAAATATTCCTTGGATGGACAGATGGATAGATGAATGAATGAGAATAGGTGAAATATGACAATTCTAAAAAAAAGATAGAAAAAAATTAAAAAATCAGACTTGATGATTCTAAAACATAAAAAGAAAAAGAAGAGGTGAAATGTTTGTTGTGATAGTTGTTATAATAGTAGCTAACATTTACTGAGGACTTACTAGTAATTGTGTGCTAGGTAGTTTGAGTGGATTATTTTTTAATCTTTGCAACAGTGCTTGAGATTGGTACTGTCTTTATAGGAGGAAGGTATGGGTAGGGTAGATAAGGTAACTTGACTAAGGCTGCAGGGCTGGCACTCAAACTTTATTTTGGATTCTGGTTCCCAGCCCCTCAACCACTCTGCTATAGGATTTTTCTGTTTGTGTAGACTACAGGGCTGGGGAATCAGTCACATTGGTGTGTACATTCATAAGAATTCATGTTTAAGCTTTTACTAAAATTTTTTTCTTTTACTCAAACATTACATTTTTGCAAAGAAATAAAGATTTCTAGAATTACTGTGTACTAGACAACAAATGGAAGACAGCAGTGAGAGGTTTGAATGTTGGGGTTTCACCTGGGCTTACTCACTGAATAAATAAATCACTGTCTTACCCCTGTCTTACAGAAGTTGTGATTCAAAGTGGGCCCTGCTGCTGAAATAAGTTTGTTTTTATGATTCTTAAAAATACAATGTTCAGAATAGAATTGGAGCTAAGGGAGTCGTGATATGACCTCAGTGGAGGAGTATGCCTGTCATCTCCTGTAGAAGCAGCAAGGAGTGGCAGAGAAAACTATTCATTTCTTGCTCTTCTCAACTACTGCCACAGTCTTATGCCACTGGGCTTACAGTTACATAAGTGCTTGGTAGCTACACAGTTTGGAGCTCATGTCTATTGTGGTCATGTATTTTGACAGACTTCGTGACATAAATTAAGAAATGTTTGATTCTGTAGTCTACAGCTCAGTTTCGGGAGTTGGGAAATAACTTTACGTGCTTAATGTTACAGATTCTGTAAACCAGTGCTATTCAAAGTATGAGGTATGGTTTGGGAACACTGGTCTGCACAGTATAAACACAGGGTTAAGATAGAGAGTTTAGAAACTTTTATTATAGTAGTTTGACACTGCTGTGATATCCAAGTGATATCCCTGGGCTTTGTGTGTGTGTGTGTGTGTGTGTGTTATTTTCATCTTTCTAGTAAGTAATTTTTATTGTATTTTACTAAAGTATTGGTCTGTGATAGATTGGGGGAAAATGGGTTCTTTACCACTGATAACTTGAGAAGCATTGTTGTAAACTATTTTCATGTGTATTTTGGCTAATAGCATCTTCCTGTAACCAGAGTTGCCGAGACCAGCTCAGTCGGGGAGACCCTAACCCAGTGGCGCTAGAGGAATTAAAGACACACACACACACAAACATGGAGTGTGGAGTGGGAAATCAGGGCTCTCACAGCCTTCAGAGCTGAGAGCCTCCAACAGAGATTTACCCACATATTTATTGATTTATTTATTTTTCTGAGATGGAGTCTTGCTCTGTTGCCCAGGCTGAAGTGCAGTGGCACCATCTCCGCTCACTGCAAGCTCCGCCTCCCAGGTTCACGCCATTGTCCTGCCCCAGCCTCCCGAGTAGCTGGGACTACAGGTGCCCGTCACCACGCCCGGCTAATTTTTTGTATGTTTAGTAGAGACGGGGTTTCACTGTGTTAGCCAGGATGGTCTTGATCTCCTGACCTTGTGATCTGCCCGCCGCGGCCTCCCAAAGTGCTGGGATTACAGGCGTGAGCCACTGCTCCCAGCCCCCACATATTTATTGACAGCAAGCCAGTGATAAGCATTGTTTCTGTAGGTTATAGGTTAACTAAAAGTATTCCTTATGGGAAATAAAGGGATGGGCCTAAATAAAGGGATGGGTCTGGCTAGTTATCTGCAGCAGAAGCTAGTTAAGACTTGAGCGTGTCCTTAAGAAGCAGGAGCATGTCCTTAAGGCACAGATCGTTCATGCTATTGTTTGTGGTTTAAGAACACCTTTAAGCGGTTTTCTGCCCTGGGTGGTCCAGGTGTTCCTTGCTCTCATTCCGGTAAACTGACTACCTTCCAGTGTGGGCGTCAAGGCCATCAGGAGCATGTCACAGTGCTGCAGAGGTTTTGTTTATGGCCAGTTTTGGGGCCAGTTTATGGCCAGATTTTGGGGCCTGTTCCCAACAAGAGTAATAATTTAATAATTTAATTGAGCTGTATTTAAAATAGTATTGTGATCACTAAATACCATTACCTTAGATTTACTTAACTTTTAAATTAGTTTTAGTGGTAAAACATTTTAATAATTCAGTGTTTTTTAATACTGTGAACTGTTTAAAAAGATGAACAGGTTGTAACCTCAGCATTCCGTAGCTCAGCTTTATAAAGCAGGCTTAAAAATGATAGGTGGTATGGTTCTAACAGTTTAAAATTACTTCTGTTCCTAATTATTTTAGCAGGGCTTTTCAGCAGATCCTTATTGTGTCTGTTACAAAGATGATGGGAAACCTGCTTTTCCTGGTGAATGTTTATTGTAATAAGTTTGAACAAATTGTTCAATTGTTGAAGCATAAGTTAGGCTTCTCTTAAACAGGCCTTTCTGCTTGTTGAAAACCAGGCCAGACGTTAGTTACCTCTTTATGTTGATGGTGTGTGTATATGTGCATGTTTTCTGGCAATTTGTATATGTGTGTGCAGTGATATTCACAGAGTTGAAGAGGAGTCAGGTTAACAAGAGATGAGAATTTAAAATCAGCAGATGCTTTGGCTTGTAGTGTGTGGGCTTCTTTTTCTCATCCTTTCAAGTCTTAACTGCTTCATTCAGCCCATATTTTACAAATGTAAAGGAACCTGCTAAAATCAAGATATATTATGTCTCCATCATTGTCAACTCAGTAGCACTGTCAGAAAAAATGAAACGTTAGTTTGTTCTATTTTGTGAAACTCCACATAGCAAATCAGTTACTGCTGTATTTTAAAAATCTTTTTCCTTAGTTTTTTTGATGCTTTTTGAATTAAAAACAAACACATGCTCCATTCTATTATAACTAAAATACAGATGTATAAAGGAAGAAGTATGTCCGTCCATACCATTGTTTTTTTTTTTTGAGATGGAGCCTCACTGTGTTGCCCAGGCTGGAGTGCAATAGTGTGATCTCAGCTCACTGCAACCTCCGCTTCCTGGGTTCAAGCGATTCTCCTGCCTCAGCCTCCAGAGTAGCTGGGACTACCGGTGCACACCACCAGGCCTGGCTAATTTTTTGTATGTTAGTAGAGATGGGGTTTTACCATGTTGCCCAGGCTGGTCTTGAACTCCTGAGCTCAGGCAATCTGCCCAGTTGGGCCTCCCAAAGTGCTAGGATTACAGGCATGAGCCACCCGCACCCGGCCTCATTGTTCTTCATTGAAACACGTAACTGCATGTAGGTAATAAGTTTTTATTACTATTAATTTTTTAAAGAATTTTTTAATTTTTTATTTTTTTGAGACAGAGTCTCGCTCTGTTGCCCAGGCTGGAGTGCAGTGGTGGGATCTCAGCTCACTGCATCCTCCGCTTCCCGGGTTCAAGTGATTCTCCTGCATTCAGCCTCCTGAGTAGCTGGGGTTACAGGTGCCAGCCACCATGTCCGGCCAATATTTAGTGTTTTTAGTAGAGATGAGTTTCATCATGTTGGCCAGACTGGTCTTGAAATCCTGACCTCAGGTAGTCGGTCCGCCTCAGCCTCCAAGAGTGCTAGGATTACAGGCACGAGCCACTGCGCCCAGCCCTATTAATTTTTAAAACTTTATTTTTGGGTTATGGGCTTTTTTGGGAATTTGAAGAATGACAAAGTCTTTTTTTTTTCTTCCCCAGGGAAATGCCTTCAAGTACGTAGATAGAAAATATTGCTGATGATTTTAAGAGGTTCGTAGATCTTTTCAAGTGCATATCTGTCCTTCAGGTGTGAATGTTTGCTTTTAGGGCTTGCACACTTTGAGAAGTATGCTTTTTGATATAGAATATTGGGTAGTGTGAATTTTTAAAAAATCATGTCTTTTTGGGCAGGGAGATGGTAAATATTTTAACATTTTCCAATTTCTTTGAATTTGTTTGACTTAAGCAGACTTTTCTAGGAACAAATTATCTGTTGTCTAAATAATCTCATTAAATTCCAAAATACTGTAAACAGGAAAATTCTAAGCAGTATACTTTGTCTTCAACAATAATACAATTTAATTTATTTTTGGTGACCTAGGTTTATTAAAAACATGAGTCAATAGATATTTATTTTATATTATACATAATAGGTAGGGTTATAGTTATGGTTCTTAGCTCTGGGTATTATAGCATCTCAGGGGATCTTTGAACTCTGAAATTGAGAGTAAAATTGGGAGTCAGCGCATGTATGAATTGTTTCTTCATCAGACTTTTAAAGTGTGTACAGTTTTGTTCAGTTAAGGTATTTATACAAAATAAATTCCACCTTTTTTTTTCTTTTTTTTTTTTTTTTTGTGAGATGGAGTCTTGCTCTGTCACTGAGGCTGGAGGGCAAAGGCGCGATGTCGGCTCACTGCAACCTCTGCCTCCCTGATTGAAACGATTCTCCTGCTTCAGCCTCCCAAGTAGCTGGAACTATAGGCACGTGCCACCACGCCCAGCTAATTTTTTTGTATTTTTAGTAGAGATGGGGTTTCACCGTGTTAGTCAGGATGGTCTCAATCTCCTGACCCCGTGATCTGCTGGCCTCAGGCTCCTGAAGTGCTGGGATTACAGGCGTGAGCCACCACGCCTGGCAATTCCACTCATTTTAAATGCACAGGTGGATGAACTTTAGTAATTGTAAACAATTGTTTAACTGCTACCACAATCAAGATGTATTAATAGAATAGTTTCCCCACTTGGAGAGTTTCCTGGTATCCTTCTGCAGTCAGTATTTGCCTTTTCACCTTGGCCCTAGGCAACCACTTATCTATCAGCTTCCTGTTACTATTGGTTTGCCTTTTCTAGAATTTCATATAAATGAAATCATATGTGTAGTACATAACATTTTGTTTAACTTCTTTCACTTTGCATGTTTTTGAAATTCCTCCTTGTTTTGTCTATTCGTATTTTATTCCTTTTTATTGTTGAGTAT
The DNA here is from genome assembly GCF_028885655.2 of Pongo abelii. Lineage (NCBI taxonomy): Eukaryota > Metazoa > Chordata > Mammalia > Primates > Hominidae > Pongo > Pongo abelii. The sequence goes on along the minus strand of NC_071992.2, from coordinate 132,920,622 downwards.
AGTTCCATAGAATAGATATACAGGTTGAACATCCCTAATTGGAAAATCCAGAATTTGAAAAGTTCCAAAATGTGAAGCTTTTTCAGCGCTGATATGATGCCACATTGGAAAATTCCATACCTGACTTCATGTGATGGATGTTGTCAAAACACAGTTGCACACCACACAGTTTATTTGGGGTCTCCAAGGGAAAAAAGACCCTCCCAGTCTCCTTTAGCTGTGTTACGTATTTTTTTTTCCTGCATGCCCAAATTGCCCCCTGCAAGCATACCTGCAGAGCGTAATAAAGTGGGTGCTTGATACATCAACAGCAGATTCACCACGATGATCCACATCGGGCCAAGATGACCTATCTGCATTACTCATTATGTGGTGGTGGTGTTTTGGCTTATTCTCTGCTCTGTGGCATAAAGATAGGGTTGAAAATGCAACTATTCCAAACTCTAAAACACTTGTGGTCCCAAGAATTTTGGATAAGAGATACTCAACCTTTGCTGCAGTTTATTTATTCATCTGCATTTGGTGGTTTGGGTTGATTTCGGTTTTTAGCTATTATGAATAATGCCACCATGAACATTTGTAGACATGTCTTTGTGTGGATGTTTTTATTTCTCTTGGGTAGATTCCTGGGACTAGGTATAGTCATTTGGTGCGTTTATGTTTAGCGTCTAAGATACTGTAGTTACTGTTTTCTGCTTTTGCACTAGCAATTTTCATAGAGTTGAAGCTTTTTAGAAAGGACTCAGTTTCTACTTTCGTGGCTCAGACAAGTTCAAAACTCCATATCCTGACCCAAGAACAGAGATTGGATTATTACTCAGCTCCTAGGTTTTGCAGAAAATATCTATATCTGATGTATTTTGGGGCATGGCTGCATTAACTTGCAGGTCCTGAAAGTCCAATGTGTTTCTTAAATAGTTTTCTTTTTACCTCTGAACTTTATTGGAGTTGCAACCTTTATTAGAAGAATTCTGGTGTTAGCTTCATAGACATGCCTACTAGGTAAAGATTGACCCTGACCCTGGCATTAGGAATACGCATATTGCTAATTATAAAGCTATGGTAACTTTTCCTGAAAGGATTCTACTAGTATATTGTGTTTTATAATTCATTAACAAAAAATAACTGAAATTGGTAGTTTTGAATTACTTAATGTTATTTTAAGATATAACTGTTCCTGCTTGGCATGGTGGCTCACGCTTGTAATCCTAGCACTTTTGGAGGTCCCGGGCGGGTAGATCACTTGAGGCCAGGAGTATGAGACCAGCCTGGCCATCATGGTGAAACCCCGTCTCCACTAGAAATACATAACAAACTTAGCTGAGTGTGGTGGCATGCACCTGTAATTCCAGCTACTAGGGAGGCTGAGGCAGGAGAATCACTTGAACCTGGGAAGCAGAGGTTGCAGTGAGTTGGGATTGTGCCACTGCACTCCAGCCTGTGTGACAGAGCGAGATCCTGTCTCAAAAACAGACAACTTTCTGCCAGTAGGTGGGGTTATTATTTATCTACCAGTTCTTTTAGTAAAAACGTGACCGTGTATCACTCCCACCCTAGTGCTTATCCATCTAGAGGCCTTTTTCTTCACCTAAAATACAACTTGTGTGCTTTATGAAATGTAAATATTAGCATTTTTATTTAAAAGATTAAAAAATCCATAGTCAAGTATTCTCCCAGGTTTTCATAGGGCTGGCTTGTTCTTCAGTTCTCTGGTCAGGTATCCTCTCAGAAGCCCTTCCTGGATCCCCCTAAGTTAAGGCTGCTTCCCTGCCCCTCCCCGTTACATTTCCCCTTTTCTTAGCAATTTCCACAATCTGTAATCACATTAATTTTCCTAATTGTCATTCTAGAATAGCAGTTCCTGAAGTGTGAGGATCTTGGACACCCTTTTAGAGACTCTCCAAGGTCAAAACTTATTTTCATAATAATACATAATTTGCCATTTACTCTCATTCTTTCACAACTGTTTAATGGAGGTTTCCAGATGTTACATGATGTGTGTGATATCATAAAGGATTGACTGCAAGAACAGATATGATTATCCATCTGTTTTCTATTAAACCAGATATTAAAAAGATTTACAAAAATGTAAAACTATGTTTCTCCTCTCCTGGATTAAATTTTTTTTGAAAATGTAAATTTTTTACAAAAATGTGAAACATTGTCATTCTTATATCCTGATAAAATTACCTTGTTTTATAAAATATTTTTCATTAAAACGTAGTTTATATTAGCATGTAATGCATTTATTTTTAATTTTTTTCAAAGCTTCCAATAGAGGTTATTTTTAAGAGAAATAAATATTTCAGACATTTCTTGGTTTGAATTTCTGATATGCAGATATCAATATATAAGATTTTTGGGGGTCCATGAAAATTTTAGGGATTTTAAAAATTTTTTAAGAGGTTTTTTTTTTTTTTTAATTTTAAAGGGCCTTGAAATACATGAAATATCTTTAGTCTTTGTTCTTGGTTTCTGTCACACTGTTCCCCAAACCTTTAGGATTTCCTGAGTGATAGGACTGTCTTTTATTCATAATGCTTTTTCTTTGATCACACCTGAGTTAATGCTAATGAGGTGATTTGGGTCAGGCCCCTCAGGATGGAGCTGGTCACCCAAAAGAGCAAGTGATTAGAGGGTTGGAACCTTCAGCCCCACTGACCTCTGGGAAGGAGGGTAGGTGGGCTGGAGATTAAGCTCCATTAAGCTCTGTAAAAACTCTTGTACAAGATTTGATGATCTTTTGGATTTCCAAACACTTGGAGAATCTGGGAGGGTGGAGGCCCAGAGAAGCTCTGCCCCCTAACCTCCAATACTTTGTCCTGTGCAGCTCTTCATCTGGCTTTTCATTTGTGTCCTTTGTCATATCCTTTATAATAAAGTGATAAATGTAAGTAAAGTGTTTGAATTCTGTGAGTCATTCTAGCAAATTATTGAATCTGAGGAGGGTTTTGTGGGAACTCCTGATTTATAGCTGGTTGGTCAGAAGTACTGGAGGCCTGGATTTGGGATTGTCATCTGAAGTGAGGGCAGTCTTGTAGGACTGTGTCCTTAACTTTTGGAATCTGACACTGACTCCAGGAAGATAGTGTCAAAAATTGAATTAAATTGTAAGATACCCAGCTGGTGTTTGGCAAATTGAAGAATTACATGGTATAGAAAGAATCCACACATCTGGTGTCAGCAGTGTTGTGTGAGAATAAAGAGAAACTGTGTTTGAGACTTGCTATTCTAAAAATAAGAGCCCCATGAAAGTAAGACCTATGTGTTTGATTTAGTTTCATATTCCCAGGGCCTGGCAGAGGTGACTGATCTGAAAAGTCACTCAGTAAATATCTAAGTGAATGAATGAATGAATGAACGAGGGAATGAAAGAAGTCAAAATAACAGAAGCCTAGTGATTCTATGCAGAAAGATTTCAAATCTTTCTGTAGTTACTGGTCTATGCAGACATTATGTTTGATGGGAAATTATTCTAGTTCATCAAAAACTTTAATATTTATTTTGGTCAAATTTGAACTGTTCCCTGTCATGGAACTGAGTCTTTGATATGATTTTGATAGGGAGGTCTTAGAGATTCTGTTAAATCTTTCCCTTTAGGAAGGATGAAATATTTTACCTGCCATTCTTAACTCTTCTAAATTTTAGATTATTGACTTATAATGTTATTTATTTGGCTATTTTAGATTGGTATTTATATTTTACCCTATAATACAGAGAATACTTGTAATAGAAGTTAAATCCTTTAAATCCTTTCTTGCTTTTAGATTTTTGGGCAAAGATATGTTTTCATTTTTTTTTTTTTAAAGCCAGACACTTTAAAAAGTAGCATTGTGTTCATTAGAGATGGCATATAGTCTGCTTTGCTTTTTCAAATAGTTTGCACTGAATAATGAAGAATAGTAGAAAACTGTTCCCTTCAGGGTAATTTCAGCAGACAGGACACCTGTTTACTATCTTGCAGGTTGGGATTCCTTGAAGATCTGCCCAACTTGAGACTGTAAACTTCAGAAATCTGGGAAACGGTTTGAGAGACAACTGACCTAATCAGAGAATAATACTTGCTGTTTAGGGCACATAGAGTAGGTTAAGCATTTAAACCCAGAACATGACAAAGTTTCAGAAGGTGTAGAAGAATTTGATAAGTTAGGTTTCTACTAGCAAGTTTGCTTCTGTCCCTTGAGGCATAATTCATAGAAGAATCCTCATTTACCCACTAATTTATAGGATAAACAAATCTAGTCAGCATCGGTTCTTAACAGTCTTATATACGGGGTCAGATGCTAAGGTGTAAGTCTTACTGTGCTGCAGAAAACAAGAATGTTTCAAGATGGGTTGCTGGTGTTACCTTCCCTCTTATTTATATGCTGTAGAGATTGTTCCAACTAGGGCTTGAATTCCTCTTATTAGGGTGATATTTATGCTTTTATAAACAACATGTTCACTTTTGGGTCTGTATTTCTCAGTGCCTTCACTTTTCAGCAACCCACGAAGTCTTAAAACAGAGGAAATTGGGGATTGACCAACAGTGTATTGTAGTCACCTGAGGAGTTACAACAAAACAAAAACAGAGGAAAGCTAGGCCGTACAACTTCATTAGAAGTTAGAACTATATAGGATGTTAGAGTAAGTTGGAGAACCCAAAAACAGACACCGCCTACCAAACCCGGTATAGGAACCCAGCCCATATCAGTTAGCTGAATTTCAGGAGTGTGCTCACGCATTAGTATACTTTAAAGCTCCGCAGATGGCTCTAATGTGTATCCAGAATGAGGACCCCTCTTCATTTATCTAAAAAAAGCTCTTTACTTGATTTTGCTCAGCTGAGAGTGAGTAAATAGGGCTCCTGAGTGTATATGTATCACAAATGTGGGGTCATTTGTGATACATATAAACAAAATATAACAGGAGAGTGTTTTGTTTTGAAGAATGGTTAAGCTTTCCATGTGTCTTTTTCAGCCTTGCTGTTATCAACATATTTGGTGCACTCAGTTTGGTATCACTCATTTATTGTAAAGTAATTAGAAGTGCTTTGGACTCAGAAGTCAGATCTCACTTCCCTGGGTGAATTCCCTGTCAGCTTATCTCTGTTTCCTTATGTAAAATGGGAAAATAATATAACTGACTTCATAGGGTGGTTGTAAGGATTAAATGAGTCCTTGCACGTAAGACAGTGGAGTGCTTGACATATCATAAGTGATAAGTGTTTGCCATTCATTCTTTCAGCAGAATATATTTTGAGTATCTTTTATGTGCCAGTATCTGTGTTAGGTGTTGAAGATGTGGTGAGTAAATCATCCTTTCATTTTTATGGGAACATTTACAAGGGGAAACGATGAGCACAACATGGATTCTGTCTCTATTAAAAGATACTTCAAATCTATGAAACTTTGAAATATATATACATGGCAAATTCTTGGTTATCTATGTAGAATAGCAGAAGTATGTATGTCATTTAGTTGTATTTAATCAGGAATTTCCTTTCCTTTTAACATCTAAATCAGTGTCTGCAATCTTTATGGCACCAGGGACTGGTTTCGTGAAAGAGAGTTTTTCCATGTCGGGGGTTGTGGGGATATGAGAGGATGGTTTCTGGATGACACTGTTCCACCTCAGATTGTCAGGCATTAGGTTCTCCAAAGGAGCATGCAACCTAGGTCCCTCGCATGTGCAGTTCACAGTAAAGGTTTGTGCTTCTATGAGAATCAGTGCCACTGGTACCTGACAGGAGACGGAGCTTAGGCAGTTTACCTCCCGCTGTGCAGCCAGGTTGCTATCAGGCCGCAGAGCAGTTCCCGAGTAGTACCTGTCCGTGGCCTTGGGGTTGGGAACCCCTGCTCCAAATGAATCCTACTCTAAGGCATTTCCATGACATTACTTCTTGAACTAAAGAGTTGAGGTTTTAGTGTGTATGTAGGAAGTAGGACGATCATAAAATGTCACAATGAAAAATGAGCTAGCTTAGTTTTGATAATAGTGATTTTTTTTCTGAGTACTTTATCAGATTATATTAAAATGACAAGATCATAAATATTAAAGTTGGAAATTATTTTAGTGATCGAGTCTTTCCTGAATGCTTTCTTTTTTGGACAGCCTTCAGTACTAGAGAGAATTTATCCTTAGAGTTGAAATCTTCTTTCCAGAAACTATCACCTGTGGTCCTTAGGTTTTGCCTTCAAAGTAAGACTAATCCTCTAGCAGCCAAAGAACTCTTCAGTATTTGGAAAATGCTTTTTTTGAGTGTCCCTTGCCTAGAGAGAGATTTGCATTAATTTTACTGGTTCTCATCACAGGATTTTAAGCTTTCTCTCTTGTAATTACCCTTTTCTGTGGATTCTTACTCATACTGATTGTTTTTTGTGCTTTTCTCATTTCTTAGTTGGGTACTGTTACTGGTAAATTTTCTCTTGGGTCATTGTAAAGAACTGAGGATAACAGTTCAGTGATGTCGAAAGAGTGAGATAATTATTTCTTTTACTTGGAGCAGTGTATTCTATTGATACTACATAAAATTGCATTGGCTGTTTGGCAAGCATGTCAAGACTGGTGTGCTGTTTGGTTACATTATCCTTACTGATGCCTTTAGAATTCACTTTTGTTAGAGTTAAGACAGTTTTCAATATAGTTTGAACTGTAATAACTTGTTTTAAAATATATTAATAATTTTTTTATTGCTATTTTCTTCATAACTGGAAATGAGGTTATTTTCACCTGGCTTCTTTATGAAACTGTGCTGGTCCTAGTCACCAGTATTCCCTTTTGCATATGTAGGAATCAGCTGTTTAGGAATCACTTCTAGAATTTCTCTGAAGAACTATGTTAAGCTCGTATATCTTCTAGTATCTCTTGTTTACTTTGATTTCAGTAGTGGTTTAGCAATCTCATTAGGTAGGGGTAAGTATAAAGGAATCTAGGTAACCTAGATGAATTGGTAGATGTGTTTGTAATAACTCTTTATCAGTTTAGTTTATCTCGCTTTAATCACCTGTGTTTGTTCTATTTTTTAAGTGTAGAAATAATTTTTCTTGGCAGAGAGGTATGTTGAATAAGCATTAAATAGTTATTTTATTGACAAAAATCAACAGTATTGGTCATTTATTGAGCACTTACTATGTGGCAGACTCTGTGCAGAGAACTCTATACTGTGCCATTTTTAGTAGTGTCAGTAATGCTATGAAATAGTGCTATTTTGCAAATTAGAATCTAAGGCTTAAGAAGATTAAATAGCTTTCTCAAGGTCACAGCTAGTAAATGCTGGAGCTGGAACTCATACCCATACTTGTATGACTCATCAAGTCCATTTTTGTGCCTTTCAAGAAGTAGAGAGGTCTTTCATACAGGAATGTGTAGGTTGTGCACTTTCATTTCGTAGTATTGAAGGTCTGCCAATCTTATTAGTTGATGTTACTCCATTTTGAGCTCTCTTCCCTGCTGACTGCTTGCTCTGCTTTGGAGTTCTGTATCTTACTGGTGTAGTCTTTTTGGGTCTATTCATAACACAGTTTTTACTGCATGTCTGTTTTCTACTACTAACTGGTTATTTTAACTATCAATTTAGTTACTAATATGAAAATCATCTCCTAGGTTTAAAAACCTACTTTTAAACTTAAAAAAAAACTAGGTTTAAACTAGGTTTAAATCTTGGCTCTACTACTTCCTAGATGTGTGACCTTTAGCCGTTTACTTAATTTCTCTCTGCCTCAGTTTTCTTATCTATAAAATGAGTATAACAGTACCTTTCTCCTAAGGTGGTTGTGAGAATTACATGATAGGGTAATACATGTGAAATAATTAGATTATTGCCTGTCATATAATGTTTAGTAAATGTAATGTGCTGTTATTAACTGGTCATTAATTAGTTTCTTTTTTTCTTTCATAATTGGTTTATTGGTTGTGTTGAGGATCAGTACACAGACATTTCAGTTTGTACACAATTCTTAACATATATACTGAAAATCTAAAAAGCCGTGTGTTGTAATTTTTAAAAAGTTATTTCAGTGACTTTCCAGCTTAAAATTGAGAAGCAAATTTTCCATAAGAGGCTATCAAGTACCAGTATCTTCACATGTTAGTAAGCTGTTACATAGATCCCACCAGTTCACAATATAATACTATATAGACTACATACTCAAATTTTCAATCATCCACAGCACATTAACAAAGTTAATTAGAAAAGCAGGACTACCACGACCAAAGATGTTACAGTACACAGAATTATGACAGGGAGAGCCATGATCAAAGAGTGTTTTTCTTTAGGAAACAATTCTACTAAAAAGTAATGTGGGAATGAAAGTAATTTAAAATGTTCAAGACATTAAATGCAGGACTGCAACTCCATATTGCCATTTAGTATGCTTTGTATTACAGGATATAAAAACTAACCCCCAACTATGGAATGTTAAGCTGACACTCACGACAGTCAAACCCTCCCATAATTCAGTATCTCACACAAACTTGTGTTTACAAAATAGTTGATAACAGTATTCCTCTGGGTTGTACAAGAAGGGAAATAGGAACCACTGATAAGATACAGTGTGTTATGATATCAGTCAAACTTGGCGTCTTTATCTCTGGCGTCATCAGAGGCTGGACTCTTCTCAGTTTTATTTTCTTCGTTTTGTGCAGGTAAATTTCTTTAGTTTCCTGGTTAGCCACTTTGGCCTGTTTTCCCTTTGCTCCCCTTTTCCCTTTGTTTGCACTTTTTTGTCTGAAGATTTATCCTTTCCTGCTGCCTTTTTTTAGCTTCGTTTCCACTTTGGCGGGAGCAGGTTTAGCTGACAACCGCATTGATTCTCTCTTAGGCTGTTTCTTCACCATCCGTGTGGCTGAGCTGACCTGTGGTCTCAGGCTGCACACAGAAGTAGCTGCTCACCCTGTGTGTGCCTGGCCTACCCATTACTTAGTTTCTAACAATAATATATTTGTTTTAAATGAAACACTAATAACGTACAAATAAATTGTCATTTTCTTGTTAGAATTATTTTCCCTCTGAGAACTTTACATTACAATTTTGAATGTGTTGCCTTTTGGGTCTTCAGGCCATGGGCTTATATTAAATATTAATGCTATTATTATTAACATGTGCCAGGCACTATAAAAAGCACTTTACATATATTAACCCCATGTTGGAGGAATTATTAATGATTATTATTATTGCAGACTTTAATTGCTTGTCCACCTGCGCATGGTGTTACCTCTTTTATCTTTATGGGAATATTAAAGGAGAGAGTAGTGTAAGACCTGGTTATTCCATTAGAGGTTGGTTAGTGAATCCTTCTGGTTGAGGAAAACTAGATCATGCTGGAGACTATACCAACCAGATTGTTGTTGGATACGTGTAGGTACGTGTTCCCGTTGTTGCATCCTCTGACTATGGAGATGATCTGTTGAGAAAGGCAAAATGAGAATTTATCAGAAGGCTCTGCTTTCAGGTGTCCTGATAATTGAGACCTTTATCTCTGTGTCTTATTGATAGTTTTGTCATTTATGTGTCTATTAACAGGATCACTTTCTCAGTAATAGCCTCAGGTTGAGGGGGTATTCTTTGATTTGGCTGAAGGAACTCCTGGATGCGAGACCATGGGGGAGCTTTGATTTAAGAGCATAACTGCTGTACATGGACGTTTTTGACATGTAGTCAAACTCCTGGAGTTTCAGATCTGCGTTTAGATTATGTGAGCTTTATTATTTATGTAAGGGCAAAGGAAAGGATTTGTAAGACATTTATTTATTCCTCTTATTTAATTTGTGGTTTTGCAAACCTAGTACAGTTTATTTTGTTTTTTCTTAGAAATAAAGGAAATAATAAACTAGGATGGTTGTTAAGCTCCCTTTTGTTTGTGTATGTTTTAGGTGGTATTAAAGATAATCAAACATTATCAAGAAGAAGGACAAGGAACTGAAGTTGTTCAAGGAGTGCTTTTGGGTCTGGTTGTAGAAGATCGGCTTGAAATTACCAACTGCTTTCCTTTCCCTCAGCACACAGAGGATGATGCTGACTTTGATGAAGGTAAGGGTGTTCATCACAAGTGTGTCTTTGCAGTGCATACAAATGGATATTAACACAGGTCTCGCCATAACTTTTGATAACGTGTGAATTGGGAGTCTGTCAGGCTAGCCTACTTCACTTGATGTCTGATACTTTGGGAAAATTATATAAATTCTGGGAAATGAGGGTTTATACCATAGACATCATTAGTTTGGCCTTTACTTATTTGGAATTTGTGATTCTGATTTGTCATAGATTGGATAGGAACTGTGCTGATGTTGACTTTGTCAACATGAAATCAGCTTGCTAAATAAAGTTTTGAGGGACAAAGATCATCCTTATGTGTCTGGTATCCATTCCCTTCCATCCTCTTTTGATTAAGTCAGTGTTTAGAAAGAGATGGAGTTCAATTTTCTGCTTCGGAAAGAAGATACTCCTCAAGCATTTCAGAAATATTTTATTTTTGTACTATAGGTGTAATTGCTTTGTTAGCAAAGGCTGAGAGTAGTTAAAAGCTCACATCAAAGGCTAAAATCAGCATCTAAAAGATTTTTAAAAAATCAGGTTGAAAATAACTTCTCACTTGTTTGAAATCTCAGGTTTCATTTTTTGTGTAACGTTTTATTGTAAAAAGCACATAAAAATTTTAAGTATACATTACAGTAGTGTTAAGTGTATGCATATTGTGCAGTAGGTTTCTAGAACTATTTCATCTTGCAAAACTCAAACTCTGTATCCATTGAACAATCCCTTTTTCCACCTCTTTCATCCCCGTAACCACCATTCTACTTTGTGTTTCCAAGAGTCTGACTACAGATACCTCATGTTAGTGGAATCATGTGGCATTTATTGTTTTGTGAGTGGCTTATGTTATTTAGCATAATGTCCTAAAAGTTCATCCGTGTTGTAGCAATGACAGGATTTTCTTCTTTTTTCTTAAGGCTGAATAGTAATTCATCATCTGTATATACCACATTTTCCTTATCCAGCCATCTGTCGATGGAAGTTTAGGTTGCTCCCACCTATTGGCTATTGTGAATAATGCTGCAGTGAACATGGGCGTGCAAATATCTCTTCAAAATCCTGTTTCCATTTGCTTTTGGATATGTACCCAGAAATGGTATTACATGGTAATTCTATTTTTAATTTTTTGAGGAACTTCTGTACTTTTTTTTAATAGCAGCTGCACCATTTTACATTTCCAACCTTGCACAAGGGTTCCAATTTCTTAATATCCTAGTCAACACTTGTTGTTTTCTGTGTGTTTGATAATGGCCATTTTAACAGATGTGAGGTGATCATCTCATTGTGGTTTTGATTTGCACTTCTGATGATTACTGATGTTGAGCATCTTTTCATATGCTTGTTGGTGATTTGTATATCTTTGAAAAAAAGTCTATTCAAGTCCTTTGCTTATTTTAAAATTAGAGGCTTTTTTTTTTCCTGTTGAGTTGAAGGAGTTATGGATATTAACCTCTTATCAGATATGTGGTTTGCAATATGTATTTTCTCCCATTTTGTAGGTTGCCTTTTTACTAGGTTGTTTCTTTTCCTGGGCAGGAGTTTTTACATTTGATATACTCCCATTTGTCTGTTTTTGCTTTGGTTGCCTGTGCTTTTCGTATTGTATTGAAGATATCAGTGCCAAATCCAATGCCATGAAGCTTTTTTCCTCTGTTTTTTGGTAGGAAGTTTCAGGTTTTATGTTTAGGTCTTTAATCCATTTTGAATTAATCTTTGTGCTGTATGCAAGGTAAGGTCCAGCTTCATTCTTTGGCATGTGGATATCCAGTTTTCCTAGCACCATCTGTTGAAGAGACTGTCCTTTCCCATTGAATCATCTTGGCACCCTTGTTAAAGATCAGTTGACACCATATATGCCAGGGTTTATTTCTGGGCTCTTTGTTTTAGTCCACTGGTCTGTATATCTGTCTTAATGTCAGAACTACACTGTTTGGATTACTCCAGCTTTGTAATAGGTTTTGAAGTCAGAAATTTTGTTCATCTCATTTGAGATTGTTTTGCCTATTCAGGGTCCTTTGAGATTCCATATGAATTTTAGAATAGATTTTTCTATTTCTACAAAAAATGTCATTGTGATTTTGATAGGTATTGCATTGAATCTGTCTTTGAGTGATATTGACAACATAATAAGATGAAGTCTTCTAACCTCTGAACATGGCTTTTCTTTCCATTTATATGCATCATCTTTTAACAGTGTTTTGTAATTTCAATTTATGAGTGTTTTGCCTCTTTGGTTAAGTGTATTCCTAAGTATTTTATTCTTTGTGATGCTATTGTAAATTGGATTTTTCTTAATTTCCTTTTTGTCATTTTTGATATGACTTTTAACTGATCATATTGATAGAATGTTACTTGCTTCATTTGACTTCAGACCTTCATAGTACCTTGAGCATATAATAAACACAAAGTATTGCTTGCTAAAGTGAAATACCTTGCAGTTTGTCTGCAAAGCAGATTTTCATTAAAGTAATTCCTCTAGAAACTAACCAGGGCTACTTTTGTTCTAGGCACCTGAACACTAGCATACTTGGATTTTTTAAACCTTTATGCAGTGTGCATCTTTTTTTTTTTTTAAACTGGCTATGCTCTCCCTATTTAATTTGAATTACCTCCCACAGAATTAAGGTTGAGATTTCTCTGCAGTTCTTTCTGGCGGTATTAGAATATCTCTATTTCTCTGTACATGCACATGTCTGGGGGTACTTAATTATATTTAAATAATCACTAGTTTAGGTCTGGAAAAGAAGAGATTGTTAATGCAGTTTCTTTGGTTTACAAGTGAGGAGCTTGAGAGGTTTAAGTTTTTTGTTTGGTTACTGGGTTGGTGGCACAGTTGGGAGTAGAATCTATTCCAGAATAGTTAATACTGTCACACAGTTTTCTCAGGTAATTAATTTTTTAAATAATATTCTTGGTTTAGAATATAAAGAAATAATATTCATTGCAATTATGGTAGGTGAACGAAACGAAATATATTACTAATTTTAGATCATTGGATGCTAACTTCTTTTATGAGCTTGAAATACTTGAATTGACAAATGTTTTATTTCACGAACATGTACTTTATTTTTTAAATTTCTACAAGCTCTTTATTTTCAAAGTCTTAAAAGAATGTTTATTTCAAAAGTTTCAAATGGAATAAGAAGCACAGATTATTATCCTAGTTTTACGGATTGGAAAACTGAGAACAGAAGAATAACTGTGTGTTTGGATTTACATAGGTAGACTTTGCGAGAGTAGAATTTTTTTAAAAAAATGATCATTTAGGACCTTTTAACTGATAAGAAAAACAAAACCTCAATTCTTTGGTTTTCCTGCTAGTTTTCTCTGCTTCTTCACTTGGGTTAGAGAAAAAGCAAGCTGCAGAATGTGCACTACATGCTGCTATTTGTGTGAAATTTAAAAAAATATAATACTACATACTGATAAAAGATACATACATATGTAGTAAGAGTATAAACATGCATGAGAACAATAAACACCAAATTCAGGGTAATAGTTACCTCTGGAAGGGGAGGTATAGAGGGGACACAGAGGACTTCAGCTTTATTGGTAAAATTACTTAAGTTAGCTAGCAAGGACACAAGTGTATGTTATTTGTGTTAGTCCATTTTCATGCTGCTGATAAAGACATACCCCACACTGGCTAACTTACAAAGAAAAAGAGGTTTAATGGATTCACAGTTCCACATGGCTGGGAAGGCCTCACAATCATGGTGGAAGGTGAAAGGCACATCTTACTTGGTGGCAGGCAAGAAAGAAAATGAGAACCAAGCAAAGGGGGTTTCCCCTTATAAAATCATCAGATCTCGTGAGGCTTATTCATTACCACAAGAACAGTATGGGGGCAACCGTTCCCATGATTCAGTTATCTTCCACTGAGTCCCTCCCACAACATGTGGGAATTATGGGAGCCACAATTCAAGATGAGATTTGGGTGGCAACACAGCCAAACCATATCATTCCACCCCGATTCTTCCCAAATCTCATGTCCCCACATTTCAAAACCAATCATGCCTTCCCAGCTGTGCCCCAAAGTCTTAACTCAGTTCAGTATTAACTCAGAAGTCTACAGTCCAAAGTCTCATCTGAAACAAGGCAAGTTCCTTCTACCTGTGATCCTGTAAAATCAGAAGCCAGTTAGTTACTTCCTAGATATGATGGGGGTACAGGCATTGGATAAATTCACCTATTTCAAATGGGAGAATGAGCCAAAATGAAGGGGCTGAAGGCCCCAGGCAAGTCTTGAAATGCAGTGGGGCAGTCAAATCTTAAAGCTCCAAAAGTGATTTCCTTTGACTCCATGTCTCACATTCAGGTCAAGCTAATGTAGGAAGTGGGCAGCTCTGTCCCTGTGGCTTTGGGCAGCTCTGCCCCTGTGGCATTGCAGGGTACAGCCTCCCTCCTGGCTGCTTTCATGGGCTGGCATTGAGTGTCTGCGGCTTTTCCAGGTGCATGGTGTAAGCTGTTGGTGGATCTGCCATTCTGGGGTCTGGAGGATGGTGGCCGTCTTCTCACAGCTTCACTAGGCAGTGCCCCAGTGGGGACTCTGTGTGGGGGCTTCAACCCCACATTTCCCTTTTGCACTGCCCTAGCAGAGGTTCTACATGAGGGCACTGCCCCTGCAGCAAACTTCTGCCTGGACTTGCAGGCATTTCTGTACATTCTCTGAAATTTAGGCAGAGGTTCCCAAACCTCAGTTCTTGACCTCTGGGCACCCACAGGCTAAACCATGTGGAAGCTGCCAAGGCTTAGGGCTTGCACTTTCTGAAACCACAGCCCAAGCTGTATCTTGGCTCCTTTTAGCCATGGCTAGAGTGGCTAAGATGCAGGCCACCAAGTCCCTAGGCTACACACAGCAGGAGGGCCCACAAAACCATTTTTTCCTCCTATGCCTCTAGGCCTGTGATGGGAGCTGCTGCTGTGAAGGTCTCCGACATGCCCTGGAGACATTTTTCCCGTTGTCTTGGAGATTCACATTTGGGCTCCTCATTATGCAAATTTCTGCTTGAATTTCTCCTCAGAAAGTGGGCTTTTCTTTTCTATCGCATTGTTAGGCTGCAAATTTTCCAAACTTTTATGTTCTGTTTCCCTTTTAAAACTGAATGATTTTAACAGCACCCATGTCACCTCTTGAATGCTGTGCTGCTTAGAAATTTTTTCCACCAGATACCCTAAATCATCTCTCTCAAGTTCAGAGTTCCACAAATCATTTAGCAGTCTCTTTGCTAAAACATAGCAAGAGTCATTTTTATTACAGTTCCCAACAAGTTCCTCTGAGATCACCTCAGCCTGGATTTCATTATCCATGTCATTATCAGCATTTTGATCAAAACCATTCAACAAGTCTCTGGGAAGTTCCAAACTTTCCTACAGTTTTTCTGTCTTCTGAGCCCTCCCAACTGTTTCAGCCTCTGCCTGTTATCCAGTTCCAAAGTCACTTCCACATTTTCGGGTATTTACAGCAGCACCCAACTCTTGGTACCAATATACTGTATTTGTCCATTTTCAAGCCACTGATAAAAGACATACCCAAGACATGGCAATTTATAAAGAAAAAGAGATTTAATGGACTCACAGTTCTACGTGGATGGGGAGGCCTCACAGTCATGGCAGAAGGCAAAAGGCATGTCTTAGATGGTGGCAGGCAAGAGAGAAAATGAGCATGAACATGCGTGTTAAACATTTAAATGAAAACATTTAATATTTTTTCAATGTAAAAATTTAAATTTAAAAACATGACAATTGAAGTTTTTTAAAATTTCAATTAAAAAAATTTTAAATTTAAATCAACCAATTGTAAATGTTAAAAAATATTTTAACAGCCCTGAGATAGAGATTTAAGTTTAGCATTAAGTAATAAAAAATAGGCATTGTATTCTGTGTATTGTATGTAAATTGCCTATGATTAGTTGTTAATCTGCACAGTTGAAGGTCTTTTCAGTCTCATTTTCCAGAATTAGGATACTGATGTTTAGTGACATAAATAACTTATCAGAAATCATTTAACTAAGAATTGGTAATATAGGGACTGAAACTGGTAGCTGACTGGGTTCCAAATACCATGGTTTTTCTACTATAATAGACTCTTAGACTCTTAGTGAAGTGTATGCCAGAGGTTAAAGGATGTTGAGTGTAGGTCATTATTCCGTATCTGAAATCTGCTTTTTGTGTAAAGCAAGTAAATAAGTTTTTCTTGGTCTGCCTTTAGAAATTAATGGGAATTGTCATTTTTCTTATACATGTGAAAAATCTAAGACAACAGTCTTCTTTAGTTTTTCATAACCTCATGTGATAGATTTAAATTTTAGGTTCTTTCACCTAACCCATATATTCTTTTTTAAAAAATATTTGCATTGATCTCTCCATTTTATTTTTCATGAGAATTTAAAAAATATTCATAAATTTTCTGACAACCATTTACTCCTCAACCCTTTAGAATGGCTGTGTTCTTGGTGATGATAACATTCCCTCTTTTTTATTTGTGTGCTGTCCTCTATCTGGCCTTTTCCCTGGATGAAATGCTTTCCATTCAAACATTTTCCCATATTACATTCTCTCCATTTAAGTTTCCCTACTTCTATCCTTTACACTCTTTCTTTTTCATCTCAGATTATTCATTCCCTATAAACATTTACTTTTTCTGTCTTCCAGAGCCTTGTCATAGTTTCTCTAAGAAGTTGGTGAGATGACAGGCTTGATGGTGATAGCCACAGTTTCCATTCTAACTGTAGCTCTGAAAAAATGCAAAGTTAGTAACTCTGTCTTCTATTCAGAATTAAAGGGCCCATTATTATGCAGTTGATATTTCGCCCAACTCTGATTTGAGAGAAGATTACAAACTTGCCAAGTGCTGTTTCTGAATCCGTTGTCCTCACAAAGACAGTGAATTCTGATATGATCCAATGGTCAGTTATTAAACTAAGGCTCATTCCTCCTGGCCTTGAATGTACTATTCACGTATTTCTAGATATACAGATATTGGACATAATTATTTCTGTCTTCATTTTCTTTCACACCATAGTAATTTTTCTTTATTCTTTTGTGTTTTTATCACAATTAGCATTTTCAATACAATGTAACTCCTAACATTTTTTTTCTTTTTTGGGGGAGGCAGGTTTTATTATTAATTTTTATATATATATATATTTTATTTCAATAGGTTTTTGGGGAACAGGTGGTGTTTGATTACATGAATAAGTTTTTTAGTGGTGATTTCTGAGATTTTAGTTCACCCATCACCTGAGCAGTGTACACTGTATGCAGTGTATAGTCTTTCAACCCTTAACCACCCCCTGACCCTTTCCCTAATTCCTCAAAGCCCATTATATCCTTCTTATGCCTTTGCATCCTCATAGCTTCGCTCCCACTTATGAATGAGAACATATGATGTTCGGTTTTCCATTCCCGAGTTACTTCACTTAGAATAATGATTTCTAATTCCATCCAGGTTGCTGCAAATGCCATTATTTTGTTACTTTTTATGGCTGAATAATATTCCATAATATATATATGCACCACATTTTCTTTATCCACTGATTGACTGATGAGCATTTGGGCTGGTTTCATATTTTTGCAATTGCAAATTGTGCTGCTATAAACATACGTGTACAAGTATCTTTTTTGTATAATGACTTCTTTTCTTCTTGGTAGATACCCAGGAATGGAATTGCTGGATCAAATGGTAGATCTACTTTTAATTCTTTAAGGAGTCGCCACACACTGTTTTCCATAGTGATTCTGCTACTTTACATTCCCACCAAAAGTGTTTTCTTTTCACCTCATCCAGGCCAACATCTATAATTTTTTTTTTTTTTTGATTATGGACATTTTAGCTAGGAGTAAGGTGATATTGCATTGTGGTTTTGATTTGCATTTCCCTGATAATTAGTGATGTTGAGCATTTTTTCATATGTTTGTTGGCCATTTGTATATCTTCTTTCATGTCCTTAGCCCACTTTTTGATGCAATTGTTTTTTTCTTGCTGACTTGTTTGAGTTCATTGTAGATTCTGGATATTAGTCCTTTGTTGGTTATATAGATTATGAAGATTTTCTCCCACTCTGGGTTGTCTGTTTACTCTGCCGATTATTTCTTTTGTTGTGCAGAAGCTTTTTAGTTTAATTAAGTCCCGTCAATTTATCTTGGTTTTGTTGCATTTGCTTTTGGGTTCTTGGTCGTGAAATCTGCCTAAGCCAGTATATTGAAGGGATTCTCCAATGTTAGCTTCTAGAATTTTTATGTTTTCAGGAAAGGTTTTAGATTTAAGTCTTTGATCCATCTTGAGTTGATTTTTGTATAAGGTGAGAGATGAGGATTCATTCTTCTGCATGTGGATTGCCAATTATCTCAGCACCATTTGTTGAATAGGGTGTCATTTCCCCACTTTGTGTTTTTGTTTGCTTTGTCGAAGTCAGTTAATGCTTAAGTAATTGGCATTATTTCTGGGTTCTGTATTCTGTTCCATTGGTCTATATGCATGTTTTTATACCAGTACCATACTGTTAGTGACTATTAGTTTGAAGTCGGGTAATGTAATTCCTCCAGGTTTGTTATTTTTGCTTTAGTCTTCTTTTGGCTATGAAGGCTCTTTTTTGGTTCCATATGAATTTTAGGATTGTTTTTTCTAGTTCTGTGAAGAATGATGGTGGTATTTTGATGGGGATTGCATTGAATTTGTAGATTGCTTTTGGCAGTATGGTCGTTTTCACAATATTGATTCTACCCATACATGAGCATGGGATGTGTTTCCATTTGTTTGTGTAGTCTGTGATTTCTTTGAGCAGTGTTTTGTAGTTTTCCTTGAGGTTTTTCACCTCCTTGCTAACCCATATACTCTATATTAATGGGCATTAAAATGTAGTCACCAGTAGATTTTTATTAAATTTAGATAAAAACTATAATTTTCTGTTATATGGATATATATTAGAATAGTCCTGTATGTTGATTTTTTAAAATCATGGTAAAGACCCATTGCATTTCTTACTGCTTTTCTATTGTTTTGTGGTCTCTAAAACTAGCAGTTATTCAGAGAAAGATCTTTTTTTGTGCCATCCACCTCGGGGAGGTAATATACCAAATATTTCATAATTTTAATGAGTATATATTTCAAGTGTTTGTTTGTTTTGGTGCCTCATGTAAAGAGGAGATTTTTAATCTGTTGTCCAAAAGTGAAATGTTAATAAATGGTTTAAATCAGAGATTGACAAACAGTGATCTGATTTGTAAATAAAGTTTTGTAGGGACACGGTGATGCCCATTCACATATTTTTTAGTGGCTTCATTCCCGCTACAGTGGCACAGTTGAGTAGTTGTGGCTGAGACCATATGGGTCCTAAGCCTGAAATATTTACTGTCTGACCCTTAAAGAAATTTTGACCACCTGTGATTTATGTAACTTCATGTCTTATTGTTCTCCCTCTTCTGTAAAGTTAAAGAATAAGGCAGTAAATCCTCTCTTTCATCATAAATTGATAATTTTTTGTGCGATATTTGTTCTTGATGTTACCTTTAATCTTGACTGAGCTCAGAATGTATTTTGAGCACTGAAACGAAAATACTGATACTATAGGATGTTTGTTTCACTGGTACACCTAGGAAGTATCAGAATAGGTAGTTTTTGCTTTAGTTTTAGTGCCTTTTTCATTTAAAAAGAAAACACATATTAAGTTGTAATTCATGGTTGCTGACGTGTGACTAGGCATTGTGGAAAGATAATGGTATGAGGCCAGAAAACCTGGGTGGAAATCTCAGCTTTATACTTTGGAACTGTGCAGCATAGAATAACTTCTGAACCAATTTTTTCTGACTCTGGTATCTTTTTAATTGCTCACTTGAGTACTAGAAACAATGAGAATGATAATTTCCTTACGAGATTAATGTTTTGTATTGTGCTGTGTTAGATTATGCTACTGGATGATTCAAAACCTAGAAAACTGTTATTATAAGTTTTCTATAATTGTCTCTCTCTTAATTCACAGTTTGTTTTTGCACATGTGGTAACTCTCCTTTGAGTGAATTCAGTCTTCATAAACTTTTATATTACAGAATTTACCTTCTAGTTGAAAGTGAAGTGATTTGATCATATTAGAGAATATATGCTTTTTCAAACAAAAAAAAAGAGTAGAAAAACTCATACTAAAATTCCCATTAGGGGGCACTATTATCAAGCTTAGCAGAACTGGAGACTAATTTGTTTTCTCAAACATGCAACCCAAGGCTTGCTAAAAGGGAAAAATATTTTCATCTGATAAGATTCAGATACTGTTTTATACAACTGAATTCCTTAAATATGTTATAAAGTACACTGAATTAAACACAGATTCAGTAACTCACTGCCTTGCTTTTCAGCAGACTAAATTGATTTACTATTTCAGGTGATATAGGAAGCTTACTTTATTTTGCATCAGAGTCAAATCCATAATTTTCATATTTGGAGTGGCCAATTTTTTATTTTGCTTACTACACACAAAGGATGATCCTTAGCCTTCAAAATAGGTTGATTTCAAAACGAAGCATGAAGACTGCATTGTACTCCTAAAATTCAGTTAGGGGAATAAAATAATATCTTTTTACTCAGACAGTATTCATGTGTGCACCATGTATAATTATTAAAGTGATAATACACATTGTAGTGATAAATAAAACATAGCTTTTATGTGTTTTTTTCATTTTCAGTAGGAGAAAATTGTTACTTGAAAATTATTTGTTTTTGTATTAATCAAGTTTGGTGTTAGAGTAAGAAATACTAGTGTCGACTGTTAACATATTTCGTTTAAGTTTTGAAAAGAAAAGCAGAGTTGTAGAATCAATCCTTTCAGAGGCTAAAATATGAATTGACAAAACTGTAATTAAAATATTGATGTATTTAGAGTAATTTTTCCCAGCATAGGGTTATTTTTGTATGACTGAGGTTGGGGAGAATAAGTTTGTATGATGATGTTATTTGCAGTGCTCTGTGTGCAAGTTAGTCATATTTTACATTGGAGAAAATCTCTGCTTAGTTACTTGGTTCCTCAAATCTCACCTTCCTTCTCTTCTTAGCTTTCCTGCAGCCCACACCCAGGGTAAAACTGCTGGAAACCTAGTCTGTGGTTACTATTTTGCCTTTGTATTGCTTTTGAGCTCAGAGAAGAGTTGAATTTGGACGGAGAAAGCTTTTAATGTTTTTTAGACAGATGGGGACATTTTGTGAGTAGACATGTGTTTACTTATTATTTTGTCTTACCCCCTATCTGTATGAATAGTCAGGGATCATTGTGGTCTGTTTGACAGATTTTTTGAAAACTTCTCTTTCTTTTGTTGCATTTTTAAAAATGATATATTTTTGGTAGAAATGTTAGAAATAATATGTAGACAGTTTTGGGCTATGTTTTGAAATTTACTGCAGAAAAATAGCATGTTTACTTAGTGACCTCATATCGTTGTGGTCAAGTGTGGAGGTATGATAAATTGTTTCAAATATCCAGGAAAAAAAATTAGTCCACCGTAATTCACTTCAGCATTTAGCCAGCAAATTACTTGAGTGGGAAGTGAAAAAGATACAAAGACACCAAATACTGGTTACTGCCTCAAAAGATTTTAAGTGGGAGAGACCAGTGTGTACATAAAAAAATTGTAAAACAGAATTGATGTAAGTGTAGACTACGGAAGGAAAAAATGATGCGAACACTCAGCTATCAGCCACTAATTCCTTTCGGGGGATGACTTCACAGGAGAGGTGAAGTTTGAGTCTATAGATAGATGTCAGTTGCAATTTAAAGAAACTGTTAAACAAGAAAGTTGTGTCTTTTGAATGTGTTCTGATTATTTGTATATCTGGGTCCTCATAAGTGGCACACACACCTCTAGAAATCAAGAACAAACTAATATGTATATATTTTTTTATTTGACATCTTTATTGTTCAGATTCCTTGAAAATGCCTTTCAGATATTGCTGTTGCTTTAGTATCCAGGTAGAGAAGTTGTTTTTGACGTTTGTTTTTGTACATGAAAGTTCTCCTGATAATGATGTTAGTGTCATGTTTATAGAACCTCGGGGCCCATATTGCAGTTGGTTCTATTTAAAATATTCAGTAAAATACTTAATAGATACTTGATTTTAGAAGCATTATGTATGCAGGTAACTAGAGAGAATCTGTACACTGAATTATGATATAATTCCCCTTGGTACTCATCTTTTTGTTACTCACGTAGTATTTTGAAAATGTTAAACTGTTCACATTTAGTGATTTACTGCTAAATAATCAGGGCAATGAACTTTAGATTATTGCTCACTTACATTTTTTTGTATCACTCAGAAAAGCCTGGTTTGTGACATAAAACTTTAACTTAAAAACCTAAATTTACTTTATTGAGGTGATTAGAATATACGAGAAGCAAAATCTGAATAGGAAGCATCAGTTCTCCTATTTTCATGGCTTTTTGGTTCTTTCAGTTTGAGTGTCTCAAGATTTTAAATACAATAGTAGGAACAAAGTCTAGCTTCATTTTGAAAGCTTGAAAAATATTTTTGCATTTACTTCATGTTTTACAATTTAGTTCTTTTTCTTTTCTTTTTAAAAAATGAGTTGAGAAACTCTTATGCATGGAAGGATATACTTTTGAAAATGTGGTCAAGGTAAAAGATTTTTCTGCTTAAAGAAATTAAAGCGCTTTACACTATACTCTCCCTTAGTCCCCAAAGCATAAGTGCTATGGTTTGGAAAGAAGCCAAGTAAAACCTGTTCAAATTTTGTGCAGACTTAAAGTAATACTGTAAGATTTGAAAATTACAGGTGGATCCAGTGCTTAAATAGTATTTAAAATTCCTAAGTTTCCCAAGTCTAAAAATGTAATCCTTAAATTACTGTTCCCAGTGGTTTAAATTTTAATTAAATAAAAACTGTCTTACTTTTGACCCACAACAACTTTAGGTAAAGATATTTGAATTTATTACCAAACTTTAAGGTAATAGCCATTAAAATGAATTGTTTTAGTACTAATTAAAATGTCAAAAAGTCACTATTACAGTATGTAACCAAAGATCCTTGCTATTTCTTTTTTTCAAGTTCAGACTTGCTTCCTATCTTGCCTAGGAGAAGTGGTACTCAGTTTCATTCCCCCAATTAAATATATTACCTAAAGTATGTTTTACAGATCGATAATTAATTATAATTACATTTGGTGTTTTGGTGCTAATACTGAGTTTTCCAAACTCCCCTTCATCCTAAAAGAGTGCTGTCTTAGTTATGCCAGTAAAGTGTTCTGTTTGCTTTATATTCGTCTCTCTTCAGGTGAAATTTTGATAGTTTGTGGAACTTTTATCTGTTTTGAGATTGTTCTTTTATCTGTTTGAGATTATTCTTCGTGGCTTACCTATTAGCAGTTTCAGAATTGTGTTTTCATACCGTTAACACTTCTCCACCATGAGTATTATTTAATGCTTTTTTCTACCAGTAATTTTTACTCAGTACATTTTAGATTCTTTCTGATATAGTTGAAAACAAAGGCAGTATTTATTTTGACTTTAAGTAATAATGTAATGGTGTAGGTTTATAATGAAACCCCATATCTCCCTCTTTCCTTACCCTCATATACATATTTACCGTTTTTTTTGCCCTCTAACATCTAACCTACAGACATTGTCTTTTGATAGACAGACAGCCCTTCTTTCCTGTGACCGATGAGAGGGCCATACAATTATTCTAGTGGTCTTTGCAGAGATGTACTCATCTTTTTTCTGGTTTATAGAATTGGATGGGTGACTACCTTGTGGAGACAAATTTTGGTGGTAGGCTACTAACCTCACAACCAGCATCTGTGGTAGAAGGAGTTTGGCAGCAGAGCCCTCCATGGGGCTCCCTAGACTTGTGGCATGCTGTTATCCTCAGCAGACAGCAATGACAGCAGCAGCAGCGGCGGTGGCAGCAGCAGCAGTCCTACAAATTCCAGTTGTTCTCAAGTCACTGTAGATTCCAGGCTCATCTGCTCTCACTTTAGTGTCTCCTTTTTGCTTTTCTTTCTTTCTTCTTTTGTTGTTTATTCATCAAATCAATATTTGAGTGGAAACTGTGTGCTGGGCACTTTGGCCTTTGCTTACCTACATTTCTGCTACAGATATTTTTTGAAATGTTTGTTATTTATAGAACTTAGTGGTTTTAAGCAGTGTATTTGACTTTAACATGAGAAGCATGAGGAGGACTTGTTTTAGTGCATTATGTTAGTGAATCAGACTATTGGAAGGTGAATGTTGTGTTAATATGCAGGTAAACGTGTCTGGAATATATTTTTGTTTACCTGGAGAATGTCTTGGGGTTATAAACACATATTTACGTAACTGTGTGTCTCCAAGTTTGTAATTCAAAGTCATTCTGAATGTATTTGTTTCATAAGATACTTTTGTTCTTGAAAATTTGTAAGTTGACCATCTTTTTTTCTTTGTCATATTAGAAGTATTTTATTTTCATTTTTGATTCATTTTCATTTCGTAGCAACTCCCAATACTTTAAATGTACTCAGTTTTTTAAATGTACTCAGTTCTTCTTAATATTTTAATTTCTCTTCTTCCTCCAACTACCAGCATCACCAACCCCATGAAAAAAGATAAAATAAAACATTAAAAAGATTCAGTACTAGAAGAGGATGAGGGGTTGTATAAAGGATGATGATAAAATACCTTGATGGGTATGAGCTATTTTCTCTGTTGATAAAATGGGGAATAGGGTGGTATAGACGTTATATGCAGTATTAAGATCATTGTAAGCCATATCTGGTTTGCCTCCCTGCCCCTTTCGGAGATACTTGATACGACCAACAGTGACACTCTGATGTTTTTTTCAGAATCCAGATTTACATTTCTGTCTAAATTGTCTCCTCATCTTCTGGGCAACCTGAAAAGATGTTAGTATCCAATTATGGAAGCAATGTGTATACACATATACCATTATAGTTCTTAGTTGAGAAAATTTCTAAAATAGAATATATTTCTAAAATGTATGTATAGCAGATATATTTATTTCTTATATATGGCAAACTTTCAGATAGGCATAACAGGAAATCTACACTGAGTTATGGCTACTGATGAAGTTCTGGCTTTACTGCTAATTGGAGTCTTGAGTCTCTACAGCCTTACTTTTCATGTTTACAAAGAGAATCACAGGAGGAACTTTTCTAATTATTTTAGCAGATGGGAAACTGAGTCCCAGAGATGCCCAAGTTTAAAATTAATGGCAAATGCAGAGCCAGAAACCCCAGTATGCTCATCTAATATATAATCCATCACAATTTAGGGAGGTGGCAGTAATTCCAGTATGTTTTCAGAAGCACAGTGAGTGATGCAGTTG
The DNA here is from genome assembly GCF_028885655.2 of Pongo abelii. Lineage (NCBI taxonomy): Eukaryota > Metazoa > Chordata > Mammalia > Primates > Hominidae > Pongo > Pongo abelii. Next base: position 132,895,287 of record NC_071992.2, on the reverse strand, counting down.
CCTGCAGTTGTGACTTGTAGACATATTGTGTTTACTTAAAAGGCTGCTTCTTGGCGTTATCATTTACTATCAGCATAACTGAAATCAAATGATATTAAATTTAACACCAGATTTTTAGAAAGTTAAGTTTGTGGGTGTACACTAGGTATTATATTAAGTAAATATGAAGGTCAACAAAATTAGCGGTGGTTGAGTATATACAGACACTAAACCCATTTCACTGCTGAAAGTCAGCACAGCCTCTACTATTTTGCCACATGGAATGGAGAAACTAACTGAAAGTACAGATCAAACTGGGTAGGGTAGGGGAAGAAAAATGTGTTCTTATTAAATATCACTGAATGCAATTACAAATAATAGTTTGAATAGATGGTTTAATTTGACTTAGGAAATCAGTGCCTGACTGATGACACAGGAAGACTTTCTAGAATACATTGCTTTGCAAATGACTTAAACAGACAATACTGATAAAGCCTGTCACGTGAATTTCCTTCTTTACTGAGTACACAGTATGGTTAAGTAGTATGTTGTGCAATGCTTCCAATCTGCTGTGACTGCCATCTGGGCAAGCAGAATGAAAGAGAAGAGAGCATGGAAAGGAAATGGATCAGTTAGCTGTAAGGAATCTGTGTGAACGCTGGGTGCCACTCATGAAACACTGAGCAGTTAGTGACTCCTTTGTAACCAGTCCAACTAGCTCTTTGTAAAAAATGAAGGTGTGCACCGTGAACAACTCTCACAATTCATCTTTTCAATGTCCTGGTACTTATGGCTGAGACAGACCAGTAAATCCAGTGACAGTAATCATGATCACACTACCCTTTTCTTATTTATCTCTTTGTATTTTTTGATTTAATTTTTTGCTGCTTCAGTGTTTGACACAATGTTGAGGTAGATTTAATAATCCTAGCATTTTTACTTTGCCTAAATGGAGTCTTTTGGGAAACAAATTATGTGTAAAAGCAAGTTCCTAAGAAACATTTAACTACTTAAAGACAGTAAGAGCTATAGCTTCAAAATCTTATAAGTTGTAACCCAACAAGGATCTACGTGAGTGATGAAGTTGTGTATGGATAGGATAAGAGGACTGGCTAGCAGAATCTAACCTGTATACCTTTGTCAGTGGATACATCCTCTTACTTGAATTTCAAAAATTTATAGAATAGTTCTTTTTGCATACGTGCATATGGTTACCTTTTTGATAAAACGTGATCCCTTACAAAATTGTGTTAACCATGAGTCATCTGTTACCTCCATAGAAATTAACATACCCTTATATAGATGGCTAATAATACAAAGCCACCATGGTTTCTGTGGTTTTACTAACCGTGGTTCCCTTTCTAAAACATTTAAAATAAGACCTGCTCTTTTTTAAAAAAATTTTGTGGACAAAGGGTTGTCATATCAGAAAGTGCAATAATTTAAGCAGATCCATAACTGGGAGGAATTAATAACAGAAAGTTGTTGTTGACACCAGGAAGTAGATTAGATAGTGCAATTGTGGTAATGAGTACCATATATGATAAGCCTGAGCCAGCTGGGTTATATTAGGCTGCTTGATACTTTGATCACAGTATTATTTCAAGGCTCGTCTATTTAAATTGCTAAGGTTTCTTGTCATCTTTGCGATTTAGACCGTAATTTCTTTTATTGCAAAAAAATTTTTTTTTTTTTTTTTTTTTTTTTTTTTTAAAGAAAGGCTCTGGCTAAACCAAAATTGTAAGGAGGTACAAGTTCAACAGCTAGGCAAACCTTAGAACTAGAAAACCTGTTCAACATAAAAAAATGGAAAGCTTAAAAGTACAGCAGTTGAATATTAAGTTCATCTGACCTTGCTTTTCTTTAGTTTTTTGCTTGGATCATAATTATCATATGGTAGTGAGTACCATAAGGATGTTTGGTATAATTCAATTAGTTACTGTTTGATATAAATGTGTGCATTTAAAATATATATTTCATGTTTTAAGAATAAAGCACTGCTCTCAGTTTCCCTTCAGCTGGTATTAAGTGGTTTTGATGAACATCTTTGAGAATTAGGAAAGATTTTTAACTACTTTACCCATAGTGAATGAATTATACTAATCACAGAATTTAATTTGCTTGATAAATTATCTCATTTGGCCTTTGAACTTGAAATCTTTAAATTTTAATTAGCCTAATATAGTTGAATGAAATTTATAGTCATCAATATCAGCACTTTTACTAATTTTCTATACTGTGGAAATAGTCTTTTACAGGTATTTATTGTTATCTTTGTTATGTATTTAAGTGACTGTTTTGTCTTGGAAAAATACTCATTTTGATTAGTAAAGGGAAGACTATGAAGGTTTATAATTTTAAGATACTGTTGTCCTTAGCATAGTAATAATAATAATAATAATAATAATAATAATAATAATAATAATGAGGTGACATTTTGAAAATTTACAAGTAAGTTGCTTTGTACTTTTATTCATGTGTTTTGATTTTTGAGTACTCTGTTATACTGTTGTAATTTGGCTTGAAGTTTCCAAATTCCGGTGTAACTTAAAGACACCTAAGAATGTTATTGTCTTTTTGGAAGTGACAATCAACAGCCTTTTTGTTTTTCCTGATAAAACAAAGGAGAAAAGTATTTTAAAAAGGAAAAGATTTGAATAATGCAAATACTGCTTACCAAGAGTTTGTAATATTATTTTTTTGAGAGTAGGACTGTACTCAAAGTTTTAGAAATTCGTGACTGACTGAATCAAGAAACACGAACTTATATAAGAGACAAAGGCATAGAATTAGAAACAAGCATGTATTATGAGCATAGAAAAATGAGATTAGTTAGATCAGAGACTTAGTTCGGGGAATGGTCTGAATAATAATAGGCTCAGATTATGGAAAACTTTGAACTCTTGAAAATGAAGCTTAGGTTTGAAGTAGTTGTGAATCATTCTGGGTTTTCTGGCAGAGGTGTGTTGATATAAAACCAATATTTTGTGGCTGAAGGTGGGGAAAACAGATAATGAGGGCTTTACTGAAATGTGAACAGTAGCAATGAGAATGAAAAGATGAAAACTAGAGAGAGGTAGAAGAAATGACAAAAGATTGAGTATAAGAGTACACTCATGTTTTAGGGGCTTGACTGAATATTATCAAATAACTTTAATATCTCACATATGAGATATTTGACTGAATATTATCAAATAACTTTAATACCTCACACATACAGAATTAAATTCCTGTTTGCCTTCCCTTCTATCTTGAATACTTTGTAAAAAGCACCTGTTCTGTGATGATAGTATGTATTACAGAGCAGATGAATTTAGTAAATGTAAGCTGCTGATAACCAGCAGGGGAATTCCTGTACTTGTAACAATATCAACTTCACTAAAATATGAAATATTTAAGGTTTTTCAATTCAGAAATTATGGATATCTTTTTGGACCATTTAAAAAGTACGTTCATTATGTGGAGTGGTAAGTCAGTGTAATACGTATGCAGACTGATATTTTTTAGGCCTGTTTTCTGGAGAGAGTATTAATCTTTACTATCAAGCTCCAAAAGACAGAACTAAGATTACTAAAAGAGAAATAAGATACTTTTTCAACACAATATTCCATTTATAGGATAGGATTCCATGGATAATTCTGCCTTGTCTCTGGAATAACATGATGAAAACGTAGAGGAGAGAGACATTAGTTAACCAAATAAAATACAGGTCCTCCTCAACTTATGATGGGGTCACGTCCCGATAAACCCAGCATTTAATACACCTAACCTACCAAACGTCATAGCTTTGCCTGTCCCACTTTAAATGTATTCAGAACACTTACATTAGCCTACAGTTGTGCAAAATCATCTGACACAGCTTGTTTTATAATAAAGTGTTGGCCGGGTGCTGTGGCTCATGCCTGTATTCCCAGCACTTCGGGAGGCTGAGGCGGGCAGATAACATGAGGCCAGGAGTTCAAGACTAGCCTGACCAACATGGCAAAACCCCTGGTGAAACTCTGTCTTTTAAAAATACAAAAATTAGCCAGGTGTGGTGGCATTCGCCTGTAGTCTCAGCTACTCGTGAGGCTGAGGCACAAGAATCTCTTGAAACCGGGAAGTGGAGGTTGCAGTGAGCCGAAATGGTGCCACTGCACTCCAGCCTGGGTGACAGAGTGAGACCCAGTCTCTAAATAAATAAATAAATAAATAAATAAATAAATAAATAAATAAATAAAGTGTTAAATATCTCACGTAATTTATTGAATGCTGTATTGAAACATGAAAAACAGTGGTTATATGCAGAGTCCCTGGAATGGAGATATGCTCAGCTGACACTTGAAAGATAAGAAGTAACTAGCTGTGTGAAGAGAGACAAACGAGGAAAACCAAGTGCTAAAGGCCCTGAGGTGGGAATGAGCTTGACATTGTTCAGGAACTTTCAGAAGGTTAATCTGTCTGAATAAATCCTGCTGAATGAAAACCAAGGGGCTGTGTTCTTCAGACCTTACAGAAGTTTAGGTTTTATTCTGTAAACTGTAAGAGACTACTAAAAGGTTTTAAGCTATCTGTAGTAATCTAGTTGACTTGATGACTATCATCAGCTGTCATCAATGTCTTTATAATTCTGTGATTTAATCTAGGAATTTTCATTTGACATTTGAAATATTTATGGGCACTCAGCTTGGTGATTGGATTTATTGGTGGTAGTGTTTACTCCAAGAAAGTTTATCCATGGCTACTAGATAACCTTTGTAAACAAGTGTGTCTGGAGTCTTTTTTTTTTTTAATGAACTTTTTGTTTTAGAATAATTTTAGATTTTACTGAAACGTTGCAAAGATAGTACAGAGTTCCCCTATATCCTTCAACCAGTTTTCCCTTAATATTCCCATCTTATATTACTGAGATACGTTAGTTTAAGAAACCAACATTGACATCTTACTGTTAACTTTATCTGGATTTCACCAGTTTTTCCAGTAACGTCCTTTTCTTTTCTAGGATCCAGTCTAGAATACCACATTGCGCTGGTTATCATGTCACCTTAGGCCCCTCTGGTCTGTGACTGTCTCAGTCTTTTCTTGTTTCCCACCATCTAGGCAGTTTTAAAGAGTGCTGGTTAAGTATTTTGTAAAATGTTCCTCAGTTTGGATATGTTGGATGTGTTTTCATGATTAAATTGGAATTAACAGATTTTTAAGAAGAAATCTCAGTGTTGAAGTGCCCTTTTCATTGCATTCTCCTGGGGTGGGGGAAGGGGGGGTGGTGTAACATGATACCCACATGACATCACTGGTGATGCTAACCTTGGTCACTTGGTGAAGGTAGTGTCTAATGTCTTTCTGAGTTACCTTACTATCTTGTGAATCTTTATAACCTAAGGAAGCATTAGGGCATGGATCTTTTGGTTAAGAAATTAGAAATTCATCGCTCTTGGATAAAACAACTTGAACAGCTTTTCTCCTTATATTGATTCTTGCTAATATTTTCATAGTCTGAACAACATGGGTAAATGTATAAATATATTCTGTGCCTTTATAACTTTTCACAAATGTCGTATGAAAATATGTATATAGGTATCTTGGTCACACTGTTGATTATCTAAATTCATATGGGTGGATTAGGATCCATCTCTGACCGAGTATGAATTAGATGTTGAAGAACATTCTTTGTAGATAATAAGCACTTCAGCATCAGGAATGTTTGATACAGCAGTTAGTGTTTCCTGTGGGCAGTGCTACAAAGTGTTATTGGCATAGTTGGTTTCCACTGCAAAGTACCTTTTGTACAGAGGAACTCTCTAGACCTTTACGTTTGGTATAATGTACCTTTGGCCACTATCATAGAGTACACTGTCAACGTGAGAGCTACACATTGCATACAGTCTACAAAATTATTTAAATAGTTGAAGAAAAAAATGCTTGAAATAATTTGCTTTAAAATAGCCGTAAGTAGTTTGTGTTTTAGATATTTGAAATGTATTAGCTTGACCTCTTTTAAACTGTTGAAGTTAAAAATAATAGGAAAGGAAACAGTAAAATTTTAGGGCTATTCCTTTGTTTTCCCTTTTATGCAGTTGTTCTTCAACGTTTATCTGATTATTGACGCCGAGGATATCTTCCTGTTTGTCGATTAACCTTACTCTTCTGTATGTGGAATAAAACAACAACTGTACATGAAGATTTTACTTTTAGTAAAATAGATATTTTTACTAGCTTTTAGGGAGAACACAGCAACAAGAAATTTTTCTCCTCTATCTTTTAAGCTAGAGAAGGTCATTAAAAAGTAAAAGACTTAGAAGTGAGCAGAGTGGCAAGGCAGTACTCTTGAATGGTAATCATCATCCTCTCCATTATTGTACTGGTAATGATAACATTACAGTCACAGTTGTAATTGCTAACATTTGTTGAGCGCTTGTCATGTACCAAACATTGATTGTGTTGAAGACTTGCATGCATTGAATCCATATGGTTCTTTTAAGAGTTGAGTACTGTTACTGTTGCCATTTTATTGAGGGCTAGAGAAGCTAAGTACTTTGTCCAAGAGCCTTTGCTACAATGTATGGAATCAGGATTCAAAGCCTGGATTCTTAACCACTTTATAGGACACCCTTTTGTTGATTGTTAATTGTCAGGAGGTAGAATGGAGCAGAGTATCAGAATGATAGGCAGAAATGATGTTATGTGGAACAGTTTTTATCTTCTTAGTCTTTAAGTCCCCTAAGGCAGGAATCCCCAGTCCCCAGGCCACGGACCAGTACTGATCTGTTAAGAACCAGGAGTGCTGCCTCCTGTCAGAAAAGCTGTGGCATTAGATTCTCATAGGAGCACTAATGTAGGGTCCAGCCCTACTGGGCCTGTGGGTTTTTCTCTTCGTGTGCGGAGACGAGAGATGGTAGAAATAGAGATACAAGACAAAGAGACAGAAGAAAAGACAGCTGGGCCTGGGGGACCACTACCACCTAGATGTGGAGACTGGTAGTGACCCCGAATGCCTGGCTGTGCTGTTATTTATTGTGTACAAGACAAGGGGGCAGGGTAAGGAGTGTGAGCCATCTCCAATGATAGGTAAGGTCACACAAGCCATGTGTCCACCGGACAGGGGCCCTTCCCTGTTTGGTAGCCGAGGCGGAGAGAGAGAGGGGACAGCTTACATCATTATTTCTTCTATGCATTTCAAAGACTTCAGTACTTTCACTAATTCTGCTACTGCTATCTAGAAGGTGGAGCCAGGTGTACAGAGTGGAACATGAAAGTGGACCGGGAGTGTGACCGCTGAAGCACAGCATCACAGGGAGATGGTCAGGCCTCCGGATGGCTGCGGGCGGGCCTGACATCGTCTTCCACAAGAGGTGGTGGAGCAGATTCTTCTCCCTTTCCCGGTCTGCTAAGTAGTGGGTGCTTGCCAGGCACTGGTGCTACCACTAGACCAAGGTTGGCTAAGTAACGGGTGCCTTCCCAGGCGCTGGCATTACCACTAGACCAGGGAGCCCTCTAGTGGCCCTGTCCCGGTCTTCTGGTCACTTCTCACCGTGTCCCTTCAGCTCCTATCTCTGTATGCCCTGGTTTTTCCTAGGTTATAATAGTAGAGCAAAGATTATTATAATATTGGAATAAAGAGTAATACTATAAACTAATGATTAGTAGTATTCATATATAATCATATCTATTCTACGTCTAATATAACTATTCTTATTTTAAGTATTTTCTTTATTATACTGGAACAGCTTGTGCCTTCAGTCTCTTGCCTTGGCACCTGGGTGGCTTGCCGCCCACACGCTAACCCTGTTGTGAACTGCGCATGTGAGGGATCTAGGTTGCACATTCCTTATGAGAATCTGATGCCTGATGATCTGAGGTGGAACAGTTTTATTCCAAAATCACTGCCACCGCCCCAACCCCCACAACCTTATATGGAAAAATTGTCCTCCAGGAAACTGGTCACTGGTGCCATAAAGGTTGGGTACCACCGCCCTAAAATGATTTCTAAGGTTTTTAGTACGTTGTCCTTTGTTATTTCTACTTGATTTTGGAAATATCTGTACTGTTGTTCTCTGTGCACCCTCCCCCTCCCCAGTGAATCAGCTTATGATGATTAAAATCAGCTTCTCATTGATACCATATTCTTCAGATTAATTCTGATGACCAGTTTATATTATATATTGCTCATCCATTGAGTCCCTACTATGCTAGACACTGTATAAGGCATGATATAAGGTAGAAACCAGTAAGGTAAATTTCAGGGAGTATGTGAAGCTTAGTTCCTGCTATCTCACTCTGTGGAGTAAGATTTAAATTGGGAAAATTAAAATAATAGGACAAACTTATCACAAGGCAGTACATGGTTGTGGCCAAATGACTGGTATAGGAAATGATTTCAGGAGATGAAGTCACTTCAGCCCTAGGTTGATATGATATATGTGGGATTTGAGGCTGGATCTTGAAGAGGGATTTGAGGCTGGATCTTGAAGACAAGTGATTCCTGCTTTTCTCTCTGACCTTATTTCTTGACACTACTTCCATTTCTTCTCCCGTTATGCCAGCCGTGATGAACCATTTGTTAACTACACAAACCAAAAATCTGCCTTGTTCCTGGATAGTGGATTATTCTGTTTTCTCTACCCCCTTCCCCATTCCAGCTGATCAACTCCTTCCCATATTTCAAGAGTAAGTTGAGACATTATTCCCAGACTTCACACACGTAACCCCTGATGCTGACCCATAGATCATGTCTCATAGATCATATGCTTGTCTCATGATGATTCTTACCAGACTGTATATATTTAAATCTTTCATTTAAAAAGAATTTTAGATTTACAGAACTTGCAAAGACCATTAACATGTAACCATAATATTTGTCAAAATTAAGAAATTAGAATTGGTACAGTACCATTAACTAAAATGCAGAATTTATTCAGATTTCTCCAGTTTTCTTACTCATGTTCTTTTTCTGTTGATGTGGGATGCAGTCCAGGGTGCCATGCTGGATTTCATTGTATCTCTTTGGTATGTTCCAGTCTGTTTCTTTTCCTAGTTTTTCCTGGCTGTGACACTTTTAAAGAGTGCTTGTCACCTGTTTTATACATTATCTGTCAATTTGGGCTTATCTGATGTTTTCTCATGATTGTAGGAAAGAATAATCCCCATGATTTGGGGAAGTATACAAGTAAATTGGCCCTTTCATTGCATCATCTCAACATGTCTTTAATGATGATGATGTTAACCTTGGTTACTTAGTTTAGGTGGTGACTGCCAGGTTTCTTCACTGAAAAGTTACTTTTTATTCCTTCCCCTACTATATTACTTAGAATTGAGTCACTAAGTCCAGCCCATAATTAAGAGGAGGGGAATTAAATTCTGTCGCTTGGTGGGAAGGAACATCAACGAATTTTTGAAGATATATGAAAAACACCCTAGTAATTAATATTATGGGGACTATCACACTATATCTTATCAATTATTTTTCACTTCTGCTAGACTGGATGCTCACTGAGCTCAGGGGCTGAGATTTATTTATCCCCAATATTTATTGTTAGAATAATGGAATATAATACATGCCCAATTAAATATTTGTTGAATGGATTCAATGGAGATTGTGAATTGCATACAAAGCTAAAGTAGCTAAATTTAATCGTGTAGGTATAGGACAATATTAACGGAATGATGTGAACCCTCCAGCCCCCAAAAAATTACTGTGTCAGTTTCCTTTGTTTTAAATTTGTTTGAAATTGAGGAATATATTCTTTCCTAAATTTAACACAATATTTAGAAAGTAATTTTTCTTTCTGGCTTTGGAGAACTGATTAGAATAAAGTAATTTAACAATATAAATTTAGACCAGAAGTCTTACTTTTTGATTAAAGATAGCTAGTTCAATGTTTTGAGTATACCCTATATTTAGAAGGGTGGACTGACCTGGGAAAGCATATAATTTGTAAGTAAATTAGCAGTGATAGAAAAATTCTTACCCATTTCTCAAAAAAGGTGTTTAAAAGCATCAATTTATTATGTTTACCCTAACTTTTGCATTACAAATGGACTCCCTGAACCCCAACCATGCTAAATTTAACTTTCATAGTAGTTGCCAGTTTTATTTATGGATGACTTCCGGTCTCCCTGATCAAATTATATAAATCTTTTTCTTTTCTTTATGTTGCTTGACTCACTAGAAACAGGAACAGTAAGCCATACTTGCATTTAATCTTTGTCTTTTTTTTGCTAAGTAGTAGGTAAAAAGTAGAGTGGATTTTCCCTTAATAACTTGAAGACTTTAGGACAGAGATGTCCGATCTTTTGGCTTCCCTAGGCCACACCGGAAGAAGAAGAATTGTCTTGGGACACACATAAAGTACACTAACACTAGTGATAGCTGATGAGCTTAAAAAAAAAAAAAAAAAAAAAGAAAAAAGAAAAAAAGAAAAAAATCTTACAGTGTTTGAAGAAAGTTTACAAATTTGTGTTCAGCTGCATTCAAAGCTGTCCCGGGCCGCAGGTTGTACAAACTTGCTTTATTTAGGAGATGGATTTTAATATTTTGTTTCAGCTGCTATTGCCACCATCCCAAGAAGGTTGAGTTTTCTCTACCTCCATTTTTCCCTAGGCAATTAATTTAAGGAGCTCTTGCTCCAGTGCCAGACTTCTAAGTGGCAACTTGGCACTGTTAAAAATACTGTCTTCTATTTTATTGTTTCCATTAAAAAATAAAAAACCTGCGGCCGGGCACGATGGCTCACGCCTGTAATCCCAACACTTTGGGAGGCCGAGCCAGGAGGATCACCTGAGGACCGGAGTTTGAGACCAGCCTGACCAACATGGAGAAACCCTGTCTCTACTAAAAAATGCAAAATTAGCCATGGTGGTGCACTCCTGTAATCCCAGCTCTCGGAAGGCTGAGGCAGGGGAGTCTCTTGAACCCAGGTGGCAGAGGTTGCAGTGAGCTGAGATCGCACTATTGCACTTCAGCCTGGGCAACAAGAGTGAAACTCTGTCTCAAACAAACAAACAAACAAACAAAAAAACAAAAAAAAAAACCCTGCATTGTCATTTGCCATTAAGACCCTCACCCTTAGAAGAGAATAATTAGAGCACCTATGCATTCATTTATATGTATATTTATTTTTATAATTTCAACTTCTAGATTCACAGGGTAAATGTACAGATTTGCCACATGAGTGTATTGCATGATGCCGAGGTTTGGGATACAGATGATCCTGTTACCCATGTAGCTGGCATAGTACCCAGTGGTTTTTCAACACTTGACCCCCCCTCCCTACCCACTCTAGTAGTTCCTAGTGTCTTCTGTTCTCATCTTTATGTCCGTAAGTACCCAATTTTTAGCTCCCACTTACAAGTGAGAACATGCAGTATTTGTTTTTCTGTCCCTACATTAATTTGCTTAGGATAATGGCATGCATCAGTGTTCATGTAGATTACCTGTTTTAGCAAGATTTAAAGAAAAAGTTTGTTGAATTTAGAGTCAAATGTCTAAAATTTGACAAAAGTTGTTGGGAAATTGAACTCTGAAATGGATGAAAATTGAAATGTATGTCATGATATCAGTAATTTTTTGTAATTCATATGCTACAGTTGGGTAGTTTAAGAATGGTGGACCTATAACTCAGTGGATTTAGGCATGTACACCCAAGTAAATATGTGGGTATGTGTGTATTCAATTTTCTTTTTTTTAAGACAGGTTCCAGCTCTATTGCCGAGGCATGATCTCAGCATGCTGCAGCCTCCGCCTCCCGGACTCAAGCCATTCTCCCACCTCAGCCTTCAGAGTAGCTGGGACTGCAGGCACATGCCACTACGCCCAGCTAATTTTTGTATTTTTTTTGTAGAGACGGGGTTTTGTCATGTTGCCCAAGCTGGTCTCAAACTCCTGAGCTCAAAGATCTGCCTGTCTTGGCCTCCCAAAGTGCTGGGATTACAGATGTCAGCCTCTGCACTCTGCCTATATATACATTTTTAACAGCTCCACCTCTGTTTCTTGCTCTGATGAGCCACTGGTATACAGTGATTTATGTCTCAGTAGAAAAAAAAAATCATCTTAAACAATGAAAGTTGGTAGTTGGCAACATGAAGTTGCAGAAAGAGATTGGTAGTGGCAAGAGGTTTTGAAATAGAGGCTATGGCATGGGCAAGGATGCTGAGAGATGCAGGTTATATTAAAATTTAGTCTTTCAGCTTCAGTTTCCTCATCTGTAAAACAGAGACAATTGACATCTACAGCATAACGTATTAATTGTGATCATTTTGGTCAGGAGTTTGGCTTTTATACTATTGATAGTGGGCAACCATGAAGGCTTTTTGTAAGTATCATGACATTATTCAGATCTGTTTTAAGAAAAAAATAATAGTTGAATGCAAGAAGACTAGTTGTTGGTGGCAGGAATGAAGATGGGGTAGATAGGAGAATGTGGTGTCTACTGAGGAGAGGGGTAATTTTCATTCATGAGTGACATCTAACTTGTCACTCATGACTTGTGGGCTAGGCTCATGAGTATCTGGAAAATTGTACCTTATGCCCCTTTTGAATGAAATGTGTATGGTTTACTTCTTTGAGTAATCCGTCTTGTGAAATTTATTTTACATCATATTGATCAGCTTGTTAAAGTCATGGTTAAAAAAAAAACTGCTTTTATAATTACTTTGCCTGTGAAATTGTAGCTACCTAGTAGCCATGATAATGGCCCTCTGGTATAATGATCAAGACATAGTCTCTGGAGTTAAACAGCCTTGGTGCATTTGAATCCAATCTGATCCTGAGCATGATAATTCTGCCTACCCTTAAGAGTTGTTCTGAAGATTAAGAAGGAGTGCATATAATACATTAAAGGCAGTGCCTGCTTTTTAGTAAGCACTTAATGTGTAGTAGATATTGTTATTTTTCACAAAAGTGTTGGTACAATTATTAGTTCATTGTGTGTCTGGAGGTATTTGAAGTATATAGGGTATGCCCCCCACTAAAGCATAATTTAACTTAATCAATTGAGATGCTCATCAAATTTCAAGACCAATCTTTATTCAGCAGACTAATTTGCATTGCATAATTCAAAGTAATCAGGGCCAGTTGAAATTTAGAAGCTTTTAAAACAGGATAATATTTAATAAGAACAAATAAAAGTTTAGGCCCTGAGGGGAGAAACATAAATCATTACCCAGTGTGAAGAGGATGGGCTCAGCTAGAGGTTTCTGGTAAGGGGGGTAAACATAAATTTGTAACATAATGCAGTGGGAATCTCACCTCTTTATAGTGGCTTTAAGGAATATAGGGATAGTGGCTTGAGTACAGAATAGGTTGTGGTCATCCCTACAGTTTCAATTTAATTCAAAAGCTGACTGGTGAAAGGACTGGACTTCCCCTTTGTTCCCAGTCATTAAGAAGATGTAGGTAGTAAAACAGTGGAAGAAAGAAAGCAAGTTTGTCAGCACTGACACTGATCAGCAACTGGGTTGGTGAAAGCAGCAATAGTTCTTCAGTATCCCATATGTTTGCAAGCAGGCATGCAGTTTTTTTCTTTTTACACTTAAAAAAACCCCCTAAAAATCTATTCTTTTTTTGTTTCTTCTGATTTCATCTAGGCCCAGTATTTCCTTTGGGGTGATCTGCCAACCCCTTGGAAAAAGGGACAAGCACACACAGGAGAAGAGGCACAGGTTTGGGAGGGAAGGAAAGCAGAATTTGGTTGGACACAGAGAGAGTGAGATTCACCAGGGATGGCTGTGGGTGGTGATGGAGGCCTCTCAGGAGAGAGATCCCAGCTGGAGAGGTGAGCCAGGGCTGTCCACAGTGAGACTACTATTACCTCTGTGCCCTAATTGTATTAACATGTAATATGGAGAGGGTTGGTGTCCTAGCTTTTTTTGTTTGCCTACATGTTCTGCCTTAACTGTCGGTTTTGTGTTTTCTTTTACAAAAGTTTTGTCACCTGTGCTTTTGACTTTTTTGTCTGTGCAGGGCTCTTCTGCCTCATATGTTTTGTAGTCAAACTTATTTATCATTTTGCCCTTACAAATTATTTAGATTTTATTCCTCGAGAAGACTAAGCATGATACAGGGATTAAGTAACGAGTACACAGTAGAGATTCAATATCATGCTAACAACAACAACAAAACCCCCCCACTATTCTGTAAGTATTCTGAAGCCTTAGTCATTGAACTCTGTATTTTAGGCAGAAATAAATTATTTCAAAAACAGTATGTTTACTGCATTGGAATCTGATCCTTGATGCAGTCATGAAGTATGCTTATCTTCTTTCAAACCTCAATCATTATTCCTAATTATTAGTTGTATTATAGAGCTAGTAAACTTTAAATAGTCTCAGGAAAGAACCACTCCCAAGTATTTTATGGGGAACTTTGTAACTATTCTCTTTTAACAAATTTTCAATTTAGTCATGTATCTATATAATTTTCAATTTAGTCATGTAGCTGTATAAACTTATGGTTTCCTGTTTTATTCAGTGGGCTATTAGCAAGTTACTGTCATTATTTAATGTTCAGTTTATCCCCAGTTTGATCAGTGGAATCCCATTCAAGGTAGCTTGTGCCCTTTTGCAATGTTTCCATCAATTATTTGAGCATTCCTCACTCTTTGGCATAATGTAATGTTTCAGGCTCATTTTGTACCTTCCCTGTCCCATCTCTGGATTCAGTCATTTCTCAAAGGAGCCCTAGATCCTCCAAGAGAAGAATGGTATTTAGATGCCAAGAACACCCTGAGCGTGCTCATTTCTCTTGGGATATTACTACTTGAAGGCCTTTTGAGCTGACTGAGCATGTATTTGAATATACAAATAACACACAGATAAACACATTTACATCTGTATTTCTGTATTTATTTATATTGAAAACCATGAATTTACACTGATAGCTCCAACTCCAGTTCATTACAACAGAGTTTATTCTACTTTTCTCCCTTTTCATATTTGTAATTCCCTTCTCTGATAGTGAAAACACTTGTTCATATTATTCTTAATACATTTAGTTATTTGGTTAATTTCCTTTTTATGTAACTAATTTATTTCTGCTCCCAAGCCTTTTCCTGTTCAGATGCCCTCCTCACCTTGCTCAGTCTCTGACTCCACATACCATCCCACTTGGGCTTTGAAGACCCATGCCAGGCCACTCATGCATGGGTTGCCCTGCCTTCTTTACCCTGCTCAGATGCTGACTCCTTGTGCTATTCCTCCTCCTACCCCCAATACCTTCCTCACTTTACTGAATCTCTGAATCCCCATGACAACCACTATCTTCTGAGTATTCCTTTCTTGCATGGTCTAGTCTCTGACACTCTAAAGTGGACAGGCCTCCTACTCTGATACCCTGCTTACCTGGTTGGGCTGCAACACTGCTCTGAGCCATTGCATTTTCTTCTCCCCCCAAGCTATAGACCTTTTCTTCAGAAAAAAATGTACCTGTGTGCCAAGTTATGCGTAAGAATTCAGGAGCAGTGGGTGTGGTGGCTCTGCAATCCCAGCACTTTGGGAGGCCAAGGTGGGCGGATCCTTTGAGGCCAGGAGATCCAGGAGTTCGAGACTAGCCTGGCCAACATGGTGAAACCCCATCTCTACTAAGAAATACAAAAATTAGCCGGGCGTGGTGGTGCATGCCTGTAAACCCAGCTACTTGGGTGGCTGAGGCACGAGAGTTGGCTGAACATGATGGTGGAGGTTGCAGTGAGCCTAGATTGCTCCACCACACTCCAGCCTGGGCAACAGAGTGAGACTGTCTCAAAAAAAAAAAAAAAAAAAAAAAAAAAAAAAGAATCAGGAAGTTTACCTTAGTTTTTTTTTTGCATTACATCATTTTGTTGCTGGACCATGGGATAAACAGAGGAGGTATGGAGATACATTTTTATTTTCTCATTCTCTGTTACTATGTTGGAATACAGCTATACAAGTCAGTTCTGGCTCATTCTTCCTTCTTTAAGGGATTACACTATCTGCCTTGCTAGTATATATCTTCATCTCCTGTAGTATATATCTCCATCTCTCCTGAAGATAATTTAGTGTTAAGAAAACTTCTTTTGGTAGAAGTTATAGATCTTTTCAAAAATAATTTACATGTAGGTCAGACATTTCAACATATAAAACAAAAAAATTGTGAAACAGTTAAAGGAAAACATGAATGAATGATTTCACCGCAGTGTGAGACCAGATATGACCTTTCCATGTATGACACAGAACCCAGAAGGCACAAAATAAATGGTCTATACCTAAAACAAATAAAAGTAAAAACAAATCTGTATGGCAAAGTGAAAGAGAATATTCGCAATTTAGCACTGACAAAAGGCTAAATTTTTAATATATAAATGATTTTTTTACTAATCAAATTGAGAAGGAAAACAAACAAACAGACCAGTGGCCACAGCAGGCCAAAGATGGTTTAGACAGTTCACAAGAAAAGATACAAATGGCACTTACATGTGCAAAATGATACCCAATCTTATTCATAATGAAAGAAATGCAATTTCAAATTATAACAAAATACGACATTTCACACTTTAGATTTGCAAAGATTAAAAGTTTTATAGCACGATGAATTTGACAGACACTGGAGGGAAACAGACACACTCGTACTGCTGATTGCTGATGGGAGTTTAAATTGGTACAAACTATGTGAAGAGAAGTTTGGCAATGTAAAAAAAAAAAAAAAAAAGGTTTGCTCATAATTCTTGACCTTGCAGTTTCTCTGAAAGGAATTTGACTTACTCATATTCATATACATATGTAAAGTGATATACATACAAGAGTATTATAGGAATGTTTAATATCAGAAGATTGAAAAAATCTTAATGCTCACCAGTAGGAGAATGATTGAAATATGATACATCTGGCCAGGTGTGGCAGCTCATGCCTGTCATCCTAACACTTTGGGGGAGACCAAGGCAGAAGGATCTCTTGAGGCCAAAAGCTCAAGGCCGGCCTGGGTAACACAGGGTGACCCCGACTCTACACAAAATAGCCACTTGGTGGTGCACTCCTGTAGTCCCAGCTCTTTGGGAGGCTGAGGCAGGAGGATCCCTTAAGGAATTCAGAGCTGCAGTGAGCTATGACCATGTCACTGTATTCCAGCCTGGGAGACAGAGCAAGACCCTGTCTCTTAAAAAAAAAAAGAAATATACATAAAGCAGAAAGAGTGGTTATCTCTGTATAAGAGAGATACCAGCGGGAGGGAGACCTAGTTTTTTTGAAACATAGGTTTCCATTTAAAGTGCCACAGTGGACTATTGACATTAACAGATTTATCATTCTTACTTCCAGCATGGTGACAGAATATATAATCATTTTGGTGAAATTAGCTTAGCATGCCACCCAGTTCAGCATTTAACATCTACTTATCAATGCAGCAGTGTGTTTCTGTATTTGTTACCATGCAGGTGGTGCCATTTTAAAAGTGATCGAAACTTTATTTCTGGAAAAAAAAATGGCCCTGAAGAGTAGCACTCCTCACTCTTAAGGAGCTCACTCTGTTGAGCTAACAAGCAGTTGCTAAAATTTTCTGATGTCAAACGATACTTAGTTATAAAATTAAGAATGTAGTTTCCTAAAAATTGAACATTCTTTATATTTCAGTTATACTTTAGGTCTATTTGATTATTTAACATAACCAAATTTAGTACTTTGACTTCCAAATATATTCCTGCCTTATTGTCACTGAAGGCGAAAAACTTACTTAGGGTTCAGGAAGGATAACATTTTTATTTAATTATATGCTTTTCAAGATATGAACTTTGAATATTTAAAGATTTGGGTTATAAAAAATCTTCTCTACAAAGTAAGTTACTTTGGCATATATAAATTAATTCCATTTTATTCCGAAGTAGAAAGAGCAGGAAGTATGGTATTGATACAAAGATAAAATTAATTTATATTGATACAAAGATAAAATTGACTTAAGCTTTGTGCCAGTTAGAAGAACTTGGGGCTTATTAAGAAAATAGCTTCTCAACAGATTGTGAAAACCAGCTGAAGTCCTGTTGTTTTCTTAGTGTCTCAAATTTGATATTAAACTACTATTTTAATATTTTAGTTTGGAGAATAAACTCATTAAACATTATGAATACAGTCTTTTAAAATAAATGTCTGAGTGCCACAATATAAAGTGAAAATATAATCTGAGTGGAAGGAAAGGTGTTTGTTTTCTGTAGGACAAACTGTACTTTTCCTGAGTGTTCTTTAATTATGCTGTGAAATCCTGTCTTAATTAAGTAAGTCTCAGTCATTTATCATACGAAAGCATTCTCTAAATGTTTTGCTCAAGTTCCAGTTAGGTTAGATTTTAAAACAATATTTACCTTTATTCAAAGTTAATAAGCTAGGTGGTCTTTTCTCTAAATTAGAAGATTTAATTGGTCTTTATCATATTGATGCTTTTTTTCATATAATCAAGGCCCTAGAAAAATATGTAGCTTGTATTTTTGTAAATATATAATCTTTTAAATGTGCTGAGAGTTTTCTGTTGAGAGGAATCTTGGGAAGGTCTTTATAAAGTGAATGGTAATGGTTCTTTTCTCCCAGTTTCTTCTGGGTTATTTCACATTATTGAAATTGTGTAATTATTGGACTTAGGGAGCCTTTCATAGTGCCTGCAGAGTTGCATGTGTATCTGTCTATGCTTACACCTGTAGTCTGTTAGATTTAGTTCAGTCCAATAAGTAAAAGAAGGTAGTGCCAGAGGGGGATCCTAGGAAGGATTTCTTGGGAGACTGGTAATCTAGAAAGCCGTACTACTTAAACAGACAACAATGTGAAACAGTGAGCATTTGGAAAGAGAGAAGTTTGTATTAGTGTTTGCACAAGCTATCAGAAAACTTCTGTTCCAGGAGGAATAACATAAAAGGTAATTGTGTCTAACCCAGAAAACCTTAACATTCAAAATAGAAACTTTAAATGTTGTACCTCCTCTTTTTTTTTTTTTTTTTTTTTTTTTTTGAGACAGTTTTTCTCTGTCACCCGGCCTGGAGTGCAGTGGCATGATCTCTGCTTGCTGCATCCTCCGCCTCCCGAGTTCAAGCAATTCTCCTTCTTCAGCCTCCCAGGTAGCTGGAATTACAAGCGTGCACAACTACACCCAGCTAATTTTTGTATTTTTAGTAGAGACGGGCTTTCGCCATGTTGTCCAGGCTGGTCTCGAACTCCTGGCCTAAAGTGATCCTCCTGCCTTGTCCTTCTAAAGTGCTGGGATTACAGGTGTGAACCATTGTGCCTGGCCTAAAAGGGCGTTTCTTTTATAGGCTTTTTTTTTTTTTTTCCTATTAAAATAGAGCTTTCTGTTGGTGGTATTTTGAGGCAAAATGTAGATGACTGAAGAACATGGTATGTCAGGCAGAAAATGCATAGGGATTATGTAGTACCTATTAACTGACCAAAGGAAACAACACTTTAGAGTCCATATATTTGGGATGTCTTGGGGCTTTTTAGACAGAATCATACCCAGCACCTCCCCCCACTCCTCTTCCCCCAGGTTTGTAGGAGCTTGGGGAGTGAGTCAAAACCAAAAGGTGGCATTTGGTCTTGAAATGCAGTCAGCTGTTAGTACTGCTGGCAACATTTCTTTCAAAGTGTGGTATATGTGTGTTTCTCATGGATGCAGTCTGCAAATGGATTGTTATTTATGAATGGTAAATTAAAGTTGTTTTTACATTTCCTAACTAAGTAGTTTAACCAATATTTGCTCTCATTGGGAGTTGCCATCAAACTTAGTAACGTAGTAAACTGTGTTTGAGCTAGGGCTATAAAATGCCCCTTTGATCTAAGAATACCGAGGAGCAACAGAGTTGACTGAACAGTAAGCATTAGGGTTGAATGTATTCCCAGAGACAGAGCAGTATCACTGATTTTGGTGAAAATTAGTTTGGACTTAGCCATGATACATTTTCATTTTGCTTGTCAGAGCCTTTAGTGTGTTGAGAATAATGGGTTTCTGATTCATTTGCTTATTAATTTAACAAACAGAGGAAAAGTATTTTCTACCTGTTTTTTACTTTTTATTTAAAATGAGTGCAGAGAGCAGAGATAATCTTTGAATATTCGCTGTATGTGATTATAGTAAGCATTTTTTCTTCTACATACTGAGAATTATAAGAAAAATACGTTGTAATTAGATCCTAATGTAAATCACACCTGGAAATGGCAGTTAGGATCAAAGTAATGTTATAGCAGATACCTTCTGTGCCCCTTTTCCCAGGCTTAAATGTCTGCTATTACAGCCTTTTTCAGTAAGTGCCTTAGCTCAGTTAGAACTTCTTTTCCAATTGTTTTGTTTTGTTTTGTTTATTTAGAGATGAGGTCTCACTATGTTGCCCCAGCTGGTCATGATCTCCTGGGCTTAAGCAGTCCTCCCTCCTCAGCCTCCCAAAGTGCTGGGATTACAAGTGTGAGCCACTCTGTCCTGCCCATTCTTTTCAAACTTTATGGTTTTTTTTTTTTTTCTAGTTTATTTCCAATAACCATTATTACTGGTGGGGTTGAGGGATAAAGGAAGAGAGGACCTGTTTTTCTTTTGAATTGTATTAGCCCTTCAATCTGATAGTTTTATATTGCTGTATTTTCAGTAATAGAGCCTGTGACTCTAGTAGTTTCTGCTGTGTGGTCCATCAGAGGTTTGTCATCTCTGAGATCTATACCAGCTCTTTGCTTTCACTTAACACAAAATAGTAGAATAGTAGGAAACAGAAAAGAATGAACGGAGAGCCAGTATGGAGAAGGACCTGAGACTTGGTATCCTCTGAAAAAAACAGATATGACTGACTTTTAGAAATAATTCTAAATGTAGAAATTATTTTAAGCAGATATTACACTGATAGGGATTATTATAGATATGAATATGTTATATATGGGAGGGGTAGATACGGCATTATCAAGCCACCAGCTGTCAAACCCCTTGCATCTTTTGGGTTGTGTTCATATGATATATACTTTTCCTATTGTGCCATTCATTTTACTCATACTAGTTAACTAAAATCCAGGAAATCTGACCTTTCAATGTGATAGAGCCTCTGACTACATTTGAGTTTTTAATAAATATAAACATGGTTTCCAGAGTTCTTGATGATTTTGTAATAGCAACGCATTGGTTTTAGTACTTTGATTAATGAACTTATATACAACCCATATTACTGAGCTCTTTTATGTTACACTTATTTTCTTTGGCTTTAGTTTTTCTTGGTTCTTAAAAATAGTCAATTGTAATTGTTAGATGAAAAGAATGATACCTGTTTCTGCATTCTGCTCATGGATGCTTTTTATATACTTAATTCAGAAATCTGTAGTTATTAAAATATATAATTTGAATCTGCATTATTATTTCTAAACAGATGGGGCTAAAACATTACCCTCACTTGTATTGAAATATTTTACACATTATTTTTTGACAGTTTTATTGAGGTGTAATTCTTATACTCTATAGTTCACCCATTTAAAGTGTACAATTCTGTAGCTTTTAGTATATTCACAGATAAGCGCATCCATCGCTAGTGTCAATTCTCGAGTATTTTCAGCACCTTAAATAGAAACCCTGTCACCCTTCCTTCCCAGTCTCTGGTATCCTCAAATCTATATTTTGTCTTTATGAGTTGCCCTTTCTAGATAACTCATGTAAGTGGAATTATACAATATTTGTCCTTTTGTCTCTGACTTATTTCACTAAAATAATCTTTTCAAGGTTTATTCATAGTGCAGCATACATCAGAACTTCGTTCCTTGTTATTGCTGAGTAGTATTCCATTAAATGTATATAAGTAATATGTTTTTGTTATTCATCTGAACATTTGCCTATTATGAATAATGCTGCTATAAATCTGTGTGTACAAAATTTTGTGGACATTGCTTTCATTTCTCTTGGGTATATTCCTAGGAGGGAATTGCTGGGTCATATGGTAACTCTACATACAATCCCTTGAGGAACTGCGAAGCTGTTTTCCAAAGCAGTTGCACCATTTACACGTTTTATTATTTTTTAAATCAAGATACTACCCATTAGTTTTTATTACTTCTCGTATTCTATTTAAAAACTTTTTGTTACAAAAGATATTTACAAGAGAAGTGCATCAAACAGATGCACACTTAATTAATAATTATGAAGCAAATATCTATGTAACCATTACTTTGGTCAAGAAATAGAACATAGGTAGCACCATGGATTCTCCCTGAGTGTTCCTGTTGCTCCTCCCCCTTATTTTCAGGTAGCCAGTGTATTGACTTTCATGAAACTCAGTTTTCTGTAGTTCTTGCAGCAGTGTTTACATGCATTATGAATTTAATTTTGTTGGTTTTTAAACTTTATAAATGTAATGACAGTATATCTTTTATGTCTTGCTTCTTTTACTCAGCATTGTTTGTGAGTTCATTTTCTGCAGTTCATTTTTCATTGCTATATCCTTTGTTATGAATATATCACATTTTATTTTTTCATTCTACTGTCAGTAGGGATTTTGGCTGTTCCCACTTTTTATGTAAAATTTCTAGATTCTTTTAAAGCCCTGTATATGTCAGAACATTTGTATGCTGAAATTCTCCTATAAAGCTAGCTATTTCACAACCCTTATCTAAGGTCTGAATACCAGTGAGATAAGACAACATTCTGTGTTTCAAGCATATTGCATATTCTGTAGAAGGTATTTCACTACTGTCTAGCTTGTGGTAAGCTTGTCAGTAGTGGCTTGTTGCAAAATTTTTGGAATGTTTCCCTTAGAATTCAGGTATGTTTCTACAATTTTCCCCAATAATGTATCTTATATAAGTGAAGGAAATTGTGAGTTAAATTGGACTGTTCAATATGATATTTATCTTCAGATTGTTTCTTTGCATTGATAGTAACACTTTATTGTTTTGAACTTAAGCTGTGGTCAATATTTAGAAGGCCCGGACCTTCTAAAGTACTTTATTTTTTACAAATATTCTTAGCTTGTATCATTAAGGACATGCTGACAGTAGTCAGAACTGATTCATTCTAGATGGGTATCTTGGACATTTCAGGTTCCTTATTTAAATGAATGATTGCTTTCATGATGCTGTTTCTAAGTATCTTTAAAAGGAATCATGGAGTACACAAATAACTTAGCAACCCTCATTGTTAGAGATTTTTTTTTTCTTTAAATTTAGATGGTTTACCATAGATTTGAAAATCATTTCAGAAATGAAAGCGGCATTAGAAATGATGCAGTTTTAAAATCCTATAAAAATGCCCCAAATTAAACAAATGTTTCCTGACCCTTCATAAAGCACAAATAGACAAATCAATTTTTTGTGAATTTCTGCTTTTGTCTTTATGTGATACAGTAATGAAACAATGTAATTATAAATTGTAGCAATTATTTAAAAATTTGGAGATTACACTGTTGATTTGTGAATTTAGTGCTATCAATTTGTGATTTGCTTTTCTTTTGCTGGAGCTCCAAAAGTTTCAGCAAGTAAGATGGAGATTTTTAGTCATTTTTGTGAATGTGTAAACTTTGTTGATTCTTAATAATTGAATTTGTTTTGGAATATTCCTTTAGTACTGTATCTGGCCTAAAATTCTTTCTGGAATTTTGATGTTTTCTTGTTGATGCACTTTTCCATGAGCCCCTTTTAAAGGTAACACATATAGTTCTTGCTTATGTTCCAGTTTTCATGCTAACTCCCTATTCACATTTCCTAACTCCAGGCTTTCATTATCATCTTGTGCATGGATTACTGCAGTAGCCTCTTAATAGGTTTCCTCATCTAAGTCTTTTTCTTTTTAGTCCATCCTCTGCTCCTAGGTAATGTCTTACAGCAGAAGATTGAGTGTCACTCTCCAACTAAACCCTTGTCTGACACCTTCTTGCCAGTTCAGTAAAGTCTAAATTTCCCTGGCCTGTGGCCCTTTGAGATATGGCTCAGGCCTGCCTTCCCAGCTTTATTTTTTATTCTTTCTCCTATATATAATAAAAGATTGTTTGAAGATTACACTAAAAATTTATCCACATTTTTATGCCTTTGCACCGTGGTTTCCTCTGGCTGAAATACTGCTTTCACTTTTTTTTTTTTTTTTTTTTTTTTGACCTGGCAAACTCTTGCCCATCCCGCAAAACCTAGCAGAGGTATCATTTCCTCTGCAAAGCCTTTCCTAATTCCCCTGTCCCCATAGTCATCCCCTTTGCATTAATTCTGTACCCTACAACCTGTTGATCACCTGGTATTGTTTATGTGGCTTTTTTTTTTTTTTTAAACATACTCTGAACTGCTTGGAGGCAAGGAATGTGTCTTAATTTAGCTGGCTGTGTCAGCTTTTACCATAGATCCTAGAAACAGAGCTAAGTGCTCAGGAAATACTGGCAGAAATCAAGAACTGGAGTTGGGACTGACTCTGTAATGACTGATGACTATCTTTCCACAACCTTTTTATTTTTATTGTAATATGGATGACTCGAGCACATTTGGTTTCCAGGGTATGTAGATGGTATTATCCTTTCTGATAAGTAGGTAGTCAGGATATCCACAGACAGACAAAACTCATTCCATGCAGCTTATCATTTCATTGACTTTGAACTTGATGTAAAATCAACTCCTGATGAGATGCTTTTATATTTGAAGTAATAATGTTTTGATTCAGAATATAGAGCCCAAAATAGGCTTCATGAGTAGCATTTGTAAACTGTTGTGTAAGGCTTTTGTGATTAGTGTAGTCCAGTAGGGAAGGGGTAGAAGTATTCTTTCTCTTCATTGATGACTTCCTATGTTTAATAATAGGATTAGTTTGTGATTGTATTCTCTTTTCTACTGTCGGTAAACTTTATTGTATTAAAATGCTGGGTAAAATCCAGTGTCTTTTTCATGGGTACTAATGGAAGTAGCTGATAGTGTGAGGTGATGGAAACATTTTATTTCTAAACACTTTTCAGTTTGCGGTTGATTTCTATTACTGTAGGAGACTGATCCTTCACAGCTGTCAGAAAATCCAAGTAGGTTCTTCTCCTGCTGTGCAGGTCTTTCCTTGTTTGGGAACCTTTCATGACACAGTAGGAGCCTTTAAAAATGTCACAAATGTAAGGCAATTTATACTGAAGTAAGCGTAGAATTTGGTTGTTGCTGTTTATGGTAGAAAATTGAAAGTTAAAAACAAATGGAGGAGCAAGGCTGCCGAGCATTGTGTGCCTTTTGAGTTAATAATGCCATCTCTCCTAGTCACCTGGACTTGCTCAGTTTTTCTTTCCTATTTCTTCTGCTCCAAATTCTTTTATTGGTGGGTTGAAAAATAAAAGCAGAATAGATTGATGAATCACAGACAAGCAACAGCATACATCCTGTCTTGATGAATGCCTAGGTTAGTATATTTGGGGAAGGGATGTAATCAGCAGTCATATGGGAGAAGCAGTCTGTTGAACAGCTACGTGTTCTGAACCAAAGTGTATGCTTATTATGAAACTGTTTCTCCAAATACTGTGTGAGGCTCAGTGTTAACACGTTGCTGAGAAGAAAGTATTCTGTGGCTGCAGAACAGGCTTCTTGCTACCCTAGTTCTTTGTTATGCTTTTACTGTTTAACACGGAGATTGCAGCTCTCACATTCCACGCTAACCTTAATAGCAGACATAATCCTGAGGCATGTTACACGTTTCACCAGATGTTCTGTTTCTCTGTAGGGTATCCTCCTGATTAGTTTCTTACATCAAACATCATAAGAAATCAGAATTTGAAGTTTATCTTAAACACATAAGAGAGGGAGAACACACAGTCTTGTATAACCTAAAGACGGAGTGATTTGCGTAATATCAATATCAAATAAGTTGTGCTACAGCTACATTTTATAAATATTTTTCTGATTCATATTGCATCTATACTCTGTATGGAAACACTGGGGAAAAATACCTTTTAAGAAGTACCCCTTACGAATAAATAGTAAATTAGTATTCTTTCTTGACTGTACAGCAAATATTTATGATTTACATACTCCTTCCAAAAAAGCATTTGAAGCAGATATGAGTTTCTTGTTAATATGACAATTTAAAACATTTTATAATTGAACAAATTGTGGATATTCCTAATGATAACATCTGCAGGAAGTTGATTTATAAACACTGTAAAATGCGGTGTTGTTTTGATGCTATGCATATTTCCTGTAGTGTATGTGTACAGTTCAAAAGAATTATTTTCTTATCTATTTCCTTCAATCTTTGAATTTTAGCACTGGTCATAATTCTGAGTCTGGAAAAGATTTCATGATATTCCAGATTTCTGTGTTTTTCTTTCCCATCAATAATTGTCTAGCAGTTTTATGTAACATTAAGGACTGTTGCTTTAAAAAAAATAGCAGTAGTAGTTAAGGAGAGATGCATCATCTTGTTTCTTTGGAATAATAGGAATAGAATAGCTGCAAGGTAATTTTAAAGTTTATATTAATTGAAGAAAGGGAAGAATCACCGTGTCTTTTGGAAACTGCTTTAAAACTGTGTTCGTTGTAGATCTTCACTTTAGGGGGGATCCATAAAGAACAGTTTTACGGTGGATGTATTTTAGAAAATTCACTCTCTGTTTTTTCTACTTTCAATCAAATACTTTGGAAAATCCCTCACGTCTGCAGGACTTCCATCTGGGGAGAACTTGATCCTTTCTGCCCAGTTTCATCTTGGCCCTCTCCAGTGGTTGTATAAGAGCATCTCTTTGAGATTAAAACATAGAACAAAGACAGGCTTCTTTTATTAATAGTCAAATGAAAAGCTACAGATTTTTGACTAGTTCTTTTTGCAGAAATGGAATTATTAGTGACACATCTTATTTTTCTCTTTTCTAAACTCTGTATTTTAAAGATGTACTACTGTAGGGGACAGTGCTTAGACTTCCTCACCTGTCAAATGGGGGCAGAAACAGTAGTCTTATTGTTGAACTGTTGGGAAGATTAACATGAGTACATGCTAAGTGGCTACTGGGTAGTAAACTGAATAAATGTGGGCTACTATTAATCATGCCTTCATAAAAAAACAAGGATAGCTAGAATTAGAAAGAATTCAACATATGTAACCTGCCTAGATTATGTAAATCACCAAGTACTAATGTGACCTTTAGCATTTATAAAATAGCATCTTCGTAACTAGAGTTTGTTTTTTGCTTTATCCAACTTTGGTATTATTTTCTTATATAGTCTTTTTCGTGAATATTGATATCAACCATTTCTTATTACAAAATTTATGGTTTAAATAAAAAATTTTAATTTATGTCATCCATCCCCATGCACACATACCATCACCAAATTGAGAAAGTTAAATAAAAGTTGTTAAGGGCTGAATGTCTAACATTCCTCTAAAATTCTTACGTCAAATTTCTAACCCTCAATGTGATGATAGCTGGAGGTGGGCCTTTTGGGGAGGTACTTAGGGTTAGATGAGGTAATGAGAGCAGGGCTTGTGTCCTTATAAGAAGAGGCACAAGAGAGGGTGACTCTTCCTTCTGCCACCTGAGGACACAGTGAGAAAATGGCCGGCCATCTGCAAGCCAGGAAGGGTCTCTCACAAGAAGTATAATTGGCTGGCAGCTTTGATCTTAGACTTCCCAGCCTCTAGAAATTGTAAGAAAATACAATCCTGTTATTTAAGCCACCTCGTCTATGTTGTTTTGTAATGGCAGCCAGAGCAGAGCAATACACAAGTGAAATTGAAAATGGAGCAAATATGTATGAAGCAGGCTGATCTCTATCTATACTAAGGAGATAAATTCATTATATAGAACATGAAACAGTGAAAAGGCATTCTGCTTAATGGGTGGGGTATAGCTTTATCTGCCTTTATTCCTGATAGGAGAGCAGATGTCAATTGAAATTTTTGTTTTATGATGCCATCTGTAAAATGTTATTGTTTAGTAGGTGGTAGGTAGCCCGAGATGTTTTGACCTTTAACATTCATGGAAATTTAATTGATCTTCTCTGGACAGGCACTTAATGTAGTACTCATAATTCAGTGTCAGATGATTATCATCTAAGCATAGTTCTCTATGGAAAAGTTCATGGGTCACAACCATAGCAAACCACATATTACAGCATTTCATTTTATATAGTCTCTTGATTAGGTTGTTGAATAGAAGTCAGGAAATTGGAAAGTAAGACTTTTACCCCTCAAAAAACCAAACATTCTCAACTTAAGTAGCTACATACTATGTATAACCTTAATTCCATTTTAATTTTGGAGGGAAGGTAAATTTAATAGGTACGGACCGCTTGGAATAATTTTTACTTTTTACCTATTGTGAGTAATTTAACCAGAGTATGCATCTTTTATCCTCTTGAAAGGTGATATAGACCTAGGAAGTGTTTTGTGACGGCATTTGAACTGTGCTGCCTCTGGAGACAGGAATATCTTAAGGAGTTTTTCATCTGGTTTTGAGAGGTTTTTGGAGGGAGTGCCTACAACATTGTCTACAACATTGCCAGTGTGAAAGTAAAGCAGGAGAGAGATGCTTGGAAAGGAAGGCATGATGGTGGCAGCAAAAGCAAGTAAAATGGATCTATACCGATCACTGTTAGTAACTTTTTAAAGCTTCTAATGAGACATTATTGACCTAAATTATGCTTTTGACCTCTATGTATTGACCCGATTGCCAAGCTTCCATTTACCAGTGAAATGTTTGAGGAAGCAATCTTCTCATCTTTCTAGTACTTTCTTAATCAACAGCCTTCAACTGATTTTAATTTTGGGTTTTGCTGAGAGCATAGAGTGGCCTGATCCTTTGAGTATAATGGACATTTCTGTAGTGGATGGACACTACTTTTATGCTCTTTGATCTGAGTACAGCTATTGACATTATGATTTTCTGTCTCCTGGATTCTATGCTGCAATTCCATAGGAACATCTGGTTTACCTCTTGAAATGCTTCCATTACTGAACTCCTTAAATTCTTGCATCTCTCATTTGCCTTTTCTCTCCCTATCTTATCTATATCTTTAAACTTAACTACCACTTTTGTGAGCATGTGAATTTTGTTATGAATTAGAGAACAGAATGTACTCTCTCTGAACTTGTAGCCCTTGGTAAGTTTTTCTTTTTTAAATGTTTTTTGAATAATAAAATTATCAGAACAGTATTTTACAGAATTTAGAAAAGAATTGTTTATCTTGTGTCATCTTTAACACAGTAGTTATTAGGTTGGTATAATTCTTTCTAAACGTTTAAAACATGCTTTAAAATTTTAGAGTTTTTTTTTTTTTTGAGACGGAGTTTCACTCTTGTTGCCCAGGCTGGAGTGCAATGGCTCGATCTCGGCTCACTACAACCTCCACCTCCTGGGTTCAAGCGATTCTCCTGCCTCAGCCTCCTTAGTAGCTGGGATTACAGGCATGTGCCACCATGCCTGGCTAATTTTGTATTTTTAGTAGAGACGGGGTTTCTCCATGTTGGTCAGGCTGGTCTTGAACTCCCTACCTCAGGTGATCCGCCTGCCTCGACCTCCAAAGGTGCTGAGATTACAGGCGTGAGCCACTGCGCCCGGTCATAGAGTGTTTGTACCTTTTCTTTTAGACAGAGTCTTGCTGTGTATTACGCAGGCTGGAGTGTAGTGGCCTGATCTTGGCTCACTACAACCTCTGCCTCCCAGTTCAAGCGATTCTCATGCCTCAGCCTCCTGAATAGCTAGGACTACAGGCTTGTTCCACCACACCTGGCTAATTTTTGTATTTTTAGTAGAGACAGGGTTTCACTATGTTGTCCAGGCTGGTTTCGAACTCCTGACCTCAGGTGATCTTCCCACCTCAGCCTCCCAAAGTGCTGGGATTACAGGTGTGAGCCACCATGCCTGGCCAGTTTTTTACCTTTTGTATGTGTTTCAGATTAAGTACATTTTTGTATTATTGAATGATCCTCATCACCATCGTTATTTAAGCTGTACTGTAAACTCTTGAAGGCATGAATATATTACATTTAACTTAACATTTCCTGTCATCAGACCTGTTAGGTAATTTCTAATTTTTTTATTAGCATACGTAGTTTTTGGTAACCATTTAAAAACAAATATTTTTTCTTTCAAATTAGAATTGTAACCTTATTCTAGATTTCTATCAACAGAATCAAAGAATCACAGGACATAAACATTTTATGGTATATTGAAAGGAACATGAGCTTGGTAACTGAGAAAGTCTAGCCTTGAGCTGTAGTTGTCACTTATTATTATATGGGCAAGTTACACATGTGACGATTGGAAAAATATACCTACCTTACGTGCAATATGGAAACTATCAGGTTTATTGATTGAAGTGTAATAGGTGCTCAGTAAATGGAAGCTATTATTGTTGGTGCCAGCATTTTTTCTTCAACGTTGTTGCTCTCAGTATATGAGAATGGCATTTAACTGTGACCATATAATTTACCATACAAACTGGAATGCATTACTCCCAAGTAAATGCTAAATCATGGGGGACATTAGGACAAGTAAAAATGGGGATCCAGCCACATTAGAACATATGTCCCTCTATGGTTAAAACACATCTTAACCATCATCGAACATTTTTTTTTTCAATTACACATTTTTCAGGTGAAAATTACATGTTTTAGTTGAAAATGTATTTGATTGCAAAATACGTTGATTTGTAAGCTGCTTATTTGGATGAGCCCAATGGAGTAAAATTCTGGATTTAAACATCATCTAGCATATTATCTTTATTTTTGCACAGAGTATTTTTCTGCAAAAGACGTAAGTAAAATTAGCTGTATAATTTCAATTCACCCCTTCTAAATATAGAGACCGTCATACACAGAGCTCATTGAGATTTGTAAAAATTTGGAGTCTTTGCAATGTTTTAGATTGCTATCAGGAATTTCCCCCCTTTCCTTGATATTCTTAATTATGCTGGATAAATTTGTATATGTTATTTCTTTTACATACCATAAGGAGAGCTATCACAGTATTCATATGAATCTTTTTTTTTTTTTTTAAAGCAAGGACTTAGTAAAGCACCCACTGGTGCCAATCATCTGCATGGTGCTGGGGACACAGTGGCTTATTTGGAAAATGTAGACAAAACAAGACAATTATAGCATAATGGGCTAATCTTATGAAAGCAGAAATACAGTGCACCAAGTGAAGGAACTGAACCTGAATTTTGGGGAACTAAGTACATTTCTAGAAAGAAGGGGCTTCTAAGCCAAGACTGAAGGATGAACATCCTATGTTTAACCTTTCTCTTCCTTGCCATTTACGTTAGTAATACTGTCATACTAATTCAGGCTTGTAGTCTGATATGGTTAGGCTTTGTGACCCCATCCAGATCTCATCTTGAATTGTAAACCCCATAATCCCCACTTGTCAAGGGAGACACCAGGTGGAGGTAATTGAATCATGGGGGGCAGTTTCCCCCATGCTGTTCTCATGAGAGTTAGTGAGTTCTCACGAGATCTGATGGTTTTACAAGAGGCTCTTCCCCCTTTGCTCAGCACTTCATCCTGCCACCTTGTGAAGAAATTGCCTTGCTTCCCCTTTGCCTTCCTCCATGATTGTAAGTTTCCTGAGGGCTCCCCAGCCATACCGAACTGTGAGTCAATTAAAAGTGAGTCAATTAAAAGTCCTTTCTAGATTACACAGTCTAGTCTCAGGCAGTTCTTTATAGCAGTATAAAAACAGACTAATACATGTTCTTCCCCACCTTGTATTCTTTCTCTCATTAGTATTAGTAAGTAGTATTGTAACAAGAGACAAGTTTTATGAGAAGTCCTAATTGCTGCAGTTGACAACCAACTTCAAGATCTTAATTGTGTATGTATCTGTTGTTAGTTTATCTAACCTTTTAAAGGTTCCTGCATGTTCCTGGGCCTATATCACATTTCGATGGTAGTGAATTAGCTTAAATACTTATTACTTAAAATAGCAGCTAATTTTTTTTAACTTGGCCTTTACTTTCTAAAAGATCCTCATATTTTGATGTTTTCAGAGGATAAGGCATTGAAACAATCTTATTCATATATGTTTTACACATTGAAATGTAAGATTGGTTATGCGTTTTCTAGAATGCTTTTTTATGTTCTTAGTAATTATTAACTTTTTAAAGGTTGTATGTGTACCATAAAGGATAGTAAGTTGGTTACCATGTGTCAGATAATATTCAATTAATAGGGTAGTTTGTTTTGGTTAACATTTTTACATCAATTACATATTTTGTTGCATTCAGATGCTTCATTCTCCTTGTGTTATAATCCCCTCTCAAAAGTGGATCAGCAGTAGATTATCCAATCATAAAAATAGTAACATAGCACTGTTTTATTTGACTAAAATAAATTTGACATTTAAACAGAATTCCAGTGCTTAAATCAGTGTTCAGGGCTGGAGGGGTATTGGGGATTACTCCCCAGAGGACATCAGGAGGTGTTTGGAGATACTTTTGGTTGTCACAACTTGGGAAGAGGTGTGTGTGCACTCATTACTGGCATATAGAGGATAGAGGCCGGGGCACTGTGAATGAAACATCTTAAAATGCACAGGATAGTCCTCCACAACAAAAAATTAGCGTACCCAAAATGTCATCATTAGTGGCCAGGATGGGAAATTCTGGTTAAAATGGAATGTGGATCTGTATAGACTGGGAATAAGAATCTAGGAGTTTGATGATTTACACAGGCAGTTGAAAAACAAGAGTGTAAATAGGAATTTCAATGACATATGTCTGAAATAGGTTTTATTGGTTTCTTGAGTCATTTGCTCCTAGTTCCAAGAATCTTTGTGTATTTATGACTTAATCAAGTGGTAGGACAGTGCCATCAGGACATATGTGATTTAAAAATACGTTACAAAGACATTTTTTATAAATCAATAAAGTTTTTGAGGACAGATGTGAAATGAGATATTTTATATTTTCCAAAGGCTTATTTCCAAAAATAATGAATCTTGTCTTTAAAGATGGACAAGAGTCCCAACTACAGGAGCATTGTTCAACGTAGCACTTGGTTTAACACAAAAAAGCAGAAGTCTCACTATAGTAGCAGAGAACCTTGTAAAAACATCTAAAAAAAAAAAACACAACTTTTTTTGCACCTGAACTTTATGAAATTGGGATGCATCTGTTAATCTATGCTGTCTTAGAATTAAAATTGCCAGCTCTCTTTCCCTCTTCTACTCAGTAGAGTCTTGGGCTTTATGAGTTACTGACAAATATTATTTGGAGAGAAAGTAGAGTAATTATATTTCCTTTACAAAATGACTGTTGGATAATACTGGTCAATATCAGTCACATACAATACACAAAAGCACTTATTTTAATTGTGTACATTACTAGATATTCAGGCTCGTAGTTGATCTGTACAGGAGTGTTCATTCTGAGCATATGTGTTCTTGTATGGAGAGGTACTAGGTGTTTTCTTTTTTCGTTCATAATGGAAAATCCCTGATTCAAAGGAAGAGACTTTCTGTTTAACAATTGTGTTGAGTTATGACATAGACTGGAAAAAGTGGGATGGATAGAATGCGTATGATAGAATGCAGCTGTGCTTCAAGAAAAGGCTATTGCTACCACAGTGCCTACCCATCCACTACTTCATTTTCTGGGAACAGCTTTATCTGCTTTAGAATCCCTTCCCCACCCCCATCCCCACCCCCAGGCCTCTTTTTTTGCACCTGAACTCTATGAAATTGGGATGCATCTGTTAATCTATGATGTCTTAGAATTAAAATTGCCAGTTCTCTTTCCTTCTTCTACTCAGTAGAGTCTTGGGCTTTATGAAATAATGTATTATACGTTCTAGTCTTAATTCATTGTGGAAGGAAGTAGACAAAATAATAAATTTAAAATTTCCACCTTTAAGTATTCATCTTTTTTTTTTTTTTTTTTTTTTTTTTTGAGATGGAGTCTCACTCTGTTCCCCAGGCTGGAGTGCAGTGGCGAGATCTCGCCTCACTGCAAGCTCCGCCTCCCAGGTTCATGCCATTCTCCTGCCTCAGCCTCCCGAGTAGCTGGGACTACAGGCACCCACCACCGTGCCCGGCTAATTTTTTGTATTTTTAGGAGAGACGGGGTTTCATCATGTTAGCCAGGGTGGTCTCCATCTCCTGACCTCTGATCCGCCCGCCTCGGCCTCCCAAAGTGCTCGGATTACAGGCATGCTTCACCTTGCCCGGCCCAAGTATTCCTCTTTACAGTGTGCTGAATGAAAAACGTGTGGCATGAGCTTAAGTCTGACCCTGCTTTTCCATACTGTCTGTGAAGAGAAAGATGCTTGCATGAATCTTCGACATTAGAGACAAGATTACATTTTTACCCCTTATTTATGACACAGTTAATGCCAATAAAGCCATTTGTATTTTTATAAATAATTTGCCAAAGTGACATGCTTAGCTAAACATATAGTTTCCTGGGTAGCTTGACAGCATTATTTCTGAGTAAAAATATCACAGTTTTTTAACATTGAGGTTATCATACTGGAGTTAGTAAGATTTTTTTCTTTGCTAAACCTTGATACTTTTATTAGAGGAAGAAATTGATGAGATTACTGGGCATGTTTTTGAAAACCACATCTAAATACCACAGTATGATATGAATAGCTTCCAGAGCTTTAAAGGATCGGAATCAAATCCCCATAATTGAAATATTAATTTTTAGATATAGTGTGTTTCTTAGACATTTAGGGTGGAGTCTTAATTTTGGAGTCTCTATTTTGTTTATATATCTAGGGTCCTCCAACAGTGACCAAATGCTTGCTGCTTTTGCTGATGTTTTAAAAGTCTGAGTAAAGAGCTTCTAATTTAGTAAAAATTGAGAAAATAAGCTTCCTAGACCTGGAACCTAATAGTGCAAGCTATTGCCTCCTGGCTGTGTATTGAAACCCTGGGGAGAGGTACAAATCATCTTTGTCCCTGTCATTGGCACACAGCAGTTTTTTGTGGGTTTTTTTTTTTTTGTAATTTTATTAAAACTTTATATAATTAAGATTGAGATAACTTTTTAAAACTTGGACTCAGTGGATTTCATGAGTGCCATATGTCTGTTAAAGGGTCTGCAAATGGTAAATGTTTGAGAGAGACGTTCTTGTTTGTCTGAAATAAAATTTAAAGTGTTGGGAGGAAAATCTGATGACACCTTTTGAGCCTCCTCCTCCTTTTCAGATTATCTTGAGGCCGATTTTCTGTCAGGGAACCCACATAAGCTCTTTGGTGTCATCTTTAGACTAGAAATCTTGTCATTTCTTAAATTGTGATTCTTGTTGGTATTCTCCCTCTCCTGACCACTGATCACTGTTTCAAGTTTTTTTTTTTTTTTTTTTTTTTTTTTTAAGAGACAAGGTTTCACTCTGTGGACTAGGCTGGAGTGCAGTGGCATAATCATAGCTCACCGCAGCCTCAAACTACTGGGCCCAAGTGATCCTCCCATCTCGTTCTCCTGAATAGCTAGGACTACAGGCATGTGCCACCATGCCTGGCTAATTTTTAAATTTTTTTTTTTTTTTTTTTTTTTTGAGACGGACTCTTGCTCTGTCACCCAGGCTGGAGTGCAGTGGCACCATCTCGGCTCACTGCAGGCTCCATCTCCTGGGTTCACGCCATTCTCTCGTCTCAGCCTCCCGAGTAGCTGGGATTACAGGCATGCGCCACCAGGCCCGGCTAATTTTTTGTATTTTTAGTAGAGACGGGGTTTCACCGTGTTAGCCAGGGTGGTCTCGATCTCCTGACCTCGTGATCCGCCTGCCTCGGCCTCCCAAAATGCTGGGATTACAGGTGTGAGCCACTGCGCCCGGCCCTAAAATTTTTTTGTAAAGATGCTGTGTCATCTGCGCTGTTTTCGAACTCATGGCTTCAAGCAGTCCTCCCGCCTTAGCCTTCCAAAGTGTTGGGATTACGGGCATGAGCCACTGTACCTGGCCTGTTTTGAGTCTTATTTTTATTTTCTGTTCACTTCAGGTTATTAGGATTTCTAGACCATATTTTTAGTGAAACTATCTTTTTCCACTTATCTCTATGGAATATTAGTTTTTGAACACACAGTAGAGATAATTAATTCTAATACCAAAACTTAGCAAAGAAATACATGGAATTTTATTCATGGCAGATTTTTATCTGTATCTGCTTTAACTCTTTTAAAATGTCAGCTTTCTCTAACAAGGATACTCATTGCTGTTTTACTATTTTGTCTCCATACCATTGTAATAAACATTAAACCAGACAATTTTTTCATTTGGAATAAATTAAAAATTAGGTTATTTTTTAACTGTATTTTTAAGGGCATTTAGGTTTTGGGGAGGTTTTTCTCTGCTTTGATTTATTATTTTAATGGCAGAGTCAAAATTGCAATTCAGATCTTCTGTTTTCTCAGCCTGCAACTATTCTTCTACACTGTATTATTTTACAAGGTATGAAGCTGGGCCTTTGACTTCCAAGGTTGATTTTTTTGGTGGTTCTTGACGGAGATAGTTTGTTTAATTTAAAGGTGTGGAGAACTCTGCGGGATTACCCAGATATTTTCTTTACGGAACAAACATGAAGCATTTGAGTAGACCCTAGAATGCTGACTGTCATCCTGTGTGCCCTGTCGACTCCTCTATACTACTACGTCAGCTGCAGGAGCTTTCTCTGTCTTTACTGCCCTATGCTGGACAGCACCTAGAAGGTCTGGCACAATTAGAACACAGAATAAATAATTGTCATGGGAATGAATGCATGAATTCATTCTTTCAGATTTTTCTCCCCCAAAATATAAGGAGAAAGCTATTCAACGCGTTGGTCTAACTGAGCCTCATAATCTTTTCTGCAAGGAAAAGATGTATATTCTTCAGGGGAAAAGGAAGATTTTGTTGTTGTTAAGATGATATTATTACCTGGTTTGAAATGCTTTGAAACATTGCAAATACTCTGATTAAACTTAGCTCCCTAGGCAGATATCGTTTGGTCTGCCTTTGACACATTCTCAAAAGCCTTGGGATACACTGCTGGCTTAGTATCAGTGGATACTACATGGAACGACAATTTTTGTGCTGCGTTAGGGGATGACAAACAAGCTGAAGCAAGTTTAGGGAAAGTAAAACAAAGATAGTCCTTCCCTAGACAGTTATTTATGCTTTCCTAGATGTTTATTTTTTATAGTTATACAGTTTATTTCTATCAGTATAGCCCATAGAAGTTAATTCTATTTTAAATATCTGTCAGGAGCCTGTTTGCCAATTGCAGAAGAT
Organism: Pongo abelii; assembly: GCF_028885655.2. NCBI lineage: Eukaryota > Metazoa > Chordata > Mammalia > Primates > Hominidae > Pongo > Pongo abelii. The sequence continues at coordinate 132,858,233 of NC_071992.2, read as the reverse complement.
AATTATTTGATCTGTTTTGTAGCCTTCGGACATCTTTCTGTAATAATGTTTTTGCTGTCCAATATTTTTTACTTCCCCCTCATATACTGTATTTCACCTTCCTCTAATCCTAGTGGCCCTCCATAGGAAAGTATCTTCATGAGCTTCAGATTACCCAATGGCAGCTGATAAGGCTAATCTCAGTAATGACTTCAAGAGATCTGTGTGTAAAAACTCCAAAAAGTAACAGGATTGTTGGTTGCTTGAAGTTAGTCCCTAGTATGTGACAGTAGAGCTATTTATATCTAAGGTACATTTCTAACATAGAATAAAATTTATCCTGAGAGTATTTCAAAAATGTGATAATGTGATATTTTTGCTAGAGACTAACTTTCTCCCAAATTATAAATGCGTATTCTTCTCAAATGTAGAAGTCTCTGGTCATATCACCTTGGGGGTAAGGGCATGCACAGCTTTTTCTCTTTCTCCACCCTGGAAAGTAATAGTCTGGATCACAGAGTAGTTAGGTGAAGCCTCCATCCAGCTTCCCTCATCATGCACTTTGTGTTTTTGGTAGGAGAAGGGCAAGGGTAAAAGTCACATTCTGTTGGCTCTCCTGCTGAAGGCTGGAGTTTTCTCTGAACCCTTGGTCTGTCATTTGTACTTGTCCTGATAGTGTATCTTTGGTGATCTCAGTACTCATCTGTGCTACCTTGTAGCTGCCCCGGAACTGGATTGATAACTGCCTCACACCTAGCCTTACCTCCGCATTCTCCCCACATACTTGTGAGGCAATGGGAGTTCCAGGAGCACATTTGGTTTGTTCTCCATTGCATCTCAGTACTTGTTACCCTTTTAGATCTTGAGCCCATTTGAGAATTTGTTGAAAGCTTTGGACTATCTCCATAGTAGTGCATATGCATATGATTATAGGAGATTCACACATTCCTTGAAATCCCAGGATAAGGATTCCTGGGTTAGATATTGTCATAACAGGAAATGTAACATGGCCCCATTTAAAAATAAACCATAGATTCCTAACCTCAGATTTGTTGTTTATCATGGGCTGCCATGAAGGTTTCTGCTTGATCATTTTTCTTAGCTTGGAATGCTGTATTTCCTATCCTACGAAAAGTATTTGGAAGAAGCAGAGTATGTATGTAGGGAAAGAGGTGAGGAAGTGAGGACAAGAAAGGATGGATGGAGTGTGTGGTTATAAAAACTTCTATTTTTCTGGTTTGACTAAACCATAGGAAATTGTTTGCTCTTCCTAACCTTTTCTATAACTGCTGTCACTTTCCATTCTTGCCATCTTCCACTTCTTTAGGTTGCAGTTAACGATAGTCTTCAAAAATTATATTCCTCAGGCTTTCTTCTGTAATATCTTTGATACTGTTTTTTAAAATCCAAATCATCCTGATGTTTGAAGGTAAAGGAAGCTTATCTTTGGGCAGTTGAAGTTGCTGGAGTGGACCCTTTTCCTAAGCAATACATGGTGTATGATAAAGCTGTTTGCTCTATTTAACTGACTTTAGCTATTCACTTGGGTGGGCAGTTTTTTCACATAGCCTTGACCCAGTACCCTGAGTAAGCTGGCATTACTGCTCACTCCTCCTTCCCATCCCCACTGCTGTTCTCAATGTTTTTCTTTTTTTGAAAAGTCACCTGTTGGGGATAGGGGCAGGAAGCTTATTTCTTCTCTTTGGAAGAGTTATTAATGGAATCAGGAGATAGAAACTTATATGGTACAATGCAATTATATTGTTATATGCACAGTAATAATAGAACACCCAAGATTACCTTTTCTTGAAATCTAATTTCTGTAGCTTGTCTCTTTCTTTATTGAATCTGTTCTTTATTGTACTGAATATAATTAGCTTAGTGTTTTTAGTATCTTAGAAGTATTTTTTTCTCCTGGTAGATTGTTTTTTGATCATATTCCTATTTGTACATATGAATTCTGTTTCATGACATGAATGTTAGAAATGCATAGACTTTGATTTTTGTAGTGACACATACAATCTCCAGTCCCCCTCCCCAGTTTCCTGATTTCCCCCATCGCCAATATGGAGATGAGAAAAGGGGAGCTTGCGTAACACTCCGTGGAGGCCAAGTTAATCCAATCCAATTCTACACAAACATTTCCTTCTGACCCAGATGAGTATCATAGTACCTGGGTTCTAAGGAACATTTCTGAATAATAGGTGATGGTGGTAAGGGTTTGAGCTCTTCTGAGGTTTCCAGTGCACCAAGCTTTTGATGTAAATGATTTCGTTTAATCTTAACTGCCTTATGAAGTAGGTAGTATCGTGCCCACCGTCCCCCCAGCCCCTATGTCCCCCCAGCCCCCATGTCCCCCACATTCCCCATGTTTTCTTTTTCGGCAACAGAGGAGGCCAGTCTAGTTAATTTGTTGCCAGTCACACAATTAATGTGTGGTAAAGATGTTATTCAGACCAGGTTAGGTGCTTCAGATTCAGAGTAGTCCGGTACCCTATCCTGCTGCTCCCACAGTTTAGGAGCACTAGTAACCAGGTTATAGGTGACTATGGGAAAATCAGCAAGTTGGCAAGCAATAGAAAACTTTTGTCACTATGTATGTATGTATGTATGTATGTATGTATGTATGTATGTATGTACTTCTTTAACATTGTATGCATTGAATAATTGTTTTGCCAAAGAAACATGGGAAAATGATGATAAGAGTAAATAAGAAAGAAAAACCTTGTATGATCTCACTCTCTGGAGAACAGTTCCGTTACCAATTTAGCGTATTTCTTTCCAGTCTTTCTCCTTAGGAGGAGAGTGCAGTCCACACTGTTTACATATTGGCATTTATAGATGTTTTATAGTTTTATATTCTGCTTTTTTCTCTTAGCAGCTCACGAGCATTTTCCTATGCCATTTAAAATTTTTAGAAATGTTCTAAATGATTTTTGCCTTGAGGAAAACAAAGTCTACTCGGAAGGTAGTTGACTATTATAAGCCGAGTGGTGGAGAAGTAGTCACAATAGATGGCACAAATCCTCTAACTGAGGGAGAAAATATAGAAGTAGTAGAGTTTGAGGGTGGGGTTAATGAACTTAGTCTATACATACTTCATGGTGTGTGGTACCTATGGGACTTTTGAAAATGCTCATTAAGAAGCAAAAGAGCCCTTGGGCTCGTAGGAAAGTTTTTTAAATTGCCATCATCATGTGTTTGGAAGTTGAAACGATTATTTTCTAGGTGAGGAAATTAAGGCCTAGAGAGACAAATGTGTTGACTACCACTAGTTCATTGGGCAACCTTATTGAAGAGGGTATCTTTTAGAAGATGAGGTCACTATAGCATTATCAGGCTCCTAGTGCAAGCAGTGCCCAGTAAATGGTTTCAGAACAAATAAAGTGAAGTGATTCTGTGGGTCATTTATTATCACCACACTTTTGTGTGTACACTACAAACAGTACCTCCAAAAAGTGATCATTTGTTCTCTTTTGAATGTTTAGTGCTCACTTCTGATACATCTCTTTCTGTTTTGTAAACAAGTGGAGTTTGAAATTTACAGATTGTTTCTGTAAATAGAAAGAACCTATTAATTCATTTTGTTAGCCCCTTAATCTTTTTTTTTTTTTTGTAAAGTTGTACAAACAGTTTTCTGTGTTTAGAAAAGTACTCAGGTTGTTCTGTCCTTGATTTACATTAGAAACTGAAATTTATAGGAAAGGCAAATCAAGCATGATTTTTGTATAACAGAAATGTCTTCTTAAAATAGTTTTCATTGAAGCCCCACATGAAAATTTCATTTTAGGGTTAAGGTAATTTCATTCAGGGTTAAGTACTGGGAAGTGTTTCACCTACTTTAAGATCTGATATTTGTCTCCCTTTGGATATGAATGACCATGTTTTCCTTTTTGCTTTGATTTGGCTTGGAGCCAAATTGTATGTTTTAATCAGAATATCCATGGCCTGATTCACTTTGTTCAGTTCTCTGCCTCTCCTTCAGTTTCTACTTTCTATATTCTAATTTAGATGTTTTGTAGTTCTGATATTACTTATCACCTTGTATGGTTTAATGCAAGCTACCTCAAGTCCTTTGTGAATGGGGCAGAGCGTGCACACATGCACACAGGTGCACGCACACACACGTATACTTTCCCAATAGTTGTGACTTTTTTCAAGCACGTTAACAACAATCACATTTTTTAAATATTCCATTCTTCGGGAATATTTTCAGCACCTCTCTGCTAACATTAATCTAATACCTGTATGACAAGAGGTGTTACTTGTCCTCATGAAAGAGCCTATTACATAGTGTAAATTTTTTTTTTGCCTAACACTAAAGATTCTCATTTGGTCTTCTAACATACCATGCTCTTAATTGTAGCAAGAGGTAGCATTGGTCAGTAAGCTGTTCTTTATATGAGAGTTCTTCATGGTGAGCCCTTCCAGGTAAATTCAGTTTGTTTGTACAAACACATCTCAAATGACATAGAATTAACTTCCTGATGGCTATCTATCTTCCACTATGTGTATGTGTTTTCATGACCAAGGCCATAAATGTATATATGTATTTCAGATTCTTATAACCTCAAAGAAATAAGATCTCATGGTTTTATTTCATGATTTGCTTAAGAAGATAATATAAATTTGTTACAGGATGTAAGTGTTATTATGTGTGAATAATTCAATTTATTTCATAGAAGACTTCTTGAGACACAGTAAAACCTCAGAATACCTGATTTCTAATAATTGTCAAAGTTCATACTAGTTTTAAAGATAAATTAGGGTAACAATGCCTTCCCCCACCCTATTCCCATTCCATTATCCCCCAGCTTGGCGTTCAAAAAAATATTTTTTCAGAATTCATAAACACTTTAAAGAAGACATTAAACCACCCATGATTTTAAAAAATATTTCTGTAAGATTAAGAGGCAGTATTTTTGTTACTTCTTTTACAATACAACAGATTAGTGTCTAGGTAGAATAGAACTTACATTGGACACTTCAATGTGAAAAATGGAACTGTTAGTAAAATTTTTAAGCAGTCACAGGGTGGTATTAGTAAGAGATGTATTAATTGAAACAAGAGATGAATACATGGTACAGACTGGGTGCAGAGAATATGGATGTTTTAAGAAACTTGTGTACTCCATAATTCTTTCCACCCAAAGTAGACTCTTATTTAATTCTTTTTTCAAATGCACATTCTGTTTGCCTAAGTCTACATCTGCTAGTAGCTTTGAACATTGCCTGAAACGTATGTGCAGCTTGGCAAAAAGTCTGATATGAAGAGGAAAGCACAGAATAAAGTTTGTCTTGTTAAATAATGGCACAGAGCCTACACTGTTCACAGCCTAGTGCTCACTGGTGTCCCATGTTGCAGCTGGGAAGGAGGCCTATAATTATATTCTTAAAAGTCCTACTTTGGTTAGCTCTCATGCCAGAACAGATAGGAGATTTTTATGCATTCCACCTCCGTGTCGTATTTGTTGAGATCATTGGTTTGTTTCTGGAAAATTGTGGGGTTTTGTTTGTTTGCTTGCTTTTTAAGCTATTTGCATCTCCTGATTGAGCTTTGTGTTTTTTTTTTTTTTTTTGCTGCAAAGAACATGTACTAGATCTGGTCTCTGTTCCATCTATATACCTATATAGGTCATCTTTGACCTAAGCTAGTATTTAGTTACAAAGTAGTCATGGCACAAGCCTCAAATAGTAACATAGAATGCAGCATTTTAGGGGCTTGGTTATGTATTTGTGATAATTACCAACTGTAGTATTTAAAAATCTTTGATGGTGGTTTTATCACTTAAAATTTTACTGGCATTTATTGGTTTATTATTGGTTAATTTAATGTCAAATATACACAAGATGTGGTTTCTGGAAACCTAGAAATTTGTTGTGTATTTCTCTTGTATTTGTGCTGTGCTTCAATGATTCAGAAATAATTTACTGTATACTTCGCCAATAAGAAGTAATGAGGCTCTCAAAATGGGTGGCTGGCTAGCCTTTGGAGTCAGAGTCTGAAGTAATAGCTGTGGTAAACAGCTTTTCTAAAAGGATTTCAATAATCATGATTAGCTCATTAGAGTTATTGTGAGGAATATAAAGTTAGATAACATATGTGGAACACTTAGCAGGAAGTCTGACATAGTAAGTGCTCACTAAGTGGTAGTTTCCTTCTCTGTGCCTAGCTCTACTCTTTCCCTACAGGCTATGTTTATTTTAGAAATAATTTTATTGTATTTTTAAATAATTTGGATTTATTTGATAAAATATTAAGTCATTAAATATTAGATGGTAGATTCTTAAATTGTTTTTAATTTTTAGAATTTAAATGACTTTGTTAATTAAGAGTTCCCTAATAACACATCTGCAAAACACTTCTTTTTTCTTGATCTACTGGACATATCTTGAGTTTTCGAGTTTGAATAAGCTCCATTTTTAGTTTTCTACTTTCTCCTCATCCCAGCCTATCCATTGGTGGCAATTCTTTGTTCCTGTTTCTCAGTGAGAAATTGTATTTCACAAGGGCTCTCTTAACACAAAAAGATGATTTTTTTAAAAATGAGGACGAAGAATTGAAGGTAAGAAGAATTCTGTTGAGTTATTCTGCTGAACTGAAAAGCTTCTACTCTGTTGTCCTTTCCAGTGATCTTCAGGAGCACTTGAATCTCATACTGTTGTTTGGTTGGTTGCCATTGCAACTTCAGATATATATAACACTTAAATGTAAGACAGCATATTATTTTCAGTGTTTTCATATGTGACGGTAAAACAAGAGAAAGCCCAACAAATGTTGTTGATGTTTGAAAGGGATAGTTATTGGACAGTCCACCTCAATGAAGACAGATTTAGCTCTAGGCGCTTTAAAATGGACTGTTTTGCAAAGAGGATATCTGGAAAAACTGAATATGAATATACTGGTGCCAAACTTCAGGCAGTTATTCAGTGTTGTAAAGCAGGTTTTCCTTTGCTTGGGACACGCTTACCAATGAAAACAATTGCAAAAGTTGAAGAGATTTATAAAACTTCTCGTTTTTATAATCCTTCCAAATTTTGTGGCACCAGCTCAACTGCATCCAAGTGTGGCTTTTTGTATTAGTAGTTTGAGTTGGCTTAATAGTAACGACCAGTTTGTCTTTTTTTTTTTTGAGACTGAGTCTCGCTCTGTCGCCCAGGCTGGAGTGCAGTGGTGTGATCTTGGTTCACTGCAACATCTGCCTCACGAGCTCAAGCAATTCTCACGCCTCAGCCTCTCAAGTAGCTGGGATTACAGGCGCCTGCCACCATGCCTGGCTAATTTTTGTATTTTTAGTAGAGACGAGGTTTCACCATGTGGGCCAGGCTGGTTTTGAACTCCTGACCTCAAGTGATCCACCTACCTCAGCCTCCCAAAGTGCTGGGATTACAGGCGTGAGCCACGGGGCCCAGCCAACCAGTTTGTCTTTGAAATTTATGTGTTGCATACTACTTTTTCTCAGTGGAGATGTTTGCTTTTTTGTACTAAGAATGCCTAAAAGGTTCTTTTCTACTAAGTCCTTCTCTTAAACATTATGAATTTTAAAATAGTTCTGTCTCCCAAGAGGATTATCCTCTTGCCATTCATCTTTGGGAAATTTCTCCAGGAATATTTAGACATTAACTCAGAAGAGAATGTCATTGGTTGAAATTGCTGTTTTGACTTCCCTTAAATATGAGAACTTTAGAACAAAAATTGAAGCTTGTCTAACCCTGGACCAACTCTGCAAAGTTGCCAATCAGTGCTTGTTTCTTCATTGATCTGCATTAACACAGCAGTAGGCAGTTGGCACTTCGAGTCAAGGAGCCTTTTTTTTTTCTTTTCCTCCTCCTTTTTCCTTTTGTTTCTTTGACATGATTCTCTTCCTTCTGAGGTGTGAGCCACTCCTGAGCCTTATTTCTCGGGAGTGAAATACCAAAACTCCAGCCAGAAAAGTGAGTACTGGCTGCATATGAGGAGGCAAATAGCAGTACCTCATAGTCACCAGAGCCTGTGGGCTATGACATGGCATCTTCATCACAAACCAATTCCAGATATGCAGAGGCTTCTTCCCTCCCTCATTTACCTGTTTTGTAGCCAAACTGGGTCTCTTGTGCTCACCTTACCTACCCACCCAATATAACTCCTGAGAGAAACTAGCATAGCCACAAAAGCAAGGGTGTTTATCCAGGAGATTGGAATCTGGAACGACCATTTCTTATTTTCTGTGTAAAACTTAACCAGCATGTCATCATTTCAGAGTTGTTCCCTTGTCCATAGGCCAGAGGGGTAAATACATGTTAGCTGGTGTGGCAGCTTAGCTCCCTTGATGGTGCCTGCCAGGAGCATGGTTTTGAGACAGGTCACTGGGACAGTTGCTTTTCATTTCGTATTCCTACTTAGGTTTACCAGGAAGCTTTTGCAGGAGTTGGCTTTCTACTTTTTGAAAATTTGGATGGGAAGGGGAGGATAAACTGGGGGTGAAGGGAGATGGGATTCAAAGAATGGGGACACAGACCTGAAAGTCTACAGAGATAATGCAGTTCACGTGGCTGTGAGTTGTGTCTCTTGTTCCTTGGCTTATAATAAACAGAAACAGTATTACTGATTATTTTTTTTTACCTTATTACATCAAAGTGAGCTCTTTTCAAACACTGCATTTGTTGGCGCTTCATATGAGCAGAGTCATGGTGAGAACTGGGCCTCTGTGCACTGTGGTTCATTTCGGAGCTCCAGCATCCCCAGCCCCACCTTTTAAGACTCACTTGCAGTCTGTTTAGGTCCTTTCTTTATATGATGCCTCTGAGAGGGCACTTAAAAAAAAAGTTTTGTTTTGTTTTTAATTTTAAAATTGGGGTGGTAAGTCCAAACCAAGATAGAGAATCTCCTGGCACTTTACATAGATTAGGCCCAACACATACATTGTTTATTAGTGAAATTCTAGTGCATTGTATCTTTTTAAAGTGATTTTCTTAATTGACCAATCATTGCTCTTGGCCCCTTTATTTTGATATTTAGGTGATATGAAAACTCTTATGACTTACAAATGTGTCCAAAATCTTGCAAAATCTTTTATGTCATATTCTAAACCATGGAAGAGGAAATGGAAATGCTCCCCTCATTTCCCCTAATAAAGAAGCTGATCTCTCTTTACTCCTCAGTCCCCAGAAATATGTTGGAGGAGTGGTATCTCCACATGGCTATAGGCTTTCTTGACTTTCTTCCCTAGTTTAGAGGAACACTTCATTTTCATTCTTACCCTTGTCAGAGGTGCTGTAGAATAGGTAAAACTCTGGATGAAGAAGAAATTTGGAAGTTTGCTACGGATCTTGGAGTTTTTTACCTCGTGTATCCTGGAGTATTGTACCTCGTGAATCTCTTGTATTCAGGCTGTTTGAGGAGAGACTTAGCAAGATTACAGAATATTTTTCAGAGGAATGTATTTTTATTTTAAATCATAATGCGTGCTGGAGGCCCCTTTAGCTAATAGAAAATTATTTATAATTAGTATATCCAGTGAACAATGTGGAATAATAGCGTTTTGACTGGGATTGGGTTCTCAGATCTCTTTGGAGATGGGAAAATTAAATATCAAAGAAGAATTATTAACTGTACAGCAAGATCCCCACAGGGGAAATCTCAGAGCTGGCATGAGAACCTCGACCTCTAGATTCCAAGTCTTTCTTTTTTTTTTTATAGTTCTTTTTTTTTTCCTTTTTTTTTTTTATTAAGTATTTATTGATCATTCTTGGGTGTTTCTCGGAGAGGGGGATATGGCAGGGTCATAGGATAATAGTGGAGAGGTCAGGAGATAAACACATGAACAAAGGTCTCTGGTTTTCCTAGGCAGAGGTCCCTGTGGCCTTCTGCAGTGTTTGTGTCCCTGGGTACTTGAGATTAGGGAGTGGTGATGACTCTTAAAGAGCATGCTGCCTTCAAGCATCTGTTTAACAAAGCACATCTTGCACCGCCCTTAATCCATTTAACCTTGAGTTGACACAGCACATGTTTCAGAGAGCAGGGGGCTGGGGGGAAAGCCATAGATCAACAGCATCCCAAGGCAGAAGAATTTCTCCTAGTCGGAACAAAATGGAGTCTCTTATGCCCACCTCTTTCTACACAGACACAGCAACAATCTGATCTCTCCTTTCTTTTTTCCACACTTCCCCCTCTTCTTTTCAACAAAACCGCCATCGTCCTCATGGCCCACTCCCGATGGTCGCTGTCTCCCCGGAGCTGTTGGGTACACCTCCCAGACAGGGCGGCCGGGCAGAGGCGCTCCTCACTTCCCAGATGGGGCGGCGGGGCAGAGGCGCTCCTCACATCCCAGACGATGGGCGGCCAGGCAGAGGCGCTCCTCACCTCCCAGACGGGGCGGCCAGGCAGAGGCGCTCCTCGCTTCTCAGACGGGGCGGCCAGGCAGAGGCGCTCCTCACTTCCCAGATGGGGTGGCCACGCAGAGACGCTCCTCACCTCCCAGACGGGGTGGCGGCTGGGCAGAGGCGCTCCTCACTTCCTCCCAGACGGGGTGGCGGCCAGGCAGAGGCTCTCCTCACCTCCCAGACAGGGCGGCCGGGCAGAGGCGCTCCTCACTTCCCAGACGGGGCAGCCGGGCAGAGACGCTCCTCACCTCCCAGACGGGGCGGCCGGGCAGAGGCGCTCCTCACTTCCCAGACGGGGCGGCCGGGCGGAGGCGCTCCTCACTTCCTCACAGAGGGGGCGGCCAGGCAGAGGCGCTCCTCACCTCTCAGACGGGGTGGCCGGGCAGAGGTGCTCCTCACCTCCCAGACGATGGGCGGCCGGGCAGAGGCGCTCCTCACTTCCCAGATGGGGTGGCCGGGCGGAGGCGCTCCTCACTTCCCAGACGGGGCGGCCGGGTGGAGGCGCTCCTCACATCCCAGACGATGGGCGGCCGGGCAGAGACGCTCCTCACTTCCTATATGGGATGGCGGCGGGGCAGAGGCTGTAATCTTAGCACTTTAGGAGGCCAAGGCAGGCGGTTGGGAGGTGGAGGTTGTAGCGAGGCGAGATCACGCCACTGCACTCCAGCCTGAGCAACATTGAGCACTGAGTGAGCGAGACTCCATCTGCAATCCCAGCACCTCGGGAGGCCGAGGCGGGCAGATCACTGGAGGCCAGGAGCTGGAGACCAGCCGGGTCAACAGGGTGAAACCCCGTCTCCACCAAAAACACAAAAACCAGTCAGGCGTGGCGGCGCGCGCCTGCAATCCCAGGCACTCGGCAGGCCGACGCAGTAGAATCACAGGAGCCTGAAGCAGGGAGGTTGCAGCGAGCCGAGATCACCCAAGTCTTTCTTTTCTGCTATTATAAGTTGGCAGACTCCAACCTCTTCTTATATTGTAGCTAAATTGTGTACTAATATGTTGTGTAAGTTTTGATTTAAAAATAATTTTTTAAAAATCTTACTTGTTCTGTCAGTTGCTTAATAATCTCTCTTCTTCCCTTTCCCTTTAAAATAAATAGCAAATTTAGTTTCGGCTCCCATTTTACTTATAATACTGGGACTTTTCACTCATAAATTAAATTTGATTACAATTTATTAGCCAAATCAGTGATTTTACTTTGATTTAAAAGAATTATGGAATTTCAAAACAGAAGGAGATCATAGCAGTGATTCTGTCCCACTTGCCAAATTTATGTGGTTGATGTGAATCGTTAAACTAGCTGGGGGGAGGTGAGATTCCTCTTACATGCTAGAGAAATAAAATATGAAGATAAAAAATAATTGGTGTAAGATTATCATATTTTATACTGCTTTTTCAGGCTATCATATTGTGTATAAAATAGGTTTCTAAGGTAGTGATGTTTTTAATGGTGGTTTAAAGTATAGCATAGGTTATGTGACTTTGATTTTGTATTTTATTCATAAATATACAGAAACCCTGGTTTGGTATACAAAGTGTCTGGTGTCTGGTATCACCTTCTCCCCCATACCCTTAGTAGCCTAACTTCCTCTATATTAACACTTTTTTTCCTTTTTATGAATGAATGAGCCCACTTTCAAAACAGGCACTTAAACTGTGTACATCTTGACAGTAGTGCAGCTTCCAGCTCTGTTGCAACATTGCCGTAGGCTTAAGAAAGTCTCTTCAGATAGTGGCAAAATAACTTTGTTTGGTAGTTTTTGTTTGTTTAGCTTTTCTACATAGCAAAAAAAAAAATCTCAAAAAACACAATTCTTGTGTAGTTGATGAGTTGGCTGCCATCTTTTAGCATGAGAACTGTAACTTCCTTGGAATAAGCAGATTTATAACTTCTTCGCCTACAAGTAATGAAAAATCAGACTGTGTCCATCTGAGGAACACTCTTTTATACTTTATGATCCTGAGTCTTGTTGGCTTTGTAAAACCATACTGGTATAACCAAAAGAATGACAGATGTATAACTTTTCTTTTGCTAAAACCTGAGTAAGAATTTTGAAAATGAAACAGGTTTCAAGTTAAGCAAATACGTTTACTCAGCGTGGTCATGTATTCATAATAATAGAAATAGTTTGGGGCTGGATGCAGTGGCTCATGCCTGTAATCCCAACACTTTGGGAGGCCGAGGTGGGTGGATTCTTTGATCCCAGGAGTACGAGACCAGGCTGGGTAACGTGGTGAAACCCCATCTCTACAAAAAAACAATACAAAAATTAGCCGGGTGTGATGGTGCACACCTGTAGTCCCAGCTACTTGGAAGGCTAAATCAAAAGAATCACTTGAGCCCGGGAGACAGAGGTTGCAGTGAGCCAAGATGAGGCCATTGTACTCCAGCCTGGGCAACAGGATTGAAACCCTGTGTCAATAATAATAATAATAAATAATAATAAGAGAAATAGCATGGCTATTATGTTGACTATAAAGTTTTCTCCTGTATTATATATTTGCTGTGCATTATTCTGCTATATTGCTTTTTAAAATGTCATTTATTATATTGCTAGTTTTAATCTGTATTTCTGGTAATACTGCTTTAATATAGTATACATTATAGTCATTAGTATACATTGTAGTCATTAATTTGACAAAAGTAAAAGTCACTGAACCTTTTCATTCTATACATGGTCATTAAAATATAACTTTATTCTAAGGAAAAAATAGTGTCTGTTACTTAAAGGAACACACAAACAAGAAAAAATAATTCTTTAAAAAATTTAGCATATGCAGCAGGGGGCACCAGATGAAGGCAAAAATATATTCTTATATTTTGAATCAGCTACAGCCTGTATCCTCTTCATATATAAGCAGTGTGGTTGGTAGTTAATTGTTTCCCCTTAGTTTTCCTAATGGTTTTAGTTTCTCAGCTCTAAAAGCTGTGTTGAAGAAGAGATTGATAACTCTTCCTTTTTTATTAATTCAAATGAAACTTCTTACAACCAACCAATTTAGTAATTACACAAATTTTTCTTCAACATTTACTATTTTGAGAGTTTCAAAAAGGGGAGTAGAAGCCACATTTAATAATTCTTTGGTTAGAACAAGGTATTAATATTGTGTGGAATACATTTTCTACAAAATATTTTTTCATTAAAGAATAAAAGGAAACCCCTGATGATTTAAAAGCCTAATTTTGTTTTGTTTTATATATGAACTGAATGAATTTTAAGTCTGGAATCCTGTTCCCTATTGCTAATAAATTGTTAGGTAGACATTTGTTTCCAAAAGGCTTGTTTTTAATGTTGGTAACATCATTAAAAAGTTTTTTCTTTTAATTTCCTCTTCCCCATCATCCAGTCCAATATCAGATGGAAATGATGCGGAGCCTTCGCCATGTAAACATTGATCATCTTCATGTGGGCTGGTATCAGTCCACATACTATGGCTCATTCGTTACCCGGGCGCTCCTGGACTCTCAGTTTAGTTACCAGCATGCCATTGAAGAATCTGTCGTTCTCATTTATGGTTAGTAGGAGGTTTATTATTCTTTTTTCCCTTAATATTATTACTACTATTTTTGCTTTCTGTCTTTTTTGCCTCTAAGAGCAGTCTGGCAGGCCTTCTCAAGTAAATACCAACCCTGTTTCTGCAGCAGCCTCAGCAGCAGCTCAGTCTAGACAGGGTTTCCTTCTTTCTGTTTATTTTTCTTGCTATCAGAGCCCTGATGTGTACATTTTGGAATGCTGGAGTAGCTGCTTCATTTTTATTCCTCCATCTCCCCTCCCTCATTGAAGGGGCCGGTGGAACTAGACCAGATGTCTAACAAACCCCGATTGCTAGAGTGTCTGGCTCTGTACGTGACTGACCAATCATAATACAGTGTGCCAAGTTTTTTTTATACCTCTGACAACAGCGTACAAAACCTGGACTGTTTCTTAGCACAAAGATTTTTTTCTTTTCGGCCTATTTAATGGTGTTTCCTCAAGCTCTCCAGACCAGATGTTCTGTGCTGTATCAGAACTGTAGGCAATTTAACAGCTTTATAGCCTTCCCCCTCCCCAAACACTCACAGTTTGCCATATCTGGCAGACTTGCATATAGTTTCCAGCTGAGAAGTAAATGTAACGTCCTGAGTATCTGTCAGAAAAAATACTAATGAATACGATCAATCTTATGAGCTGCCCCAAAATTGTTTCAGTATGTTAACAATTGGATTACAGTAAAGAACAAGTTGTTAAAGTGTACTTATATTGGCTGGAAACATTGCATCATCAGACCTTGATGAATTTTCCACTTGTTTCAATCTATTTTGGTTTTCATTTTATCACCTATTGCTAAAAGTTTCACTGTGTTAAGTTTCATACAACATGAATGTTAACACAGGTTTTAGGCGAATATTGGCATGCCAGAGCCGTTATCATGCAGCAAGTGCTAAGCTCCCTTACTCATGGAGTGTTTCAGCGGTTAGTTTTGACAAAATTAGTTTCTCCAAAACCAAAAAGACACTTTTGTGATAGCAGTTTGACTTGAATGGTTTTGTTTTTACAATCTGTTTTAACGAAAAAATGTGAACAGTGATTGTTAGGATGGATAAATTTTGTGTGCGGGGCTATTCATTTTAAGTTGAATGAGGAGCTACCCAAGTACATGCAGTGAATTTTCATGTTTAATATTTATCAGTGATTTCCTAATTATACAAGATGTCTAGAACATACGATACATTTAATTTTCAGCAAGATTACTGGTTCTTGCTGAGGAATGAATTTGAAAATAACTCTTTTGCATCTTTAGTTTTTGACAGAGGAAATTACTCTATTGTAAGTAGGGTAGAGGTATTCCTGCATTTTCAAGTGCTATTTGCTATAGTGCTTTGAGTCTGCTTCAAGTTGTGTTCTGGTTATTTATTTTGATCTTTATTTTGCAAAGATTGTGTGATATGTAACAGAATGTGCCTAGAACCAATGCCATTCAAGCATGGTAGTGACAAAATTCTTAGTAATTTATTTCTCTTTCCTTGTTTGAGATCCCATAAAAACTGCCCAAGGATCTCTCTCACTAAAGGCATACAGACTGACTCCTAAACTGATGGAAGTTTGTAAAGAAAAGGATTTTTCCCCTGAAGCGTAAGTGTTTGGGGGCATCTGGTAAAGGGTTGGGTATTTTTCTGTTGAGATTTTTCTTTGCCACATCTCTTGAATCCTCGGTTGTGGTGTGGTAATGCTTTTGCCATGTGGACTGTAGAAGTTTTCTGCATGCCGAGTGCTGCTTGCTCTCTCCCTTCCCATGTTTAAATTATTCTTTAGGGAATATCTCATCTGTTGTTCTCACCAAGGGTGAATTCAGTTAGAATGGGAATTAATTAGCTACTGGATTCGAAGAAATAAATGATTGAATAAAGGGAGATGGAAAGAGTGATCAGTGGCTGTCAGATTGTAAGCTCTGTGTCAGACTGGTTGTGAGCTGTGTGTCTTATTTTCCGAACCCTTGTTTAATGAGGGGGTGGGAAAGACATAAACATTTTAAGAATTTGGTAAAGAATGTGGCTTATTGGAAATTTTATGGGTGACAGTTATGCAGAGAATTAACTGATGGAGCTGTTTTGGGATCCTATTTAATGGCATTGTAATATTTACTTTAAATAAATTAAATACTTAGAATTCTTCCATTTTTTAATTATAGAAATTTTTAGTTCTTACTGAATCAGAATTAATGGTTTTGACTTCATGTAGGACGGTTCATCTCTAGTTTCCCATTTGGCTCCTAAAAAGTTAAGGTGCAGAGAATTTTAAAAGAAAAGCTAACTCATGAACAATTCCTGGATGTGGTGGTTATAATTAATCTATGAGAAACTGTGTTCTTGGCATGTTCTAACTATTGTATCTGGAGTCTCCTTGTGTTCTGCTACTTGTTAAACTCTAATTCAAGAGGCTTTTAAAATGAACTTTTCAAGAAATAGAGTATTTCTCATTTCTAGCTATTTTAAATTAAGTTGTAGGTGTAGGTTGTGTAGCATAGCTTACTGTGACATTTACATTTTCGTATCAGTGAAATTTTAAAGATACCTGATTACAAAGAATGAGTAGTTTCTTCTGCCAAGAATCTTATTTTCTGGGCTTTAGCTCAAATTCGCATCATTTTCAAAGTTACTCAAATCACTCAACTTACGCTTGACTCTGTAAAACTCTAGTTTCTCTTTTTTTTTTTTTTTTTTTTTTAAGAGTGTTAATGAAACAAAGATCTTGGATAGGGCCTGTAATTAGGTAAATTTTATGAAGTAGTCAATCTAGCATCTACTTTTGACCATCAGACTAAAGTATTTTTAACATGCTTCACAGATTGAAAAAAGCAAATATCACCTTTGAGTACATGTTTGAAGAAGTGCCGATTGTAATTAAAAATTCACATCTGATCAATGTCCTAATGTGGGAACTTGAAAAGAAGTCAGCTGTTGCAGATAAACATGAATTGCTCAGCCTTGCCAGCAGGTAAGTGGCCCTGCCTAATAAAAAGCCCATGTTTTAGAACTTTTTGCAAAAGATTCTTTCACATAAACTTTACCTGTGAAACAAGAAAACAGTTACTTAAGAACATTTATAGGTTCTTAAAACATGTGTAACATGGAGTAATAGTCTGGCCCTGTTAGGATCTCAGGGAAAAACGCCAAACTGATAATATGAAACAACACATTATTTGAATACTAATTGCTTATATTAGAAGAACCCTCTGCTGCCTTCTTTGCTGTATCATTTGTGCTTTGATAAGGTCAGTGCCCAAGAGGGAGGGCTTTTTTATATGGCTCAGCTTTATTTCTTGTACACGGTCCTAAGAGGCTTAGGGTATTATGTCTGGATATTTAATAATGCTCAGGAAAAGAACAGAAATGCTTTTTTCTTTTACTTGTTGTACTTGCCCTTGTTCAGATGCAGACTCTTGCAGTTGTAAAATTCCAGTTGTTTGAGTTTTCAACTAAAATTTGAATTTTCTGAACCTGACATTGGCTTCACCTATTTTAGTTGGTGATAACAATTTCCTCCAGCGTGACTGCCTTAGCTATCTAGTTGTTGAGATAATGTTTATTATATTTGTAAAATGCAGATTGAGGTTTCCAAAAGGAAGTATTGTTCCCTTTGTTAAATTAATGTTTATTTCCCCCTCATCTATTACTCTTAACAGAAATGTGAATAGAGCCACATGTATAGCTCCTCTTAAATGCCCTTTGAGCATTATGTTAGTGATTATTTTGTCTGTGGTGGAAGGAGGCTAGCAGCAGACTTGTGGAATGAAATTAAATGGTCAGAGTAGGTAAAGAATCAATATATGCTTGTTGGCTGAAAGAAACAAGGTGTGTTTTCTTAAGCAACCAGTTTGGAGCAGACTAAATTATTTATCAGATTTCTAGTAATCTTAGATAGAGACTTGTAAAAAAAAAAAATGTACAGACTTTGTACTTCCTCGATAATAAGGCAAGTGGGATGAACCCAGAAGGGCCAGAGACATCAATGTTCTTCTCCATGCGCTGGCACGAGTAGGACTGTGGTTGAAGCGCCGCCTTCCGTTGCATTAATTGATCACAAAGGCCACTAGAAAGTCTTAACAGGGCAGGGAGATGGACGATGAATGTAAATGGAGTGCTAAGTAACACAGCCAGGTTGCAAGGCTAATTTGGCACCAAAGAGTGTGCTGTTTGACTGCAAACATATATTCATAATAGTCCTTTAATTTGTCTATTTTAGAAGGTCATATTTTTCTTTATTGCTTTTACAAACACACTGGGCACACCTGTATTTAAAGCATTTAGCTAAGAACCTTTTTCAGCATGCAAGGTTACAATTTGATGTATTAAGTATATGGTTATATAATAATTTTAAATTTACTGCATGAAAGCTTTTGCTTACATAATTCATGTCTTCACCTTTTCCCAGGCTTCCTTTATTGAGCATACAAAAGAAATACATCCCTGATGGTGCTTTAACATTACCAATGAGCTGGTCTATAATGTCCGTTTGTCCAAAGCAGCATTTATAATAACCAAGAAAATGTTCTCAGTTTGCCCTAGCAACTGAGACCTAGACAAATATTTTATTATAGTTTTTGTCTTCTGTATTTTTATGTAAACGAGGAAAAAGAGGCCCCATTTCTTTGCTTTCCATATGAAATTATTTAAAGTGTAAATTGGTGTTCCTGTTGGGAGGGAAAAAAATGAAGCAACTTTGAAGCAGCGCTTTTTTGCTAGTAGACGCTTACATTGAACCAAATCGATTATACTATTTTAAAAGACAGAAAGAAAAGTTTTGTACATCTCAATTTTTAATTTCTGACAGTAGTTGTGTGATGATGGCTCAGGCCAGTTGCCATAAAAGTTTGTATAAGAAACCTCATCAGAAATCATTCTTATGCAGGTGCTTAAACTTGGTCTTTCCTTTCACAGCCTATACATGGGCACCAGTTTCTTTGATGTGCCTGATAAGTTTGTTCTCTGCGACGACTAAAACGTATTTGCTTTTGTTGAAAAATTCAAATTTTTTTATTTTAATTTTATTAGATGGAAGTTCTAGTAATAGTTATTCCATAACAGTCTTTATTAGTTTTTAAAAATGTGTATCACAGGCGTTCAGCTTTTCACACATGTGAAACAATTCTGTTTTTATTTTCTCTTTTAAAAAACGTAAACTAAGGGTGGGCATCATACATTAAGGATTATAAGCATAAATTGATACTGTAGCCAGAGCAGACTTAACACTTCATGTCCTGGTTCACATCTGTTTAAGTTATCTGTTTTCAGTTCTTTATTTGCTTGGCAATAAAAGAAAAGGCAATGTTACTGAAACTCCTAACAGTAAGTCCCTGTTTCAGCATCCTAGTTAAATTGGTACTGAAAAGATTCCCACAAAATTGGTCTTGGTAGTGGTATGATTTTCTGTCATTGTTAATTTCTGATGCCCTTTTATAAGGCCTGTAGTACACAGATTTGTGTGTGTGTGTGTGTGTGTGTGTTTCTGATTTTTTTTTCTGAAGAGCATTATCATAATATAAAAGTTATGAAATACTTAAAGTCCACATATTTGTGCTTGTAGCAGTGTTCTTTCACAATAACTTCATATACTTGCAGCAGATAATATTAGTACTTTATATTAAAGACTTTTCTGGTAGAAACAGTGGGTCTGTTTTAGTAGTGCCTTTCTCACTACTGTAAACAGCCTCCAAGATTTAAGGTCTAGGTGTATTTTCTCTGCATATGGCAGTACCTCTCCTGTGCTGTTATTTTTTCCCTACTGTCACTGCTTTCCCCGTAACCTCCCAGCCACAGCATTGGTGATGATCTTTTCTTTCTCTGATTTCCTTTTGCAATTAATGACATAAATGACTTAACAACTAATCATGTAGCTAACGGCATTTCTTACACTTTATATAGCCTTTTGGGCTTCACATTGCTCACTGGTAAAAATGAAAGGATCAGGAACCTGAAGCCAGTGCCTCCTGTCTTCTTGCCTTCTCAGGACCTCATTAGGTTGATCTACTCCTTCCTTCTTCATAGATTTTCAGTTTCTTTCTATACTAGTTTTTTTTCAATCTTTATAGGCTTGTTTTTCCAATTAAAAATTTGTTTAAATTTTCAACTCTTTAGACAATTTGAAAGAAAAATACAGTGAACATCCATCCATAAACCTTTCATTTAGATTCACCAATTGTATATCATGCCACATTTGCACTCTATCTACGTACATAAACACTACTTTTTCTTTCTGAACCATCTGAAAGTAAATTGTAGACGTGACTTTTAACCCCTAAATACTTCAGCATGCATCTCCCAAAAACAAAGACATTTAAACTTGTTTACGTCCCCCATCTCAAAAGAAAAACTTATGAAAAGAATACCTTTTGATCTCCTGCCTTTAGTATCCATCTCCTTTTGTTTTCTGCTAAATTTTTCAATTTGTTTCATAATCAAACTTCTCGATAGAATTTTGATGTCACTGTTTCCTCATTTCCCACTGATTTCCCAGTGATTGCCAACAGTTTGTGGCATTCCACCCATTATATGTAGTAAGACCTCCCTCCAAAGTCACAAAAGACTTTGATGTCACTATGTCACTGAGTATTTTAGACTCTTCAGCATGTAATATGTTGATAAGGCCTTCTTCCTGAGATCCTTTCCTAGGAGCCTGTGAAACTATAGCCCTTCTGGGTTTCCTCTCATTTTCCACAGTGAACCCTCTTGTGCTCATCTCTGTCCGTGTTCCCCAGGGTCTGTCTTCTCACACATATACTCGTGGGGCGATTTTGTCTTACTCCTGTGACTTTTACTGCCTTAGTCTAGGACCTTATTTCTTTTCCTCTTTCAAAATTGTAATGATCTTGCTAAATGCAAATTAGATGGTCATATTACTCCTTTGCTTAAAATGTTTAGCTGGTTTCCCACTGTCCTTAGGACAGATTCCAGACTTGTAGTATGTTTTTAAGTCATTGCACTTTGATCGTTGTCTGCCTCTCTTTTCCCCAGTCTTGCCCAATTCTAATACTTAAGTCTGAGTGAATTTAAATCAACTATTTAGAAATTAGGGTAAAACAGAAGCAAATACATTGTATCCAGAGAAGAAGAAATGTTTTGAAGTTAAAAGTGATTTAAAAAATTACAACACAATAAAATAAATATGAAAGAAGCACTTGATTCCTCAATAGGTGAAGTCGTCCGACCATGTTACTGGACCAAGGTTATCTAGGTAGTGCCAGGCTGGGATTAAAAGGTAAATTTACTCACATACACCCTAGTTCTATGCTCTTTCCATTATTTGATAAAGAGCCAAAACTTTCTGATTTTCTTGAGGTTACTGATAGAATCCATATTTTAGTTGGATTTATTTTTATTCATTCCCAGTATTCCCACCCTGTTTCCTTCTCAGTCTTTCCCTTCTCTGTAAATGTAGTAACCAGCTGCCAGAAGACTGAGAGTCACCCTCCATTCCTCTCTTATGCCCCCTATCAAATAAAGATTGCCTGCTCCGCCTCCAGAATCTCTCTCAGTTCTGCTCACTTTTCTCTATGCTCTGCCATCATCCTAGTTCAAGTCACCACAATTTCTCTCTGTAATGTCACGATAGATTATTTGCCGGAGGTGCAGTTTTTAAAATAGAGAAAAAATTGACCATTTAAACCCTTTTCAAATGTACCCTTTAGTCGTTTTTAGTATATTCACAATGTTTTACAACCATTACTAGCTCTAGAACATTCTCATCACCCTGAACGGGAACCCAAACCCATTAAGCTGTCATTCCCATTCCCCTAACCCTTGGCAGCCTCTAGTCACTTTCTATCTCTACGGATTTGCCTATTCTGAATATTTTATAAAATAGAGTCCTGGCCAGGAACAGTGGCTCATGCCTGTAATCCCAGCACTTTGAGAAGCCGAGGTGGGAGGATCTCTTGATGTCGGGAGTTCCTGGCGAAACCCCATCTCTATTGAAAATACAAAAACTCTAGCCAGGTGTGGTGGTGCATGCCTGTAGTCCCAGCTACTCGAGAGGCTGAGGCACAAGAATTGCTTGAGCCCGGGAGGTGGAGGTCGCCCCACTGCACCAGCCTGGATGACGAGTGAAACTGTCTCAAAGAAAAAAAGAGTCCTAAAATAAGCAGCCTTTTGTGTCTACCTTCTTTCCCTTAGTAAATGTTTTCAAGGTTCATCCATGTTGTGGGGTGTATCAGAACTTTATTCATTTTTAAGGCCAAATAACATTCTACTATATGGATATATAATATTTTATTTATCTCTTCATCATTTGATGGAATTTTAGATTGTTTTTAGTTTTTGGCTATTAAGAATAATGTAGCTATTAACATACATGTATGAGTTTTTGTGTGAGTATATATTTTTAATTCCCTAGGGTATATACATATTTATAGGGTATATTCATTAAGAGTGGAATTGCTGGGTTATATGGTAATTTGGTTTAGCTTTTTGAGGAACCACCAAACTGTTTCCATAGCAGCTGTATCACTTTACCTTCCCACCCCAATGTATGAGTGTTTTCATTTTTCCACATCCTCGCCAACACCCCACAGTAGACTTTTAACTAACCTCCTGGTTTCTCCTCTCCAGTCTATTTGCATAGCAGCAGAATGATCATTTTAAAATCTAAGCAAAATGTGTCATAAACATGCAAAACTCCAGGGTATCATTCACATTGCAGTTGTGAGGTCTCATTCACAACAAACTATATTGCTGGGGAGTTGTGTGGTGCTAATGAGCTTCCCACATGTGCTTGTCTGGTCTGCCTGACCTTAATCCCTGTGCTCTAGCCATGCCAGGCCTCTTCTTTTTATCAAATCTGCCTAATTCTTGCTCATCTCAGGCATTCAGCACTTGTATTTTCTTTTGCCTACAATATTTTTGGCATAGCTGACTCATCTTTCACTTTCAGTCTGTCATCTCCTCAGAGATATTCTGATCATGCTATCTAAAGTAAGTGTCTCTTCACCTCCCCCTTCTCTTTCTCCTCCATCCCTAATCAGTTATAAGATCAATGAAGATATAGAACATGTATGTCTTATTCACTGTTGTCTCCCTGTTTTCTAGTACTAAGGCTGGCACATAATAGGAGTATAGTAAATACCTGTTTGCAGTTAATGAATGGGTACTACTCTTTAGAAGCTTGCTATTTTAAAAACATATATATGTATAATAGCTGTCCAGGCGTTACCATGGTAGAAGGTAAGTTGCAGGCAGAAATCAGTGAATATGGTGGTCATTGTGCCAATCATTATATCACTTTATAAAGTGATGTTGGTAACTGAACTGCAATAGAAATTTCTGGAGAGAATAAGAAATATGAAAGACTGTACTATAGATTCTAGGAAAGGTAAGAGGAAAGGAGCCTCTTCATCAGGTTTCGTAGAAGAATAAATGTTACCATTGCTCATTTAAAGCCTAGATAGAGAAATCATGTGCCAGATGTCATAATCTGGATGGTTCTTTCCTGTGGCTGCTGATTTAAATGTTATGGAATGCATTTGGGCAGGGGTGAGTTAATGAAAAGAATTTGGGAATACTGAACTTGGTATAAAAAATATGTATTATAGATGTCTCACTAGGTATGTTTAACAGTTCCTACCCTATCATGCCTGTGCTCTCACAATAAGAAACTCGGCTATTTCAGGTATCCCTGAGATTATAGTTGGAAGTTTGGTATGGAAAGTTTAGTAACAAGTTGACTCAGATTTTTTCCTCTGCCTTTGCTTTTATGCATATGTGTGCTCTCATTCTTTTAGCAAAAGCCAGTTCAAGTTCATGTCTTAAAACTGTTTAGAGCAGTAGCAAAGCTATAATTTAAAGTAAGACTTGTCAGTATGTTTACTTTACATTTCAGCAATCATTTGGGGAAGAATCTACAGTTGCTGATGGACAGAGTGGATGAAATGAGCCAAGATATAGTTAAATACAACACATACATGAGGAATACTAGTAAACAACAGCAGCAGAAACATCAGGTTGGTATTATGGAAAAATTCAACAAACATGTATTTCTACGTTTCATGTATTTCAAGAGTCATGTTCAAAATGACCTAAATTATCTTTGGTAAAGCACTGACCGTTAGCTAGTTACTCTATATCATATTTTTAAAAGATTATTATTTTTATGGCATGTTTGTAACATATTATTTACAGGTTATACTTAAAAATACCTGTGTTAAAGAGAGCTATTAAGCTCAGATTGTAATGCCAAGGTTATGCAAATAAGAGATACATTTATTGAGAAAATCAGGAGCAAAGAGATTCCAGAATGTCACAGCTCATTTCTTTACTAAAATATAATTGGTTTGGCAGTGGCTCATTGCAGCATAGTTAGCAATCAATCTTCAGTTCATTTAAAAAACTGAGCAATTGTGATTAAGAGCAAGCAATGTTGATAGGAAGTAATAGACTAACTGCTGTGAAGTAGATAGTATAATACAGACAAAAACCCTAGAATTATCCGAATATTCTCATATGCATACATCTACGGCTGTGGCCATTTAACCTTTTCTTTATTCATGTTGCCTGCAGGCCACATGGTTTTCACAGTTCCTGGAATATTGTATTTGGACTATACTGCTCTAAAGTGTTCTTAGCATTTGATTCATAGATAAGTTGATTCCAGAATGTTTATCTGTGAAAGTAGTATTTATATATGACTACTCTGTTCATTAAAATGTACTTTAAACAGAGCGTTGTTAAATATAGAATTCTAAGCACAACTAAGTGGTTTCTGAGAATGTTGTATTTAAATTTTTTCTTAATATCAGAGTTCATTTTTAGTATATAGTGAAATTTAAAGTACTTTGTTTCTACCAGCTTAGAATTGAGAAAACATATGTAAATCAGTATTTTTTTTTTTAACTGAAAAGATGGGAGTGGTTACAAATGTCTGATAAACTGAGGGGGAAAAAATCGTCTCAGCTGGATTTCATTTTCATGCTGGTTTTTCCTGTAGGTGAAGGACTCATCCAGGGTATCAAATTGAATATTTGTTTCCTATGAGTACCCCATAATGAATACAGGAATCTTTACAAAGCAAGTTACTTTCCTTCACTAGAAAGAGTTGTTGTTTCCCTTGATTTTCTTAGGAATCCAAAGACTAAATTTTTACTAGCACAGCTTGGTTTCTCATTACCTGACATTTTAAGGTTGTGTATGGGATATTACGTGCTTCACTGTTGGGAGCAGTCATAGCTGTTAGCTCTTACTGTAGTTGATCTATAAGTTTATAGTTAAAGTTTATATATGTCCCTACTCTCTCTTCAGCGAATCGTAGGAATCCAGAGTTTGAAAGTATTTGAAGCATTATCTGAGCTATTAATAGTATCCATCCTTAGCTATAGAGCTGAGGTACAGACAATTATCTGTTAAGAGTAGTAACAACAGGCCAGGAGTGCTGGCTCTCGCCTGTAATCCCAGCACTTTGGGAGGCTGAGGCGGGTGGATCACGAGGTCAGGAGTTTGAGACTGTACTAAAAATACAAAAATTAGCTGGGTGTGGTGGTGGGCACCTGTAACCCCAACTACTTGGGAGGCTGAGGCAGGAGAATTGCTTGAACCGGGGAGGCTGAGAGGTAGAGGCTGCAGTGAGCCAAGATTGTGCCACTGCACTCCAGCCTGGGTGACAGAATGAGACTCTGTGTCAAAAAAAAAAAAGAAAAGAAAAAAAAGCCGTAACAATAGTGAACATAGCAATAATGACATCATCTGTATTGTTATTTTAGGTCAATAGGAGTAAAGGTGAAAGAATTTCCAGTGTGGTAGTTCTTTACTTAGTCATTAAAATTAGGATGAATCATTTATTTATTACCCCATTGTCATAAATGATAAAGGAACTCCCTTTACCTTACTAATCATGAGTTTCTTTCCCTTTAAGCTCCCTGTTACTTACATAACTAGTTTTGTTTTCTGAATCATTAGTTATAGACTCTTAGAGCTCAGAGTGACACTAGAGTTTTCAACAAAGGAATTTTCTTCTATTATTGGCGTATTTAGCTTCTTAGACGCAAGTTACCAAATGTTGCCATTGATAAAAACTGAGGTTGGAATTCAGAGCAGTGGGGTTCTGCTGGTTGTGTAGGGGAAGGACATCTTTTTTTCCTCCTCAGATGGAGAAAAATAACCAAATCATTTTCCCTTTGAATTTTAGTATCAGCAGCGTCGCCAGCAGGAGAATATGCAGCGCCAGAGCCGAGGAGAACCCCCGCTCCCTGAGGAGGACCTGTCCAAACTCTTCAAACCGCCACAGCCTCCTGCTAGGATGGACTCACTGCTCATTGCAGGTATTGTTGCCCAGTGCAAAACCTGGCTGGTTTTGTTCATTTCTTAGGAAGCAGAAGACAGTGAGAAACTTACAAACAGAAAAGCATGCCATAAAAGCTAGTATGTTTGAAATAGCTGCAGGATGAATTTGAATCTAGCACCTGTAATATCTGAAATCTAAGAACTTGTAAGAGTTTGTTCTTTTGTCCAGGTCCTTTCAGTGCTTCACTCTATGTTTCTAAACATTTTTGAGATGGCATTATAAACTTTCTGAAATGAGTGCTTTTTCATGGAAACCCAGAAAAATTGTTTACAGTCTTAATGCAGAAGATCACTTAGCTCAGGCCTCTTACTATTCCTCTTCCAGCTCAGCAGTGTACAGTGGGTACTTGACTTGAATTTAGGAAATTATTTCCCTTACTTGGACTTAAATTGTGGCAGCACAAATGTATTTCTGGATGAACTTTTTCTGGTTATGCTTAATGTTTAATACCACCTTTAAGCAGGAGAGGTCCTGTGTCCTGTACTAGGACTTGATTTTGAATATATGACATTCATGCCCTTATTTGGCTATAATCTTATAGAAATGTTAAATGCCATCTGATTCAGTCAGATCCTTACCTGTGAGAAGATTTTATCAAAGTGAAAATCCTACTCAAAAGCTGATTGGCAGTTTCTCAATTATATTGATACATTTGTAATGTGGGAGGAAATTCCAAATTCCTTAACATTTTCTAGTGTACATACAAATTAAATTTGGAAATGAGACACAGTTCCTTCCCAAAGGTCCAATTCAAACAGAATTGAAATCCTTATATTTTGAAGAAGTATGTAACTGATGTAACTGTTGCATGAGATTAGATCATTTAAGACATAAAAAGCAACGATGGAGCCCTTTCTTCAGGTGAACTCTCTACTCTTACTCTGTCTGGCTCGTAGGAGAAAACTCCTTAACATTCCCAAAGCACAAACTGAAAACCTACCGTACTTGTTCACATCTGGGTCCAGTAGGTCTGGCTGGTTTGCAGCTCTGTGATTTATTGTTAGTATCTCCTTTCTACCTGTGAAGGCTAGTCAATGCTGTTTTCTCAGTTGTACAGCATTGGTTTGATCTATTTAGTCAGTCCTTTTGACTGACAGCTATTATGTCCTAAGGGCTGATAAGCTTTTGAGGAGTAGTTTTTCTTTATTCTCTGTGTAATTGAGAGTGGACAGTAGCTTATTTTCAAAAGAACTTGTATTTCTTATCCCTTATAGAAAAATAAACTCTGAATTCAAAACAATATACAGGTGATTCTGTTTTATGCTGATTTTTCAGTTTGACTAGCTTTCTGGATCATTTTACAATTTGTGGAACATTATGGCTCTATCTCTTTCTCAAATGCACAGGCCAGATAAATACTTACTGCCAGAACATCAAGGAGTTCACTGCCCAAAACTTAGGCAAGCTCTTCATGGCCCAGGCTCTTCAAGAATACAACAACTAAGAAAAGGAAGTTTCCAGAAAAGAAGTTAACATGAACTCTTGAAATCACACCAGGGCAACTCTTGGAAGAAATATATTTGCATATTGAAAAGCACAGAGGATTTCTTTAGTGTCATTGCCGATTTTGGCTATAACAGTGTCTTTCTAGCCATAATAAAATAAAACAAAACCTTGACTGCTTGCTTCTTTGATTTTAGATGTATTTTCTCTGGCTTCCTTTTGTTTGCTTATACTTGTTTATTTCTAAAAGCTAAAGCAAGCCCTGACCAGAAGTTTCATCAGGCAGAAACCTATAGGCTCCACCACTTTTGCTGCCTCTCAGGTGCCACCTTTCAACCCACTTCTCCCAACTACTTATCCCAGCTTCTGACCCGGAGGCCGTGGCACCTACTGTGAATATATTTTTTTTTTTTTGAATTTTTATACTTCGCTGCTCCCAAATGAGCACCTCGAGAGAAGTCCAGACTTCGTGTACTTGCCCAGGATTCCTTGTCCCCGGACCCGGAATCACTTGGCCTAATTCCAGTCAGTCTGCCTTTTCATTTCTGTTGGTGATGGTCAACCAGTCCCTGTACTCACAGGCCATGGGACACGATTTTTTTTTTTTTTTTTTTTTAAAGACAGAGTCTCACTTTGTTGCCCAGGCTGGAGTGTAGTGGCGCAATCTCAGCTCGCTGCAACCTCCACCTTCTGAGTTCAAGCGATTCTCCTACCTCAGCCTCCCAAGTAGCTGGGACTACAGGTGTGTGCCATCACACCTGGCTAATTTTTGTATTTTTAGTAGAGATGGGGTTTCACCATGTTGGCCAGGCTGGTCTGCATCTCCTGACCTCAAGTGATTCACCTGCTTCTGTCTCCCAAAGTGCTGGGAATACAGGCATGAGCCACCACTCCGGGACAGGACACAGAAATTTTAAAGAAAAGAATCATGCCACCACAAGTAAACTTCATTTTGTTTATATTATTTAGGACTTCACATTTGTCTTCCCAAACCATGAAGTATAATTCTGCTAACAGCAAGTGTTGTGAATGAGGAATTAGGAATTAGGAGAATGGTAGTACATTGGGAAAAATATATTTTAGTAATTTTTATATTTTAAAGATAATCACAGATTTTGCTGTTTGTGTACCACCAAAGTCAGTGAGATCTGCCAGCTGGTGTGGGTTTGCCTATGAGAATTTTAGATTATGATCCCCTAGGAGGGTTATCAAAAAAGGAGATGGGTGAAAGATCAGGAGAGTTGAGAAATCCATTTTTTGGACAACATCGTTTTGAAGGCACTACTGGGGCTCTGGGATCAGGCAGCCAGATTGAAACCTGGCTCCTCCTTTTCCTAAGTTACTTAACCTCCCTGTGCCTCACTTTTTGTCAACCAGGTGAGATAAGAAATGGGAGCAGGTGTGTTACCTCACAAGGTGGCTGTGAGTGTTGAAGACGTTTGTTGGGGGTTTGGGTGAAGCATGCAAACTCTGGTTGGTATGCGGCAGCCACTCAGCCTGTGTTTATGATGAGGGAGGCATTCTAGGCACCCTATCTAGGATATTGGGTTGTTAGCCGGATTTTACTTTAAAAAGCTCAGGGCCTAGAACATTCTAGAATCCAAGTACTTTCTCACATATAATTATTTCTTTGGGATAATCTTTGATGTAGACTTATGAGTCAAAGGGTATGTAAAATGTCAGCCCTTTTACCTGTATTGCCAAATTGCCTTCAAAAGTTTCTGCTGTTTTGCCTTCCTACCTACCCATGGTGATACCTTAAATTGGAGTCAACACAAATTTGAGTGTGACTGTGTTAGACAGAAGGGATATATTAACAGGTAAAACTGGCCATGGCCCCTGCCCTTGTGGAGTGTATGCTCTGTTGGTTCATTTCCTCTGCATTCTAATTTTTTAGACTTGGGATCTTACTGTGGAGTTAAACAAAGCACCCTTAAAGTAGCAAGCGAGCAAAATAAAAGCGAGGAAAATCAGTTCGAACGTAACCTATATATTTTTTAGGATGTAAGAGTAATTTAACTGAGTCAATTCAACTATGTCTTTAAAGGTGTGATTCTTAAATTCTTTATGATTGTTTAGATTTCTATAACTTGGTAACATGAATACACATTTAATGAAAGATTTCGGTAATTTTTGATTTGGGAATTAATCATAGTGGGAAAAACTGTTTAGGAAAACATGTCAGTGGAAATTAACTCGCCACAGTATGTAGTGTTAGGGAATAGTTTCTGTTCGGCATTTGATTTGAGTGCTGTATTCTGACATTTTTCAGGAACAAATACATGTGATTCATCTTCTATAAATATTTGCAGTTTCTTCAAGTTGAAATGAGAAAAGCTCGTAAATTGAGCACCAGGTCTAATAAATCATTCACTTACCCAAGAACAGAAAGACAGGAAAAGCTAGCATGTTAATCTAATGAAAAAATCGAATATTAACCAAGAAAGTAGAAGATATTTGACATTAACTTTATAATCATTGATAATAATCTAATAATCATAACATTATTCTTAAAACCTGAAAGAATGGATTCCTGCTCCCAATGTGTTTTTAATATCAACTTAAACTAAAATAATTTTTTTACCTATTTTTGGAAGCTTGGAAATTGAGACGTAGTTATCTAATGTTAACCTAATTAAGAGAGCTTGGTGTGATTTCTCATATACATCTAAATATTTAAGTTTTAGTGTCTTCTAAAATATTACATTCTTCATACTATAGTTTTTTAACATCCTTTAGAAAACTTGTATCAGCTTCACTTTCAAACCATGCTGGCATCGAACTCAGGTGTAGTGGTATCAGGATGTTATGAAATAATTTTTTATTTTCATTATAAACTCCATTTTTACAATAAACACTTCTCAACCAAATTAAGTATGTAATACACTATTGGTCATTTTTTAAAAAATTCTCACTGGGCATCTTTTTCTATGCTAGTTCTGTACTTTTTAAAATTCTGTCTCTTTTTTTTTTTAATTTAAGAAGTATTTATCAGATACCTACTATGTCAAGCACTCTTGATGTTCCAAAGCAGACAGGACACAGATTCTGCCTCTGAGCTTATTAATCAGCATATGACCCAAGAGGGGAACATGAAGTCATACAAGCTGATAGAGTATGAAGTCACAAGTGCCTTGGA
This sequence comes from Pongo abelii, assembly GCF_028885655.2. NCBI lineage: Eukaryota > Metazoa > Chordata > Mammalia > Primates > Hominidae > Pongo > Pongo abelii. The sequence continues at coordinate 132,827,501 of NC_071992.2, read as the reverse complement.
GAGTGCTTTGGGCCGTCTTAACAGAGGATCCTTCTGCAATTGGGGTGTACAGAAGGGGTGACAGTGGTTAGTAGTCATTGTGGTAAAAGGATAAAGATCTGAGTCTATTATTGAAAAGTGGTGACTCCCAAGTTGGAGTCAGAACCTCTTTGGATGGATTGGAAGAGGGGTTCATTTGACTCCAAATTACTTGAGACAGGGAGTGAGAAATAGGAAGCCAGAGCTATTGGGAAATTACAGTTTGCTGGAGCAAACTGCTGTGGCCCAGTACTTATTGCCTTGAGACTTCATTTTATATAAGTAGACACTTAACCTATAATGCACCTTGAGCCTGTTTGGCTCCACAGCTACTGGCAGAACCTGAAATGGCTTTGCATAAGCCTCAATGGTGATTTTAGGGATATAGTCCAGGTACGCAAGGAATGGTTTCCAAGTGCTATACCCCTGCTCCAATGTGGAGAGTTTGGGCCATTCTGTAGGAGTTTGGTGTTTCCCAGACATTTCTTTGTCTGAGTACCTGCATTCTTGTTCTTATAGGCTGTTAAGCCCTCACGTAGTTGCCATGTGATCAGTTTATTAAAGTCAAAATTTGATTTCTACACCATAGAATACCACTCTGCCATAAAAAAGAATGAAATAATGACTTACAACCACTCAGATGGATCTGGAGGCCATTATTCTAAGTGAAGCTGTGGGCGCACAAAGAGTATAATGAACTTTGGAGACTCAGAAGGGAAGAGAGTAAGAGGGGCGTGAGGGATAAAAACTGAATATTGGGTATAATGTACACTACTCAGGTGAAGGGTGCACTAAGATGTAAGACTTCACTATACAGATTATCCGTGTCACCAAAAACCCCTTGTACCCCCAAAAGCTATTGACTTTTTTTTTTTAAAGGCTAGCCTGGGTAGCATAGTGAAGACTCCATCTCTATACATTTTTTTTTCTTTTTTTTTTTTTTTTTTGAGAGTCTCACTCGGTCACCCAGGCTGGAGTGTAGTGGGCACAATTACCGCTCACTGCAGCCTCAACCTCCCAGGCTCAGGTGATCCACCTCTGCCTCCCGAATAGCTGGAACCCTAGGCACCTATCATCACACCTGGCTAATTTTTTTGTAGAGACGGAGTTTTGCCATGTTGCCCTGGCTGGTTTGGCTCCTGTCTTGGCTTCCTAAGGAGCTGGGATTACAGATGTGAGCCATTGCACCTATCCTTAAAAAATGTTTGATTCCATGAGATTAGATGTTGAGGCCAATTGCATTTTTTTATGAGTTAGGCAACCAATTTTCAATCTTTTCATTGAATCGATGGCAAGCAGTCTGCTACAGATTGAATACATCCTCAGAGTCTTACTAACTTGAATATTCCCTGGAACCATCATGAGTTGAGGGGATAGGAGAAGGAGTGCTGAATTCACGCTTATTCTAGGACTTGCTTGAAGTCTTTTTAAAAGGATTCAGGTACATGTTTGCTTTCTTTTCCTGAGCATTCCCCACCCTCCCCACCCACCCAACCCCAAAAATAGGTCTCATTGTCTGATGTTGTCCTGTAAAGAAAATATATTCTCCTTTAATCCACAGATTACTGTTTTTACATTTGAACGAAAGTGAAGGACTCTGCCACTTCTTCCTCAGACCCTTAACAATGCAGAATGGCCAGTTTCCAAGTGTCCTTGTTTAAAGTTGATTGCAGCAGGAAAATACTGCTTCTGGCATTTGTGTCAACCTCAAGACAAACTCAGGTGTCACTTTTATTTCCTTGAGTAATATTTTATTTCATTGACCCTTCTTCAGGGCACAGCCATTTCTGGCATCTTCCATCTTCCTTTGTGGACATGGAAGCAAAGGATTTGTTTAACTTTCAGCAGTGTTTACCGCTTCTGACAGTAAATGGTCCTTGCCGTCTCTTCTTGGACTGTAGTCTCTCTTGCCAGTGTCTTAACTGTGTGTGTATTGGAAACAGTTCTTATTTTGTCAAATCCCCTAGGTGATCTTTCTCTACCTTTGTTTATCTTGTCATTTGGCTTTCACTTACTTAACTCATTCCTAATTTCAATCTGCCTATGATTCTTTAGTGTTGATTCTTGACCTCCATTTTGAGGTTTTAAAATTGCATTTTATTTATTAAAACAGTCACGAAGATTTTAATTTTTCCATGATCTAATCATGCATCTCTGAATGTCATAATTCTCCAGTCAGGCAAGCAAGTGTCCCAATAACCTCATCTCCTAGATCACAATGGAGAAGGTCTATTTTTCCTTTTGATGCATGCAGCTCCCATTATTGCTAATGAAAGGTCTTCATGTGCATTAAGGGGAAACTAGACCTCTAATGAGATAGAGAGGAATTGCAGCTGATGATTTCCACTTCTAGTCCACTGTACTATAACAAATGCACACTCAGGAGGCAATGGGCCAAAGAAACCAAAATGCATGTGCTGCTTATATAAAATATCTTGCCTAGTCTTAATGTAGGTATTGTTTTGGCTTGTAGTGTCTGATGTTCCATACCTGCTGAAGGGTTCCCTCATTATGGAGGCAAAAGACCCAGGTACTTGGAGAAGAAAATGAATAGACAAATTATATTTCAAGTAGCTTTTTAAGAGCAATCTCCAAATTAATATTTTACAGTTCACAAAGTACTTGCTCATGTATCTTCTCATTTGGATTGAGAAAAGTACAAAATGCATTAGGAAGCCAATGCACTTGATACAGAAAATACTAGGTTTGAAACACAGTAACGGCCCAGGAATGATGAAACCAAACTTCAAAAAGGTTGTGATTGACTAAAGCTAACCCACCCCTAGGTGGCGGGACTGGGACTGGAGCTCAAGTCTTGGGTGTCAATGCCATTGTACTCGTACCAAGATGTGGCACAACCTCCCTTCTCAACAGGACTGGAAAAATAGTCCTTGTTTCAAGATATCTTCCTATTTATGTGATATCATCTCTTCTGTGGTGAGCCACTCTCTCTCCTTCCCCCACCGATTTCTGGGAACTGTTTCACCTCCTAATTCACCCTGATCCCAAGATTCACAGGATCCCAGTGGTGAGCTCCCAGTGTCTGTGTTTATAACTGGACCAAGGTGGACATCTTAATCAGTTATCCTTTTCAGATAAACAACAATTAAGGGATGCTAGTGTCCATCCAGGCTCATTCCTTGAGTAGAGGTGGTCTAACCTCTTGACTACTTTGTAATTCAGGGCTGAGTAGCAGAGCACAGGGGAACAATCAGCTGGAGCAAGAATAAAAGAATATTGCCTGGGTTCCTAACACTGGCGTTTTCTGTTTCCAGTCTCTTTCTGAGGCCTGTTTAGATTCTTGCCTTTGAATCTCACAAAAACACATTTGAATCTTCTTAATAACTGCCTTTTTTTTTCTTCAGCAAGTATGAATTGGTTTCTGTTGCTTTCAACCTGAAAAAAAAAAAAAAAAAAAAAAAAAAAAAGCCTAACCCAACTCATGTATATGCCAAGGCTTATTTGCTATTAGGCCTCAAAAGATTTTAGAAGGTGCAGCGTTAAGTGGGAATTGGAGAATAAAAGCTATTGTATTTTGCAAATATGTTAACAGAACTTTAGAGCAAGAGAGGAACTAGCCCTATCTCTCTATGACTACTAACACCCCCATTCACAGATGTGGAAGGAGGTACCAAGAGCTTTAAGTATTGTTTCCAAAATAGCCTATTCACCATTCTTTTGTATTGTTCTGTGCCTCAACATTTTCTGCAGAATGTCGTCCCTTACATGACTGAGGCTTTCTGTTTGCAAAGATGCTCCGTGATGTACTCTGGAGTTGAAGTATGTAGCATTTGGAGCTCAAGGGTAGCACATTTTCTCAGAAATGAACAAGGAGTTGGAGGCTAATTTAAAACATCTCACAACTCCCATCACCTTGACTGTTCCAGCTGGGAATTGAATCGAAGAGGTGAGCTTTTGCTGCTTTGCTGGAGATTGGCGTAAACAGGTGGTGGGGTATTCTAAATTTGGTCTGAGATGAAAACATTTCAAGCAAACAAAATTAAGCTAGATTCTTTTGACAGTGAACTATTTCTTTAGAGATGCAGATGTCAGTTTATTAAAGTACAAATCAGCATTGGAAAAATAATATTTGAGGTTGTGTGTGTTTAAAAGCTATCCCTGACAAAAAAAAAAAAAAAAAACTTTGGGAAACTATAGCTCACCTTTGCCTCTGGCTTCTAAACGTATGGTGATTTTGCAATGGTAATGTGAAGTCCCTTCCCTCCCACTCCCAGACTTATGGAAGAAGGGAAAACTGGAGTAATTTGTTAGGAACAAAGACATTTGCATTTGTAATGTTCATGTCATTTTGTTCATGCTTCTGTGAATTCACAAATGTACAGAAATTCAGAAATCATCTGGAGTAGGAGAGAGAGAAAGGGAAGGTGTTGATTTTGCATTTTGATGAATCCCTGATGTGGCAAATCTCAGATGACAATCTCCCATCTTGTATTGACGGACTGTAGCAATTTTAGGGTACTCTGCTGAGAAGTGATTAGAGGCTGGCAATGCAAAGCCTCCATGAATTCCAAATATATTCGGTGTTAGCAGTAAATCATTGCTCCTGATTTAAAGCACACTTGGACAAAAAGATTATCCTCTGCTGATGCTCTTATGTACTAGATGCTTGTGTTTCATTGCCTCTAGGAAAAAAATACTAACCAGCCAACCAACAGGAGTGGCACTTTTCCATCTAAAGAAGTGTGTGTTGCTTACCTTGTCAGTTCAGCTCTTCTGAGTCTCTATCTCTAATTTGGTGAGTGGGTTTTAGCTTTGCAAATGGAGCACACTGTAGGGGAAAGTAGAATTGCAAACTTACACTTTCAGAATGGTGATTGTTGTGGTGGGTCTTCTTCTGTAGTGTTAGAGCACCTTTTGGTGTTCATTCAACAAACAAATGTGCCAAACACTGCTCAACACAGGATGAAAAGGCAGTCAGTCCTGGCCCACATGGGACTTCACCAAGAGCAGCGGTTCCCAAAGTATGGCCCCTGGGTAAACATCACCTGCAAACTTGTTAGAAAAGCAAATTTTCAGGCCTCAACCCAGACTTAACTGAATCAAGAGCTTTGAGGATGAAGCTTAACCAAGCACCTGTCTTCACCAGCACCCCAGGTTACTATTGCTTGGTGAAGTTTGCTCTAGTACAGATGCTCCTTGACATGAGGTGCAGTTACATCCAGATAAATGCATTGTAAGTTGAAAATGCATTGAATACACTTAACCTACACCATAGCATAACCTAGCCTACCTTAAACTTGCTCAGAACACTTACACATTAGCCTATAGTTGGGCAAAATAACACAAAGCCTATTTTGTTATAAAGTGGCAAATATCTCGTGGTTTGCTGAATACAATACACTGTATCTGTTGTTTACCTTGTGATTGGGTGGCTGACTGGGAGCTGCAACTTGCTGCTACTGCCAGCATCATGAAAAAGTATCATACTGTCTATCACTAGCCCAGAAAAAGATCAAAATTGAAAATTCAGGCTGAGTATGGTGGCTCACACCTCTAATCCCGGCACTTTGGGAGGCCAAGGCAGGAGGATTGCTTGAGCCCAGGAGTTTGAGATCAACCTGGGAAACAGTGAGACCTACTTATACAGAAAAAAAAAAAAGGCAATCACAAAACAAAATTCTACTGAATGTGCATTGTTTTGCACCAGGTAAAGTTGAAAAATTGTAAGTTAAGCCATCCTAAGTCAGGAGCTGTCCATACAGTTGTTCCTGAATGTGGCTGTGTTGCCAAGGAAGTTTTGTTGTTGTTGTTGTTGTTTTTTGAGATGAAGTCTCTGTCGTCCAGGCTGGAGTGCAGTGGCGTGATCTCAGCTCACTGCAACCTCTGCTTCCTGTGTTCAAGTGATTCTCCTGCCTCAGCCTCCTGAGTAGCTGGGATTACAGGTGCATGCCACCACACCCAGCTAATTTTTTTATATTTAGTAGAGACTGGGTTTTACCATGTTGGCCAGGCTGGTCTCGCATTCCTGACCTCAGGTGATCCCCCACCACGGCCTCCCAAAGTGCTGGGATTATAGGTGTGAGCCACCGCGACCAGCCGAGATTTTTCTTTTAAACTAAAGGTTGCAATAAGGCCTGGACTTTTTTTTTTTTTTTTTTTTTTTTAAGTTACCAGATGATATTGGGAAGACATAATTTAATAACTCACTATAGAGTAGCCCCTTCTCTGGAGAGGTTAAGAGTGATAGTTATGTTGGGCTGTGGAGGAAGAGGACAAGGACAGGGAGGAGGAGGAGGAGGGACAGAGAAGGCTGGAAGGATCCAGGTCTAGAGAGCCTCATATACCATAAGCCTGAGATAATGATAATAGTGGTGCATTGTTTACGTGGCTGTGCTGATTGCAGCAGCCACTGTGCAGGAGCAGTGTAGATACCGCATCCGAAAGAACAGCAAGTGTGTTCTACTTCAGAACCTTGCACTGAAAAAAGCCTCAGTGACATAAGTTCTATTTTGAAATCTATGTTGAATCCTGGCAGTCAAAGGGACAAATTGTGACAGTTGGCCTCCTACCCTCACCCTCAGTGCCCCCTAATTAGGATCAAGGAGTCAGATGAAAAATGAAAACAGAGAAGATTAGGAAATGTGTTATTTTTCTAGCAAAAATATAATTTCTAAGCACAAGCCTCATAATTTAAGGTGAAAAGCATGTTGATGTTGGAAAAAAAATAATTACACTGTTCTCTGCCGTGCTGTTCAATTGGAACCATGTGCAATTTTGTTTGAATTGGTATCTCCTAAATATGACCTATTAAGGCTTTTGAGAGATTTTTTGTGTATTTGAACACCATTGATAGAGTGGTACAACAGAGAATATTTAACATTTGGTGAAGGAATTTCTTCTTGGGCACCTTTACAAAATTGCAGGGAAAAGTGCATTTTTAGCAAGCTGCAAAGTCTCAGCACTAAGAGCCTGTGTAGAATGGAGAATACTTGGATCACTTAGGGGTCAGCATATCTTCACACCTTAAGGCAAATGAAACAAATCATTGGCGGCATTGAGAATAAAGTCCTCTGTCTTGCTGCCAATATCCCTTTTTTCCTCTCAATGACTTTTTTTTTTTTTTTTGCAGTATTTTCTGAAAGTCTTTTATTTTTTTAAAAGAGAATATAGAAATTTAGATTTAATTTGTTACAGCTTGCATTTAAGTCTCTGGAAAAATGAGAAGTAATTGGAAGATAACAGTAGCAGCTGCCTAACCAGTTGTTTCAAAATATGGCAGTAAAATATTAAATACGAGACTTGCTATTTTTGTGCACAGATGTCTGTCATTGATTGTGATAGATTTCCAACCTTCCTACCAAGTTAATATTTTAGGAGGGGGTAGGGAGGATGATTATGACAAATTATGGACTTATAGTACTCCTAAGGAAAATAGGAATCAATGGAACCCTGACAGTAAACTTTATATATATAAGCAATTTTTTCTCTCTTTAAAAAAAGAAGCAAAGCACAGTTAAACACATACTATATTGCTTAATTGACCTGGGCTAGAGGGCAGCCTCAGATTTTGGACACTACTACTGAGAAAGAGTCTACAACTGATTTGGCACATAAATCGAAAGAACATGAGCTTAGAGGGAGAGCAAGCAGTTTTGATGGAACATGCAGTTTATTTGCATCACAAATGGGAGGTATGGGATGGGTCAAGTGTATGAAATTGACATCCGAGGCCACACAAGGATGGAGCTTCATTATTCCTGTAAATGGAATTAGCCTGCAGCAGTAGCATGGACTATTCAGGTTATTTCAGTGAAAATGGAGCTTCACTTGCCAGTGGAGCAAGATACAGTGTGTTTCAAATTGGGCATGCCCAATGCAGTTGCGTGGATGTTCTGGGGAGGCAGGAGATGACTGCAGCCAGGGGGACAGAGGTGGCAGCACCTATGAAATGCTGCGGGCAATTTGATGCAGATGAAGGAAGAGGAGGTATTTCCCAAAGTTTGTTGGTTGTTTTTGAGACAGAGTCGGAGTCTCGTTCTCTTGCACAGGCTGGAATGCAATGGCACGTGATCTTGGCTCACTGCAACCTCCACCTTCCAGGTTCAAGCGATTCTCCTGCCTCAGCCTCCCGAGTAGCTGGGATTACAGGCACATGCCCCTAGGCCCAGCTAATTTTTTGTATTTTTAGTAGAGACGAGGTTTCACCATGTTAGCCAGGTGCCGTGGCTCACGCCTGTAATCCCAACACTTTAGGAGGCCGAGGCAGGTGAATTATGAGGTCAGGAGATCGAGACCATCCTGGCTAACACGGCGAAACCCCAAAGTCTGTTCTAAGGAACTGTAGTTTTGTGGACTATTCATAGGTACTACTTGGCGATAAAAAGACAAACAGAAAACTTTTCAAAAATAAATTTTGGGAAAGGCTTGCTTAAGCATCATTGGACTGAGTCTTTAACTTCAAAATTAGCAAAACTTTGAATAAATAAAGTGGAGTGTAAAGTTTTAAGAAGAAAAAGCATTCTTTCATTTATTAACTGTGTGCCAATGCACCACTTTCTCCTGTTTTCTCAGCTCTAAAACAGAGATAGTGGTATTCTCTTCATCTACGTGAAATTGCCACTATTCAACGGACAAAAAAAAAAATTGGCAATTTCATACGGTTCAGGCCAATTCTATTATCACATTATGCATGCATGTAATGATGCATATCTCATAGGGTTATTGGGAGAATTAAATAAGATGATGTGGTAAAGCTTTTTGATTTCACAATAGCAAGCACTCATTAGTGGTTTCTGATTGTGGGGCTGTGTGACCAAAACAATGTAATCATAGAGCCCTTGTTTTGCTTTCTTTTTTTTTTTTTTTTTTTTTTGAGATGGAGTCTCGCTCTGTTGCCTAGGCTGGAGTGTGATGGCATGATCTCAGCTCACTGCAACCTCTGCCTCCTGGGTTCAAGCGATTTTCCGGCCTCAGCCTCCTGAGTAGCTGGGATTATAGGCATGCACCACCATGCCCAGATAATTTTTGTATTTTTAGTAGAGATGGGGTTTCACCATGTTGGTCAGGATGGTCTCAAACTCCTGACCTCGTGATCCGCCCGCCTCAGCCTCCCAAAGTGCTGGGATTACAAGCGTGAGCCGCCGCACCCGGCCCATAGACCCCTTGTTTCTAAGGACTGATATGGGATTGATATGGGACTGATATGGGATTCTAGGGGAAGGAGGATATAGAGCAGGCACCAGCTAAATTTTTCTGTAAGGGGCTAGGTAGTAAATATTTTCAGTTTTGTGGGCCATATGCTCTCTATGGCAACTACTCAACTCTACCACTGTATGGAAAGGTAGCCATAGACAGTCTGAATAAATGGGCGTGGCTGTGTTCTGAAAACTTTATTAATCAGGTATTGGTCTGGATTCGGCTTTCAGGGCTGTAATTTTCTGGCCCTCACTAGAGATAAAGGGAAGCAGTGAGTTGTTATGGCAAGAAGACAGAATTGAGTGTTTGGAGACCTAGCTTTTGGTTCCAGTTCTGCCACTCACTGTCAAGGCTCAATCTGAGGCTTAATTCACTAGTTTACCAAGTTGCTTAGTATTTTCTGCTCTAATAAACTCATATATTGAGGAGAGCATGGAAGGAGTTGCTATAAAGCAACTATGCAAACATATAACATTTTTTCTAGAGCTATTATTGCTTTTATTCATTCATTCAATTAATTTATTTTTAGCATGAATCAGTACTGTGCTGAACTCTGAGGATATGGTGGTGAATAAGACAGATATTGGCTTTGTCTGGATGAAGCATACATTCTCCTGGGGGTGTTTATTTTTGGAGTATTGTTATATGATTTAAATGAAAAGTGATGCTATAAGAACTATTGATTCCTTTACTTTTGACAGAAACCCCTTTGTCCTGAGTAGAACAGAGCAATGTAAAGGAGAAGGTGAGTTCTCCAAATAGAACCTAGACTAGAGGAGAAGAGGTTGGCTTTTCCCCAGATACCCACTGCACAGGACTTAGGATGAAGTCAGGCTTAGTTAGTATTTGAGCTTTAGCTACAGTCGTGTGTATAAGAATACCATATTCTGTTTATACAGTAGATTCTCCTCCAGCCACAGATGTTTCCGGCACCTGGTTAATTTATTCAGGAAAGGCCAATGCTCATTAAGACTCCCAAGTCCCAGAGCTAAGTTTTATGGGTGGGGAAACGGAGGTACTGAAACGGTTATGGAATTGACTCAGATCACAGCTTGCTGGATATAGGACTCAGGCCAATGTGACAAGCCCTAGGATCGGGCTGAAGGCCTCTCTCCCTGGGACTGCCTTACTCTCCAGGGCAGTTGAGACTTCTCAGACCCACTACTCCAATTAAATCTAAGAAGCATTAGAGGGACTCGAGGTCCTGCTGGGAGGGAACCCGTTTTTTTACTTTGACGAAGGAGAGGCTCTAATCAGGAAACCAGATGCTGCTTCAGGGCAAAAGAACTTTGGCAGCCTTGGAGCTGTGAGTCGGGAGGCTGCATCTGTCAGAGATGAGCGGCACAGTGCAGAAGAGGCCTCTCTCTTTCCTTTCGTGGGCGGGTCACTTCTGTCCCATGAGTGGCCCGTAGTAAGATTGTGTCTCAGTGGAGAAGGGTCCTGGTACCAAAATGGATTCCTGCTGAGATGGTTGGGATCATCTGCCACTTTCAATTTTTCTGAGCCTGTCCAGTGTTGGAGCAAAATGTCTTAGCCCTTCACCCCCATCCATGGCAGAGGTTACCAACCAGGAGAGCATATCAGAATCTCCAAAAGTGGGGACAAGGTTGGGGGACTGGGAGTGTTAGGTACAGTTTGAATACATTTATTTAATGTTATAGTTTAATTTTGTATTTTGGAAATGAGAGAGAGAAAAAAAAGAGAACCTGTTGGTTTTGTAATTTGCCTACTTTGGCATTTGCCAAAAGTGAACTACTAACAGTGGAGCTCAGTCACATTTTCCTGGCCACTTGGGATAACCAGTGATTCTAAACATTGTTGAGAGGATGGAAGATTTTAGTGTTTATGAAAAGGAAACATGGATTTAAAAACAAAAAAGAGGAGGAAAGAAATAAAACTAGACTCTTTTCTAGTTGCCTGGCTGATACAACAAGCCCAGAGCAAGGAATTCTGGACACTGTCATGGAGATAAGGTAAAGACTGAAAATAACAAAATGTCACGTCTGTAAAAGGGCTGAGTGCCAGCTCTCATCAGGGACAAGAATGGGTCAGCAGTTGTGCTTTGCATGGCGCTAGGAAAGCCAACTGATTTGGATTTGCCAGATCTATTGAGAGAAGGGAGTTTCAGCGCAAGAACAGATCTATAGACATGACCTCAGGTCCCTGAATCTCAACTTCAGCAGATATGAAATATGTCATAGGTGTTCCTGAGTGAAGTGAGGCCTGAGCCAGCCAGGGCCTCACCTCCTCTGGATTTGGGGGTCCAACTTTATACCTTGTGTGTTCAGAAGCCTTATTAGCTTCTGTCTTTGAAAAATGAGGACAATGCAGGCTATCCGTAACAGAATTCAGATTTACAGATGAGAGTTTTAAGCCACAAAGATTTTTTTTTTTGTCACCATGGGAAAACTTAAACTATTCGAATCAGACAAATTAATACCTGTAAATTGTATAGTTCAATGCCTAACACATACTAAGTGCTCAGTAAAAGATAGCTATTTTGGTGCTGATGTTAACAATGTTGAGAACAGCTGTTTTCTTTTTTTTTTTTTTTTTTTTTTTGACAGAATCTGGCTCTGTCTCCCAGGCTGGAGTGCAGTGGTGTAATCTCAACTCACTGCATCCTCTGCCTCCTGAGTTCAAGCGATTCTCGTGCCTCATCGTCCCGAGTAGCTGGTATTACAGGCATGCACCATCACGCCTGGCTAATTTTTGTATTTTTAGTAAAGACAAGGTTCCATCATTTTGGCCAGTCTGTTCTCGAACTCCTGGCCTCAAGTGACATGCCCAGCTCGGCCTTCTAAAGCGCTGGGATTACAGGCGTGAGCCACCATGCGCGGCCTGCAGTTGTTTCCTTTAGGTGTGGTCATTCGTATAACACAAAGGCCCTGAGGAATAGGGCACTGTTATTGATTCTGTAGGGAATGCCATTGGAGGAGTTTCCCAGAGGTTGAGTCATGTTTGCTCTGATTGGTCCATCCTCTGTCAACTGGTTTCCCCCATGTTTGTCAGAATTTGTGCATTTTACACATCTTAATTGAGCACCTGTTATATACCAGGCCTTGTGCCAGACCCTGAGGAAACAGAGGGGAATAAGGGGAAACTGCTGCTTGCAACAGTGCAAATCCTACAGGTCCTCAGGAAAGGGAGCCAGAGGAAGTGGTGCAAGCCATTGAATGGCCTTGCATGTCTGCCCCTGTGAAGGAGGCAGGACAGGAAGGAGTGGTGGGGAAGAAGAGTCTCAGGCTGAAGCCCCATGCTGGGAAGGTTTTGGTTAGGTGACTACCGATCCCTCGATGTAAGGTAGCTTGTCAGAGGAGTCCCAGAGGCCGGAAGGGACTGCATTCAGTGCTGGGCTCAGCCGGTGGCTGGGAGTAACCCTTGGGAAGCGTGGTGTAGGCACAATGCAGTGGTGGGTTCAGAGCAGAGCAGCTGGGGCCATTTGTTCACTTATCCTCCCTACAGCAGGAGACCTGGGTGGCACATTTTTAGGGCTCTCATACTGCCTGCATGGAGTTCACAGTCAGGGAGGGGAAACAGGCATTAAACAAATAATGACGTCAACCATCAGTGATTTGCAATTGTGACTGGCACCACGGAGGAGTGCAGGAGGCCCTGAGATAGTATCATAGAGGGTTGTATTAGCAAAGGTAGGGACTTCCCTGAGGAAGGGACTCCTCAGGGATGAGGTTTGGAAGATGAGCATGAGTTGGCCAGGTGAAGAGGGGAGGGAAAAGTGTATCAGAGAGAGTGACAGGCTGGAACAGAGAGAGACAGAGACAGACAGGGTGAGAACATGCAGGCACAGTTGATGTCTGACAAATTGTCATAAAGTTCTAGGGGCTTAAAGAAGGATCATTTTTGTTGTTAATGTTTTAATGTTCCTTTCCTTGGAATTCAATGGTTGCGTATTTTTTCAGAAAAAAAGGCTTTCCGCCCACCCTAAAGCATATACTCTAAGGAGATCCAATTGAGACCTTGTACATAAAATATCAAAGGAATCAGGATTTATCTGCTCCTTGGGGGACACTGGAACATGCTGGCCTTACGGATGAAGACTTTCTTCATCAAGTCGTTAATTCCAAGGCCATCTCAGAGTTGAAGAGAAGTCCCAGTCATCTCCACTGTATTAAAAAATGATGAAATGCTGAAACAGGTTATAAAACTAGTCCTGCAAGTGTATCTCAAGGACCCCATATGTCACCTTAATGTTCCCAGATTAGCCACAAGAGCCTAAGTGGAAGGCTGATCGCGTCCTGTCCACCCCACCCCATGCTGCTTCTCAGCCATAGGCCCTGTGTAGTGGTTCTGTGTAGGTAGCTGTGAAGATGACAGAGGATCACGTGCACACACCAATGAACAGAGGTGAGTCTAGGTTGATGATGAGTGAGACATGCCGGGAGAGAAATAGATCTTCTGAATTTTCTCATGAGCCTTTTCCTGAAATCCATGGCATTTCTCAAGCACTAGGAAATATTTGCTGTTTTGTAAAAGAGGCCAGTGTTCTTAAAACCTGTCTCCCCTCCGCTAACTGCCCTAACCAGACCCTCTGACCTGGAGAATTAAGGATACCTGTCATAGGAGCATCTCTCATGATTCCTGGCCTCTCGGGACAGGAAGCGTCACCTTGAGCTCTGACATTGTCTGTTTCCATTTAGTTCCAGCACCGCTGTTTGGGGACTGCTGTCTTTTCTTCTTCAGCTTTAAATATATTAGCAATACGTATAAATCTCAGCGACCTCTTGGAGAATTACATTTCTATTATTACTTAAAAGAAATCAGTTCCGCATGATGAAGCATTTACTTCTGTTTTCTGTCCGTCAGTGCACCTGAAGAACGATTCTTATTAGATTGGAATTTGTCTAAGGCTGTATTCACATTGAGTGTTTTCTCTGCTCTTTCTCGTGAGAGGAGTGCTCCCTCCCACGCACTGTCCACAGTTCATTTCCAAGTCTGCATATCTCACTGTGCATCTGCTGCTGCTCTGCTCAGGCCTGAGTAGCCGCTGACAGTGATTGGCAGAAAAGGGTTTCCAAGAATATTAAAAAAAAAAAAAAAAAAAAAAGAAAAGGAAGGGAAAAAGGGAGAAAGGCAAACCAACTAAAAGAAGGGAGAGAGAAGTTTTGCTGAAGAATGACAAAGAACAATTAGGCTTCTGCTAGCTTCATGTGACTAATCATACAGACCAAACTCCTGGCCCTTTCAATTACAGCTACCAGCTGGCATTCCCCATATGACACCCTTATTTGGAATTGATAAATCCTGTATGCAAAGTGCTGCCTGGGTGTTTCTCGTTTGAATTTTCTCAGCCCCTACTCTTCTTTGCTTTTATTTATTTATTTATTTATTTAAAGACAAAGTCTCACTCTGTCACCCAGGCTGGAGTGCAGTGGTGCTATCTCCACTCACTGCAACCTTTGTCTCCCCAGTTCAAGTGTTTCTACCATGTGAGCCTCCCAAGTAGTGGGGACTACAGGCACATGCCACCACGCCTGGCTAATTTTTGTATTTTTAGTAGAGATGGGTTTTTACCATGTTGGCCAGGCTGGTCTTGAACTCCTGACCTCAAGTGATCTGCCTGCCTTAGCCTCCCAAAGTGCTGGGATTACAGGCATGAGCCACGGTGCCTGGCCCCTTCTTCCCTTTTAAATTCAAGAATCTGGGGTTTGTAAAGGGAATGAGCGTGAGTGGGGACACTGTTGCTTCAGTAGTGGGCCCCCCAAATTGTGGTTTGGATGCAATTTAGGAGTTAGACATAATTTAGAAGCCAGAAGACCTAGCTCTAGGGAAGGTGCAAGGCCAGCTCTCACCTTCTATTCTTTGTTGTTTCTCTGTTCTCTGTCCACTATCATTTCTTTTGGGGAAAAAAGTCTTGGGCTGTGTTTACACAGCATTAGAGAAACCACGTGGAAAATATAGGCTGCAAAGAATTATTCTCCAGGTCCTGCTGGTAGATGCTCATTGTGACTTGCTCTTTCTAAAATGGAGCCCTAAAAATGTCCCTCCACCTGCTGAAAAGGCTGCAGGGATGCTCCTCATTGGTCTCTAGATATGATTCCAACTCTGCAGTTAGATGGGCAAGGAGTCTGGTGAACTGGCCCCTGCATGCCCTTGAACCTGCTCTGGTGCTGCCTTCCCCTCAGGCACCTTATGCTCCATAGAAGGTGTCAGGCAGGGTGCAGCAAGGAACACAGGAATCTGTGTGAGTTCTTGATACAGAGGGGAATGAATGAAGGGAATTGGTCACACAGGTCACGAAGGGCTGAGAAGCCAGCAAGGGAAGTTGTGGCCACCCAGAGGTTATCAGGCAGCAAGGCACAGTTGTCAGGACATCGTCCGAAGATTGAAGATTGGGCCTCAGTCACCTGGCAGGAACAGGAGCCACGTGGGCCTCTCGTCCTGGGGGAAGCAGGAGCGACCACCAGACAGAGCTGCTAGAGTCAAGGAAGAAGGGAGGGGGATATCCTGGCTCTTTCCTTCTCTTCCTGGATTTGTCAAGCTTGCCCCACCATAATAGAATACCACACAGTGGCTGGTGTAAACAACAGACATTTATTTTCTCAGTTCTGGAGATAGGTCGAAGATCAGGGTGTCAGCAGGGCTGGTTCCCGGTGAGGGCCCTCCTCCTGGCTTGTTGATGGCCACTTGCTCACTGTGTCCTCATGTGGCCTTTCCTCTGTGTGTATGCAGAGCAAGAGGGCTCTGGGGTCTCTTTCTCTTCTTACAAGGACATCTGTCCTATCAGGTTAGGGCCCCACCCTTACACCCTCACTGAACCTTAATTCTTCCTTTAAGGTCCTGTCTCCAAGTACATCACAGTGGGGGTAGGGGCTTAACGTGTGAATTCTGGGGGGGACACAGTTCAGTCCATAGCGCCTCCTATCTCTTATCAGCAATTCCCTTGGGTCAAACCGGTGGCTGCCATGGGAACCTAGGAAATAGATCCTACCGGGACCAGCGTTTGTGTGATAACAACAACGCGTGGAGTGGACTCTGCTGGGTGCCTTGGGGTGTGTGTATATGAGGGTGGTGGGCATATGCTCAAAATTGGGGTTCTATTAGAAGAGGAGTGGGTGGATGGATTCTGGCCAGGCAACCAACAGTGAGCACCACCGACTAATACCAAATGTCTTTCTGTTTCTGGAACTAACCACACCTTCTTGTTTTGTTCATGTTCTCTCTTTACCTGGGGCCCTCTTCATGCCTTTTTCTCTGCTACTCCTTTGCCTGGCTCAGTTTTCATCAATGCCATCTCACCTATGGGCTGAATTTTTTCATTTATTTAACAGATATGAATGAACACTTAAGTGTCAGGCACTGTTCTGGGGTTTGGTGCTGTAAGAGTGGACAAAGGACATTCTTTGCCTTCCTAGAGCTTACGTTCCAATGGAGTCGAGGGAGGAAGTGAATAATAAATGAGCAGATGCCTGGTATTTCTGATGGGAATCAATAAAATGGAGAAAAATTGAGCAGGTTAAGGAAGACAGAGTGCCAGAGGCATGGCTGGTGTATCTCTTTTATGCTAGATTGACCGAGAATGCCTTACAGATAAAGAGTGGCTGGGCACAGTGGCTCACATCTGTAATCCTAGCACTTTGGGAGGCTAAGGGGTGCTGATCACTTGAGGTCAGGAGTTCAAAACCAGCCTGGCCAATATGAAACGCCTTCTCTACTAAAAATACAAAGAAGTTAGCCAGGCATGGTGGCAGGTGCCTGTAATCCCAGCTACTTGGGAGGTTGAGGCAGGAGAATTGCTTGAACCTGAGAGGCGGAGGTTGCAGTGAGCCAAGATTGCACCACTTCACTCCAGCCTGGGCAACAGAGCCAGACTCCATCTCAAAAGAAAGAAAGAAAGAATTTAAGGACAGGCATCCTGAGGGTTGAGGTAAGCTGAATAGTGACCCCCCACAAATATATCCACATCCCAATGCCCAGACCTGTGAATATGTTTCTTTACCTCATAAAACGGACTTTGTAGATGTGATGAAAGATTTGAGATGGGGAGATTATTCTGTATTTTCTTGGTGGACCCAGTGTCTTCACTTACTTATAAGAGGGAGGCAAGAAGGTCAGAGTCGGTAGTAAGAGATGGGATGACCAAAGTGAGAGGTTGGAGTGAGGCAAGGAAGGGGCCAGGAACTAAGGAATGCAGGAGGACTCTAGGAGCTGGAAAAGGTGAGGAAGCAAATGCTCCTCTGCAACTTCCAGAAGGAATGCAGCCCTGCTGATGCCTTGATCTTAGATTTCAGACTCCAGAACTGCAGGAGAATAGATTTGTGTTGTTTGAAGCCTCTAAGTCTGTGGTAATTTATTACAGCAGCAGCAGGAAATTCATACAAGGGTATTTGGCGAAAAATGTTCCAGACAGTGCTGGTGAATTCAGGTGGGCTAAAAAAAAAATTAAAAATTTAAAAAAGAATTTTTTTTAAAAGAATGTTCCAGACAAGAAGAGCAAGTACAAATATTCTGGGGTAGGAAGGTTCCTGGTGTGTTGTTGATTCAATTTATTGATCATTTTTACAACAAACAAATTCATTTAAGTATTGATTGTGCACCTATCATATGATACGCATTTTTTCAACACTCCCCCACTCCCAGAACCCTAAGCTTTTCTCACTGTTAGAACTGCTAGTTTATTTGTATTTCAGTCACTTTGACTATAAACTCCTTGAGTGTAGGTGCTTAGATTTTTTTCACTGCTTAGCCCCCAATGCCTGTATAGAGTAAGCTCTTAAAATGCTGCATTTTCAAAATTGAAGACTTTTCAAGAAATTTCCCTCAGTGCAGATAAACCCATGGGACCACAGAGTGGCCTGCAGAGTGGCCTCCTGGAGTATTTATCTGCCCATCCGTTGTCTGGATTTGTGGACAGGCAAAGAAAGAGACGGTAGGGGGCACAGATGGACTGTTTTCACGGTTTTCACAACCCTGAGCTGAGGTCATGACATATGTGATTGGGTGTCCCCTTCATCTTTGGGGCAGTACAGACTGTCCCCTGTGTGAGGGGGTTTAGTGAATCCCTCATTAGCAGAGATGGGGATCGAGGGGCCACTGTTGCTGGTGAGGGGAGACCTAGGCTCTTGAAGTCACCACTTCATTAAAGAATTTGCTGCTTAGTTCCTGTGTAATCCTTTGTGAGCCCAGCTGTCATGGTAACTGGGGAAGTTATCAAAATCCTTCTGCAGGTCTGAGGACACACTCTTCCCACTGTGCATCTCCCTGGGGTGGTCTCTGACTCTTGTCTGCTTCTGGCTGAAGCACAAGCCTCGCCAGCTGGGGAGAGAAAGCCACTATCATCAGAACACTTGGAAGCTGTTCAGGGGGCCTGTTTGCTGATTTTCAGCTGGTCTGCTCACCAGCGTCTTCATTATTTCACACTCCAAATACTTGAAACTGCCACTGGGTCACCCTCAGCTCCCTGCAATTAACCATTGGCTTAGAAAATCCAGCTGTGCTCAACATTTCACTGACGATTACAGATGCAGGGAAGGAGGTCGAGACTCTCAAGTGAGGCAGTTGTAGTAGCTGGAGGCAGGAGGAAGGGAAAGCATCAGAAGGAAGATGAAGATCTGAGTGTGCATGCGGGGGACAGCCAGGTTCTGGGAAGAGAGAAGGGCAACAGAAGAGAAAGTGCAGAAGTGTGGAGACAGGCAGGAGGTAGCCTGAACACACATACTTAAGGATGGGACAGGGCTCACAGGGAATGAAGAAAAGGGGTGAGAACTGGGAGAAGGTAGCGAAAGGTTGAGGTGTGCTTATGGAGTACTGGAAACAGAGTGACAGCCTCGGCATCTCATTTCTGTTCCACCTCAAATATGGAGTGGGAGAGAAGTGTATGTGTGTGTATTAGTCTGTTCTCATGCTGCTAATAAAGACATACCCAGGACTGAGTAATTTATAAAGAAAAAAGGTTTAATGGACTCACAGTTCTATATGGCTGGGGAGGCCTCACAATCATGGCAGAAGACAAAGGAGAGCAAAGGGACTTCTTACATGGCAGTGGGTAACAGAGAACTTGTGCAGGGGAACTTCTCTTTATAAATCCATCAGATCTCATGAGACTTATTCACTATCATGAGAACAGCACAGGAAAGACCCGCCCCCATGATCCAATTACCTCCCACTGGGTTCCTCCCACGACACATGGGAATCGTGGGAGCTACAATTCAAGATGAGATTTGGGTGGAGACACAGCCAAACCATATCAGAGTGGTAGGCATTATTATTTTTATTTTTACTGATGGGGAAATGAAGGTGCGGAAAGATGGCACAAGATGGCTCATTTTCAGGTTGTAAAGGGCAAGGTCAGGATTCAAACCCAACTTGTTCTTTCCCCCACTCTGGTATTTGTCATAAATTTAAAAAGATACAAACATCTGGCAGTGGATGTGCCCCTTGGGGCTTCAGAACCCTGAACCCCAGCGAGGTCACACTGCAGTGATGAAGGACCCCATCTCAGTGACCTACCAGTCTAAGGGTTTATCTTGCACTCACGATTCACATCCATGGTGGGGGTTTCACTCCACAACGCAGGCTGGTGGAACAGCCTCTACCTTGAATGACACGTTGCTTGTAGTGAAAGGAAAAGAGAACATGGAGAGCTCTGAGCTGGCTTTTAAAGCCTCTGCTTGGAAATAGCTCACTTGTTTCTGTTCATGTTTCTATGGCAAAATCAAGTTGTCCAACCAAGGCTGCTGCTGATAGGGAGAGAACAAATCTTTCCCTAAGAAGGGCATTGCATGCTTTTGAATATCAACATGGTTGACCACAGACAGCTAGCACATATTCTCAGGGCTTCACCATTCCCTGAGACGATTTTGGCTTTGGGCATGGCTGGCCCATGACTGGCCCATGCCAGGTCTGTGCTGGAACAGGAGTGCACAGTAGGAAGACCGCCTGCAAGAGTCTGTTAGGACCTGGCTTCTGCCATGAAGCAGCTATGTTACCCTGGGCTTACTCGTGTATTAGTCAGGTTCTCTAGAGGGACAGAACTAATAGGATAGGTGTATATATGAAGGGAAATTTATTAGGAGAACTGACTCACACGATCACAAGGTAAAGTCCCACAATAGGCTGTCTGCAAGCTGAGGAGCTAGGAAGCCAAAACCTGGTTTTGTGTCCCCAAAACCTCAAAAGTAGGGAAGCTGATAGGCAGCCTTCACTCTGTGGCCAAAGGCTCGAGAGCCCCTGGCAAATCACTGATGTAAGTCCAAGAATCCAAAAGCTGAAGAAATTGGTGTCTGATGTTTGAGGGCAGGAAGCATCCAGCACGGGAGAAAGATGGAGGCCAGAAGACTTAGCCAGTCTAGTCTTTCCACGTTCTACTGCTCTGGTTGTGCTGGCAGCTGATTAGATTGTGCCCACCCAGATTTAGGGTGGGTCTGCTTTCCCAGTTCACTGACTCAAATGTTAATCTTCTTTGGCAACTCCTTCACAGACACACCCAGGAACAATACTTTGCATCCTTCAATGCAATCAAGTTGACACTCAATATTAACCATTACATTCAGCCTCTGAGATCTTGTTTCTTCACTGATAAAATGGGAGTAATGATTTCTTCCTCTCAAAGGAGATTATAGATAGAGAGCTGAACCTATTAATCAGTCAATAAATGTTACTTTGCTTCTCCTCTTTCCGAATGTGAGTTATATTTTTCTTACTTTTCAGAATATGTATTAAGTTTGCATAAAACAGTTAAGAGAAATGATGTGTGTTGATCATTTTGGTAAGTGGTAAAAGTGGTGATGTTGCAGAGCTGGTTGTGTGTGGCTTCCTCTGAAAGGCTCATTAGAATTGAATCATAGCACATCTGCATGCATTTGTAGAGATCCGACCTCCATGCAAGACTTGTGAATGAACAACAGGCGACTGGTGTGAAAAATCGGTGCAAGATAGAGCCGTCTTTGTAATTATCACTTTTGCTTGACAATCTTGAAACAGAAATAAAGCCCAAGAGAAAATGGGAACTTGCCTGTGAGTCCCTCACTCATAGGAGAGCCCCATAATTGACTTTATTTTGCACTACAGTGAATAATCCCAGCATCAGAGCCGCTCGTCGTGGCAGTTTAATGGAGCTTCTTTTTAAAAAAGCACAGAATCCAAACGAACTCTGGAGCTACTTAGAGACTGTTGGTGTTTCACAGGCTGTAGTTGTTGATGTATTTCCGTTAGCCAGCAAGATTTCCTGGCATATGTTGTCCAAGAGTTTTGAATAACTAGCATCACTCTGTCACCCCTCACGGCCCTCGAAGATGTTATCACCACGAGGCCTTCCTACCATCCACTTTGTGCTCTCTTTTTCTTGAGGCTGTAAAGCAGTTTTTCTGGACATTTCTGAGGGTGACATTGAGAAAACTCCCTACCTTCTTTTTATCTTATTTCTTCATTTACGAAATGCACATAATTGATAGTACCTAGGGTTGTTGTAAGAATCAAATGAGATCACCTTTTTTTTAATTTTTAATTTTTGTGGGTACATAGTGTATATATTTATGGTGTATATATTTATGGGTTCCAAGAGATATTTTGATACAGGCATGCAATGCATAGTAATCACATCAGGGTAAATGGGGTATCTATCACCTCAACCATTGATCTTTTGTGTTTTCAACAATCCAGTTAGACCCTTTAATCATTTAAAAACAATTCAATTATTTTTTACTATAGTCAAGATTATCTTTAAGTTCTTTTCACAATATCTGCATGTAGTAAGCCCTCAATAACTACTTTCTTCTCTCCCACTCCATACTTCCACCTCTTCCTTTTTCTCTTCCTCCTCCTCTTCTTTTTCTTCCTTTCCTCTCCTTATCTCTCTCTTTCCTCTCCTTTTGTTTGTCTCCCTCTGCTTTCTCCCTCGCCCCTTCCTTTTCCTCCTAGTTATTGTTTGCTATTAAAGAGAGTTCAGTCAATATCATGCTATATTAAACCTCTTTGTGGTTTGTTCTAATATTCTCCGTTCTAAATATGACACGTTTCAGTCACAGTCTCAACAAGAAGCAGGTGACATAATTGAATTGGATATACTGAAGAGTCTTTAATAAAGGAACCATTCATAAAGGTTTGGGAAGGGAGTAGAGAACCCACAAGGCATATAGCAGAACTCTGTGCCTAGTAGCAGTAGATGTCAGAGGTACCCCTAGGTCTGAAGAGGCACTGGGAGTGCATCTGTTGACTTTTTTTTTTTTTTTGAGATGGAGTCTCGCTCTGTCGCCCAGGCTGGAGTGCAGTCCACGATCTCTGCTCACTGAAACCTCCGCCTCCCGGGTTCACGCCATTCTCCTGCCTCAGCCTCTTGAGTAGCTGGGACTACAGGCGCCCGCCACCGTGCCCAGCTAATTTTTGTATTTTTAGTAGAGACGGGGTTTCACCGTGTTAGCCAGGATGGTCTCGATCTCCTGATCTCGTGATCCACCCGCCTTGGCCTCCCAAAGTGCTGGGATTACAAGCCTGAGCCACTGTGCCTGGCCGCATCTGTTGACTTTTGCAGTGATAACCAGCAACCTCGATATCTCAGCTTATGATAACAAACATCATTTCTCATGCATGTTGCATGAAGGCTGTAGTTTGGCTGTGGTTCTGCTGGACTCTGCTGGGCTTGGCTGGGCCCGACATGGCCTTCTCATTTGAGAGCGCAGGCTCACAGTGGTCTCACGTTGGGACCTACTCTTCTCATGATGGAGGTCAGAAGCATGAGGGGCAGAGCCACATCATCCAAGAGCACATTAAAGCTTCTTGCTTCCGTGAGATGATGACACGCCCGCTTACATTCCATGGACCAATGCAAATCAAATGGCCAAGCCAAAATAAGTGGGGTGGGCCCTGAGAGAGAGAATGAATATTGTGAGCAAATGTACACTCTACCACTGGGACGGAATGGTTACTGGAACTTGGAGGCAGAGAGCGTTGTGAGAAGGCTGCCTGACAGGAGCTGAGACCTTGCCAAGGTGCAGCCAGCCATGCAGCATGCAGAAAGGATCTGGGGGAACAAACATCCCAAGCCCGTCTCTTCCCTTCCGCCAATCTCTGGTCATTCGCCCTTGTGGCTGTACCCATCTGAAAGCCAAAGGCAAGAGACTTTGTTATGTGGCTCTTAAAGGCCAGCTTCCTGGGACAGAGAACAGGGTGGGTGGCAAAGGGCAGGGGGTATATCTGGAGAGGCACATGAGATGATTTGATCATAATCGAATTCATAAGAAAGACATTAAAGTTGCAGAAAATGTGCCACAAAGCATTTCTTAAGAATCAGCAGCTCCTCATTCCTAAATGACTTAGGAGGAATTCCAGGCTGACTGTTCGTAAAGTTAAAATGGGGGGAAAAATTAAGATGGCAATAAATCTTCCATGAGTTTGTGCTATAAATCTAGGGGAAAACCCTTTTGGGTGACATAAGGCATAACCTTTAGCAGCTAATAGTCTTGAAACTGTTTGCGTCTGACCGTTCTGAGTCCTTAAGTAGTTTCCATTCCAACGCTGTCATTTATCTTGTGATATTTACTTTATTGTGGTAAGTTGCAATGTTTTTTTTTTTTTTCTCAGTGAGTCTGTGATGAAATAAACTCACCAGAGTAAGATGAATGCCAACTTATTAACAAGCCTCTCTTAGAAAGGAATGGAGCTATGCTGGCCCAGCAAGAGGTGAGAGAGTTTTGCCTTCTTCAGCCTCAATCTATAGGAGACGGTCACCTATGCATTTATGAGCTATTACAGCTAAGTTCATATAAGATCTCTAAATTTTGGGTCGGGCACAGTGGCTCATACCTGTAATCCAGCACCTTGGGAGGCCAAGGTGGGCAGATCACCTGAGGTCAGGAGTTTGAGACCAGCCTTGCCAAGATGGTAAAACCTCATCTCTACTAAAAATACACACACAAAAAAAATTAGCTGGAATTGGTGGTGCACACCTGTAGTCCCAGATACTGGGGAGGCTGAGGCAAGAGAATCGCCTGAACCTTGGAGACAGTGGATGCAGTGAGTGGAGATCGCACCACTGCACTCCAGCCTGGGCGACAGAGTGAGATTCCATCTCAAAAAAAAAAAAAAAAAAATCTCTAAGTTCAGAAAGACTTTTGAGAAAAGAGAGAAAGAGGGCATAAGATCTCTCTAATGTCTTGCATCTTTCTGTTAGCCTTTCTTTCCTCGAATTCTTTCCTAATTCTTCTAAGACATGGTCCCCTCATGTTTTCCTGATTGTTCAGACACCCTAGACTCTAGGACCCTCAATTCCACATCAGGCCAGCTTTCTGTAGCGGGAGGGGAATGTTCAGGATCTTCTCTCTGTATTCTCACCTCTGCCTAATGGAGGTGAAGAATTTTCCATCCTTTCTGTTGGTTCGTTCCTCCCTCCCTCCCTCCCTCCCTCCCTCCTTCCCTCCCTCCCTCCCTCCCTTCCTTCCTTCCTTCCTTCCTTCCTTCCTTCCTTCCTTCCTTCCTTCCTTCCTTCCTTCCCTCCCCTCCCTCCCTCCCTTTCTCTCTCTCTTTCTCTCTTTCTTTCTTCAGAGTTTCACTTTTGTTGCCCAGGCTGGAGTGCAATAGCAGGATCTTGGCTCAATGCAACCTCTGCCTCCCGGGTTCAAACGATTCTCCTGCCTCAGCCTCCTGAGTAGCTGGGATTACAGGCGCCTACCACGAAGCCCGGCTAATTTTTTGTATTTTTAGTAGAGACAGGGTTTCACCATGTTGGCCAGGCTGGTCTCGAACTCCTAACCTCAGGTGATCCGCCTGCCTCGGCCTCCCAAAGTGCTGGGATTACAGGCGTGAGCCACTGCGCTCAGCCTCTCACCCTCCATTTCTTAGCTTCATCCCAATACAAGAGAAAGTGCCTCCAATCTGGGTAGTCAGAGGCTGAAGCCTTGATGGAACCTATTCCCTTTCCTCTCTCTGCCTGCTTCCTAAGTCTCCTACTTTAAGCCCTCTGCCTCCAGGGCAGTAACTATCCCCGACGGTCCCTGTTACAGTTTGGTCAGCCTCATCTATTTGACTGCTTATGTCAGAAGCGTGGGGTCTGCTGTACAGATCTTACCATCTCTGTTTGAGTGGGAGAAAGGCCAAACTTCATGCACCTCTGCAGATCATGTAGATCATCTGCGTCATGGGAGTGTCAGGGGCTTGTGCTGCTTGTAAAATGAGAATATTTTTCTTATTATTTGATGTTTGTTCCTTCTGTGACTGCTTCCTTAGTCAATAACTCTGGAGGAGAGGAGGACTTTGGGAGTAAGATTTGGGCACAAACTTCATCCCAAACCTAAGCCCCTTCCTTAGGTTTAATATCTCCTCTTTTTCCATTCCTGCACAAATGCAGCTGAGGGGACACCAAACCCCATCGAGGACTCAGTGTTCGAAGAACAAGGTTTCAGTTCCAGCCTTGCCATTAATTTGAATCTAATTTAGAGAGGAGACTTGGGTGCATCATTTGATGACCCTCATATCTGTTTTTCTATTATCTGACAGGGTTTAGTTGCAGCCAACAGAAACAACTCTAGCAATTTTTAATCGGGAAGGGAATTAGCCACTCAAAAAATCCTGGGAGGGCTGGAGGAGTGGGATGGGTCTTCCAGAGTGACTTCCAGAACAGCGCCACAGCATCAGCCCACTTGGGGAGCTGCTGCTGCTGCCACGATCCTGAAGCGGGAAAATCAGAAAGCAGACATGGCAAATGGTACATCCAGGAATACAACGTCCCCGCTGTGATCCGTGGGTTGGGAGAAGGCCACGGCAGCTATTGCCTCCAGAAGAGTGCTGCAGCTGCCAGGCCCACTTTAGCAGAACACAGACCCCCTACCATGTAATCAGCAACTGGACACGGGGACCTCTGCCACTGTTAACTGCAGGAAAACCCAGGGCCCCCGTGAACCAGCCGGTCAACAGCAGCATTGGATGGACACAAGTTGAGACCTTTACCTTCGACACACTTTCTGAATCTCATGCAATTGTTTATGTTTGGCCAACCTAAATCCTATTTGAATTTTAACTGCAAGAGATTATGGGAAATACCTCTTTAAGTTTTTCAGTCTTTCAGTTTGGGAAGGCACACTAGGGTAATGGGCTGGCTAGGATAGTGGGGATTTTGCCAGCACTATCATTTTGCCAGCACATACATTGCCATTCAATGTATGAATAAACATACATTCAAATCAAAAGCCAGATTGTCTGTGTGTGTGTATGTGTGTGTGTGCATGCACATGTATGCATGGTTTTACAATGTTTTACAAACTATATTAACTTTACTAGTGTAATGCACTCTAGCCTATTCTATTCTATTCTATTCTATTCTATTCTATTCTATTCTATTCTATTCTATTCTATTTTATTCTTTCATCCATTCATTGGGTTCCATTCTGTCCCATTCCATTTTATTTCATGTTTTTAAAAAGCTTGTTGTGATAATAGACTTTTAAGGTCTACTAAGTGTTTGTAACTTCAAGTTTGACAAACCCTGTATTAGAAGAAGGGTGGTTTCTGGGCCCCAATGCACCATATTCATTGCACATGAGCTGCCCTGGAAAGGTTTTTGTACACTGCAGAGGTTTGGCTCTGTAAGAAGGCACTGACCTGGATCCTATTTCCCAGAGAAACTCCCCACTTCTCACAAATTGCTGTGATAATTTAATATGAAAAATTACTGGATAAGTTAATTAGTTGGTCTGCCATTCTTCTCAAGCAGCATATAGGAATTTTCACAGGTCTCCTCCCATTAATTCCTTACTCCAATTCAGTGTTCTTAACTGGGGGGCTTAATGGAAATGGAAGGGCATTTCTGATCCTGTTGATCTTGTTCTGGAGGAGTTCACCTACGATGTCTGTGTTGAGGACTCTTCTTCCTTGCCACCAGGTAGTTGCTGAAGCTGGGCTTCTATATCTGATACCTGCAATTGGAAGATGTTTTAGTTGTGAATCTTTTTATGACATGGGCCTTCTCACTTTACCAGCAAATGCTCAGGCCACACATAATAATCCAGCCCTCATGGTGTTTCCTAGTGAGGGGCAAAGTGCCTTCAGCATCACTAACCTGGCTTTGGAGATATATATATATATATATATATATATGTGTATGTGTGTGTGTGTGTGTATATATGTGTATACATGTATGTGTATATATATTTTATATATATATATATATATACATAGAGAGAGAGAGAGAGAGAGGGAGGGAGAGAGAGGCCATAATTTCCATGTCCGTACTGTTCTTAATCTAAATATCTGTTTATTATAAGATTTATTTCTCTTCATCTGCTGATTCACACATTAACCAAACTTTTCCTCCTGCTTATTCATGATTTCTAGATATAATATTTAAAATTAGTAACTAATCTTTCCCTCCACCTAGTTAACTCCTATTCATCCCTCAAAACACCAACTCAAATTTCATGTCTTCTGTAAAGCTCTGATTCTCCTGGGCATAGCCGGCCCCTCCTGCCGGCATCAGTAACTACGCATCTTCACTGTAGTTCTTATTGCATCTTATGATTTGTTCTGTCCTCCTCTTACATTAATTATCTTGAATACAGAACTATGTGATTTTCATTTTCGTGTCTTCAGTGCTTGGTCCTCAAATAAATGTTGAATAAGCGAACTCACAAATAACTATTCTGATAGTCTCTGTTTTCAAACCCGTTTGAATTTTGTTAAAATAATTTATTTCTGCATATAGCATTACAAATGTTAAATAGAAAACAACTAGGCTTTTTAATCACAAAACCATTTTTTGAAATCCCATAGTTCAATCAATTTTAAAAAAAGGAGGAGATGCAAAGAGGAAGAAGACAGATTCTTCTTCTCTGGAAACCTCCCGCTAGCAGTGGAGACCACAAATAACTGTAGCCTTTATTGAGCATTTATCATGAACCAGACTCTAGACTGGATGCTTTTCAGGCTTTACTTTTCATTCTGATGATAGCCCATCTTGGTAGGCATTACTGTCTTTATTTGGCAGGTGAAAAACATGAGCACCAGAGAGTCTGAGTGCCAACAGCATCATACTTCCTGGCGAAAGCGGTAGGGAGGCATGGGCTACTTTTAAAAACATAGATCTACCCCAATTCGTGCCACAACTTTAAATCTTGACTCTCAGAGAAAGCATTTAAAAAATGTGTCTGAATCATCAGCCTGGCCAACATGGTGAAATCCCGTCTCTACTAAAAATACAAAAATTAGCAGAGCGTGGTGGCAGGCACCTGTAATCCCAGCTACTCTGGAGGCTGAGGCACGAGAATTGCTTGAACCAGGGAGGCGGAGGTTGCAGTGAGCCGAGATCTTGCCACTGCACTGCAGCCTGCGTGACAGAGCGAGACTCTGTCACACACACACACACACACACACACACACACACACAAAGTGTCTGAATCATAACAGCATAAAATAATATGGGACTTGAGTTAGCTATACAGGTGGTACAATATAAGTCATGTGTGTATTTATTCTTAGATAGGGTTAAATATTGCCAATTTTTTGTTTTTATTTTTGGTTATGATAAAAATTTGAGGCATATGCACGCTATGGCCCCACGGATGGTGAGAGACCCATCTTCTCCATGCCTGATTCATTCCCCTTCTGTGCGAGCCCTCTGTCTTCACTCCCCGCCAGGTTTGTTTTTCCCATTAGTCTCTGATGGAAACAACTAGTTACCTCCTCATATTCAGCTCCCCTTCTTTCTTGACTATAAGGACCCCGATTTTCGGCTGAGCAGATTCCCATCAGCTAACAGACTACATTCTCCAGCCTTCTTGTAGACGGGTAAAGCTACCTGACTATGTTTTGGCCAATAAGATAAAGTGGAAGTGTTGGTGAAAAATGTAGGAAAGGCGTTTAAAGGAAGAAAGAAGGTCCCTTCTTCTGTCCTCTATCTTGTTGTTTGGAAGATGGATGTGATGGCTGGAGCTCTAGCAGTCATCTTGAATCAAAAGATAGTGGAGTGGAAAGGTGAATGGAATCTAGGTCCTTGTTGACTTTGTGGAACCACTCTCTCAGCTCTGAACTGTCTACCTCTGGACTTCTTTTTTCGTGAGAGAATAAATAGAGTGTCTTTAAGCCATTGTTAATTTGAGTTTCCTTCACAGGTGGCCATACCTAATCTTAACTGACGTAACTTCTCAATGGCTCACCAATGATTTGAACTTTCATGTGTCAGACTCCAAGGTGCTTGTTAGGTCCATGTGCTAAGTGCCAGGAGAAAGGTCTGACACAGAATTGAGGGGGCTTAGAAGAGGGGACACTATCTCCTTCTGACGTGGCAGGATGTCTTCAAGCTTGCTAGCATAACTTGGCTCTGATTTCAAGGTGAGCTCTTGGCCTTGAGGCTCTAATACTGCAACTTGGACTATAAAAGATGTGTACCACTCACTCAGTTCTCTGTGGGAGCCTAGCCAAGGACGCCCTTACTCTACTTGCTGAGTTTTTGGCTACCTCACAGCTTTCTCTTGTCCAAGAGCAGTGTATGGAAATGTAACTCCTCACCTGAGACTCGGTAAGTAGAATAAGCCAATTGTGCTGAGAGACACTGTCTCCTAGGATGCTGGTAACCTGTGGTCATAAATGGCAGAATGGGAGCTATAGAATCCAAGAGGTCGAAGCTAAAAGAGACTTTAGAGATACCTAATCCAGCTAATTCATTTGGCAGATGAGGAAATGAGGTTTTTAGAAGCAGCTTGACACAACTAGAAAGGGATGAAGCTGTGACAATTTTCCAGTTTGTTTTTCTTTCCCAAACATGGTACCTGATCCTGCCTGGTGTATTAGTCCAGATTTCCCAAGAAGCAGATGCCGAGATAGGATTAAATGTGCAAGAATTTTCTTAGGGGAAAGGCCTGTGTTAGAAAAAATGGAGAGGGAGGTGGAACATCTTGGGGCAGTTGGCAGACGATGAAACAAGTTTGCCCACAGGTGAAGGAGAGAGGGGAGGAAAGTCAGGTAGAAGCATCCTACATAGTTGTGCAGCCTAAGGAAGGCCCATTAAGGCTGCTGGTGAGTCTCTGAACCACAGTTGGCTATCATAGGAGTTCGGTGTTGCCAAGAAATAGATTGGCCGTGGTATTCCTGATACCAGAACAGCCGATGAGAAGCATGGTCTCTACACAAATGCAGCAGTGGATTTCAGAGTTGGGTCCCTTGGTCAATTACACTTCCCAGTTAGGGGTTGCATTTTTGGTAGTTGCCACACCTGGCATTGATCCTCTGCCAACCCTTTTATGCCCTGGAATATACTTTATAATTGTATGCATCTAATTTAGTGTTTTGATAGACTAGTAGGCAGACAGGTATATGAGAAGTTTCTTAGTTAAGAATGTTTACTTAGGCTACCTTTTTGTGTGAGGCCTGACATGGCTGAATCTTCCATTTCTTGGGACTTACAGTGGATTTTGAGCCATGCAGTTGAAGCAATCAAGGTGCCCTTTGATGGGGGAGAAGTCCACTCATCGAACCTGATAGACATGGACCCAAATGTGCACCATGAAATGAAAGCAATTGTGCACTACCTGTCTCTTCCACATTTGTTTGGGTGCAAGTCAACAGA
The DNA here is from genome assembly GCF_028885655.2 of Pongo abelii. NCBI lineage: Eukaryota > Metazoa > Chordata > Mammalia > Primates > Hominidae > Pongo > Pongo abelii. Next base: position 132,796,822 of record NC_071992.2, on the reverse strand, counting down.
ATTGCTGGTTAAACTCACTGACATTTTCTAGAAATTGTATTAAGACCTTATGCAAATTCTAACTACAAGCATGTGGCTAAATTTTGACAAAGATTATTTGCTTGACCACACTTTAGTCAGGCTCCTGAGCTTCTGCTAGGTCCATCTGTGCACTTCCTTATAAAATCCAATTTTAGCAAGAACTCTGCAAATCAGTTTAGCAAGAACGTCCATCCTCTTGATATCTGCTCACTCTTGATATCTGATCAGATTTTTCGTCCTCCACCATCCCACAGGTAATGAAGGATCACCTTGGCCTGTCTTCAGAAAGAATTCTGGTAGGTCAGTTTAGCCAGAATCTTTCTTACTGCAGTGTTATCTCAGTAATTTTCCACCTACTGAAAAACTGGGTGCTCTTTGGCTATAAACTTCCACTTGCCCATGCTGTATTCAGAGTTGAGCCCAATCTCTCTCTCCCACTGCAGAATCCTGTTGTATTGGTTCCAATACCTATTGCAATGGTCCTGAATAAAGTCTGCCTTACTGTGCTTTAACAAGAATCATTGAATAATGTTTTTCTTTAACACTTTTCATCATTGGATTTCCATATGTTTCTCTGCTTGCTCCTTTAAGCCAGGATGCAAGGTAGATGGGAAATATAAACATGCGTTGTGTCCTGTGCCATCTGATCCTCACATGGCATCCACAAAGTACTGCAGAACACCTGACAGGACGGGGAGACCCATGACTCTCTGGAGGCTGCGGGCATTTCTTCTGCTCAGCAGCTACCCAGCATTCTCCAGAACCAGAAATCATGTACGTTGAGCATGGCCACCCAGTGGAAATGATAAAGGCCTTTGCTTGGGACTGGGCCAGATGGGAAGAAGCAAATCCTGTAACAGCAGGAGCTGCCCACCTAAGTCCCTGTGTTCTGTTCCCTCATGCTGGTGTTCATATTGCCAGTAGGAAGGATTCATTTACTTTGTATTCAGTCAACATTTATAGCACATCACATCTGCGGGGCATAGGGATGACTAGGACGTGGTTTTCATCCTCAGGTAGTTCACAATGTGCTGGGTTGATGGAGGCCTAAGCGGAGAAGTAAATTCAGTGTGCAGAACAACGTGAGCAGAGAGAGTGCAAGAAAGAGAATATGCTGCCATAAACTTGAGGAAGAGCACCTAAGTCAGCCTGCAGAGCCCAGGAGAGACTTTCTGGAATAAGCCATATCTGAGTCTTAAAGGAAAAGCAGAAGTTCACCAGTGAAGGATGGGATGGGAAGGAGACTCACAGCCTTTAGAAAAACAGCCTTGTGTGTGCAGGAAATGACAGGAGGTAGTGTGGTCCTCGGACCATTAGGGGTCCCTGAGGTTTTCTCGGGGGGTTCACGAAGTCTCCTTCTCATTCTCTTCTGGGTTTACAATGGAGTTTTCCAAATGTGATATCACAACAAATTAAACGCAGAAGCAGATCTGAGAATCTAGCTGTCTGTTATTTGGCCAAACATTTAAGAGATTTACAAAAATATAAAACAAAACTGCTCTTTTTAGTAATGTTTTCTTTTGGAAAATATAGCTGGTTTTCGTAAAATATATGTTAAAATTTAACATATAATGGGTTTATTGCTATTAGTTTAAAATAGATAAAATACTTTTTTAATTTCTCAGTTTAAATTTCTAAAATGGTGATGAACCAATGGATATAATTTATGTAAACAATAGTTCTTTACAATCCTCAGTAAGTTTTTGACAGTGTGAAGAGGTAACATTACATTGCAAAAAAGCCTTTGCATGTGTGCTATAGGGTCTTGAGATGGGGAGATTTTCTTGGATTCTACAGGCCCAGGGAGTCTCAAGATTCTTGTAAAAGGACGGCAAGAGGGTCAAAGTCAGAGAAGGGATGGGACCATGGAAACAGGGATCTGAGTGATGTGCTTTGAAGACGGAGAAATAGGCCAAGAGGCAAGAAATACAAGCTGCCTCTAGAAGTTGGAAAAGGCAAGAAATGATTTCTCCCTTGGAGTCTCCCAAAAAAAAATGCAGCCTTGCTGCCATCTTGATTTTAGCCCATAAAACCCATTTCCAGACTTCTGACCCCCAGAACTACAAGATAATAAGTTTGTGCTTTTTTTTTTCTTTTTTTTTTTTTTTGAGATGGAGTCTCGCTCTCGCTCTCTTGCCCAGACTGGAGGGCAGTGGCGCTATCTCGGCTCACAGCAACCTTCGCCTCCCAGGTTCAAGCGATTCTCCTACCTCAGCCTCCCGTGTAGCTGGGATTACAGGTGCCAGCCACCATGCCTGGCTAATTTTTGTATTTTTAGTAGAGATGGGGTTTCGCCATGTTGGCCAGCCTATTCTCAAACTCCTGCCCTCAGGTGATCCACCCGCCTCATTCTTCCAAAGTGCTGGGATTATGGCTGTGAGTTTGTGCTATTTTAACCTATTAAAGGTTGCAGTAATTTGTTACAGTAGCAATAAGAAACTAACACACCTATTCCCTAACTTGACCAACATCAAGTCCCTCAAATAATCCACTACTGTCAGGTTCACAAATGAGCTCAATTCCTCTCAAGTATGTCTCCTAGCCCATCTCTGCTTATAACTAGCTCCTTCTTCATGGATTCTGGTGGATGAGAGCTTTTGATGTTGCATGTGGTAACCAAACAAAGATAGGCAGTTTGGGGACCTCTATACACTCACATTTAACTCTACCACTCCCAGAGTTATTTACATTTCTATTTTGCACTTATTTCATTTTAATAATAAAGTTATAGTCATTGAGAACATTTATAGATTAATTTATACATTTATTTAACAATTATTTATTGAGCCTCTACTATACTCCAGGCAGTGTTCTGGACACTGAGGATAGCATGATGAAGAAGACAGATATGGCCCTGCTGTCATGGGGTTACATTATATTGGGCAAGAGAGACACTAAACCAGCAGGTCAATACACAGCCCACATCATAGCAGATTGTGATGAAGTTCTGGGAACGAAATGAGTGTAATGAGGTAATTGAGAGGAAATTAGGATGTCCTTATGAATAAGGTGGCCAGAGAAAGCCAGGGAAGGCAGGTAAAATTTAAGTCAAAACCTGAAGGCTTCAAAAGAACCAGTTACTTGAGGTGCTGGAGAGCTTTGGTATCAGTATTCCAGGTAGAGGGAATAGCAAGTACAAAAAGCTGCAAGCTGGAAAGAGCTTGAGGTGTTTGAAGAACTGAAAGGAGACCAATGTGGCTTCAGCTAGTGAGAAAGGAGGTGCATGATTGAGAGAGAAAAGCCCATGGCCGGTTGATGATGACCTTAGATGATGGAGGGGAAGAACAAGGAGTTTGGATTTTATTTTAAATGCAGTGGGAAGCCACTGAGATTTATTCACACTGGAGAGAGAGATTATCTGAGTTTGTTTTAAAATATGACCATGACTGGGCACAGTGGCTCATGCCTATAATCCCAGCACTTTGGGAGGCTGAGGTGGAAAGACTGCCTGAGGCTAAGAGTTTGAAACCAGCCTGGGTAACAGAGTGAGACTCTGCGTCTTCCCCCTGCCTCTCCCCCCAGCCACACAAATATGATCCTGGCTGGCTGCTTTGTGCAGAATAGATCATGGGAAAACACGAATGGCAGTAGGGAGACCCACTCATCTTTCTTCTAGTCGTCCAGGGAAAGATAACGGTGGTTGGATTAGGAGAGTGACCAGAGAGATGGATATAAATTATCCAGCTCATGACATCCTTTGGAGAATGTGCTTATGGGTCTAGGTGACAGATTGGATGTGTATATGGAAAGGTAGGGGGAGGGAGGGATTGAGCAAAAGGGAATGATTTAGGATGACTCCTAGGTTTTTGGATTCATGATGATTTCTTTTACTGAGACGGAAGAGGGACAGATCTTGGAAGCAGAGCAGGAAATCCTGAGTTTTCCATTGGAAACGCTGAATTTGTAGCTACCTGCAAGAGACACAAGTGGAGATGTCAGGTAGTCAGTGGGATAAATGACTCTCTAGCACAGAGTGGGAGGTCAGGGCTAAGAGTAAATTTGGGAGTCATAAAGACTTTGAGGCCATTTTGAGCCCAGCAGCCTGAATGAGATCACCAAGAAAGAGATGGTGGAGACTAAGAAGCGAGGCAGAAACAGAGCTGAGTGTGCTACATTTAGAATTCGGACAGGCGTGTTGAAAACGTGCCAGGCTATGTGCTGGTGCTTGGAATGCATTATTTTACTCAACTATTTAGTTTCATCTGGTTCCACATTGTTATTGGTCATCTCTATGCTTCGCTTCTCAAACGTGACCATAATTAGGTAATCTAGCCCACACTTCTTAAGTATTCCTGTTGGCTGAATTGTACAATGGAGGAGTGTCTTAAGACTGAATTTTCACACAAAAGAGCTACTTCCTGGGACTTACTGTGAAAAGAAATAAACAAGACAGGTAGCTGGGGAAGAGAGTGAGGCATTTGGCTGAGAGAAATCCTCCTCACCTCACCTGACAGGAATGTTTGGCAATGAACCCAGTTCCATGCAGAAGGAAAGCCAGTAGCTTAATTGTGACTGGAGACATTTGAGGCATGCTGCCTTCTTCTGAATATTTGGCTAATTCAGTTACTGACCTTAAACAAGTATAGAAACAAAGGATCAGTGTGGTGTGTGTGACAGATGAAAAAGGAGGAATTTTTGCCTTTCCTTATCTCGCCTCCACTTTCCCCTCAATCAAGATGGCACCTATGAATATAACTATATAACTTTGCCCTCAAGTTAATCCCATAGATCAGAAATCGTGGAACAAGTCACCTTGGCATCCAAATTATAAGTGAAATTGGCAGTTTACCTTGCAAGGAAACCTATATAGTGATTAACTCAACACGTGAAGTATGCTGACATCTTGGTCCAGCCAGAAGTGTCATGTGCTGACATCCGTAAAAGGCAAGAGAATGGACATTAACATCCTTAATGGACACTGACAAACCTAAATGTGGATAGAGCGCTTCTGGTAATAAACACCAGACTTTCCCCACCCTTTCTTCCTTCCTATATAAAGCCTTTAAAATATTTATACTTGTGTGCCATCTTAATAGGAAGAAATACACGTTCTGTATTACAGACCAGGACATTTCTGAATTCTGTATATTTTCCATTTTTTTCCTTCCAGCAAAGTCTGTTCTCATCCATAGCAGACCCACGTTCTAGCCTTTATTTCTTGGTGGCTGATGATCTTGGGCAGGTCATTTAGGCTTGCTGAGCCTCAGTTTCTTCATCAGTTAAAAAAATGGGAGACCAAGAAGGATGATGTAAATGTTAGTGAATATTCCAGAACTCTGTGGAAATTCTGTAAAAATTGTCTACACAAGGCCAAGCATGTTGGCTCACGCCTGTAATCCCAGCACTTTGGGAGGCCAAGGTGGGTGGATCACCTGAGGTCAGGAGTTCGAGACCAGCCTGGCCAACATGGTGAAACCCCGTCTCTACTAAAAATACAAAAATTAGCTGGGCGTGGTGGTGGGTGCCTGTAATCCCCAGCTACTCGGGAGGCTGAGGCAGAATTGCTTGAACCCGGGAGGCGGAGGTTGCAGTAAGCCGAGAGCATGTCACTGCACTCTAGCCTGGGCAACAAGAGTGAAACTCTGTCTCAAAAAAAAAAAAAAAAAAAAAGTTTACACAAATGAATGGAGATTCCTTATAAAGGATATGGAAAGACACTTGGTGGTTCAAGAGATCAGGTTGTTCTGGATCATCAGACAAAATATTCTATCAGAAAGTTGGTTTAGTTTGCAAGCTCTATGTTGTGTTTATAAACAGTAAATTAGAAAATGTCCTCCAAATCAATTCTTTTAATTGAAATGATAGAGAAATAGCAAAGTTTGCAAAAGGATGTGAATTATTTCTGTAGCCAAGTTAGAGTTAGCTAATGTTTTATTTTCATGTATTCTTTGAGATGTCATATGGAATGACAAATTTGGAGCACTTATTCAATAAACATTTATTGAGCACTGACTATATGCCACTGGGCTAAGCACTGGAGATTTTAAAAAGCTGACAAGTTAGACAAGTTTCCTGCCCTCATAGAGGTCACAGCCTGGTGGGAGATACAGACAAAGAGAGAGCCAATCACGAACAATCTTGGAAGTGCTTCTGGAGAGGAAATAAGAGAAGGGTGCCTGATACCAATGTTGAGGTGAGCATATCTGCTGGGGCTGCCATCACAAATACTACAGACTGGGTGGCTTAAACAATAGACATTTATTTTCTCACAGTTCTGGAGGCTAGAAGTCTGAGATCAAGGTGCCAGCTGATTCTGTTCTTGGTGAGGACTCTATTCCTGGCTTGTAGATGGTGCCTTCTCATCGTTCTCTCTCAGAGAGACAGAGTGCATGAGAGCTCTGGTGTCTCTTCTTATAAGGTCACTCATCCTATCATAAAGGCCATATCCAACCCTAATTATCTCCCAAAGGCCCCATCTCCAAATAACATGACATGGGGGTTTGAGCTCAACATATGAATTTGGGGGAACACGACTTAGTCCACAGCAAGAGGCTTTTGGAGGAAGTGAAGTCTAAGCTCGGACCTCCTGAAGGAGTTTACTGGGGACAGTAGATTAGTAGGGGGAGAGGCTGGGGCAAGAAGCAAGAAATATTTCAGTTGAGCATCCTAGATTACTCACTGTTGTCCTACTTTCTGGGCTTTTAAGCACAATGTTCTTACTACCTGGGAGCGCCCCGCTTCCCAGCCTCTGCCTGATGACTTCTGTGCCTCTGCACTCAGATCGCCTGCTCACTTCCATCAATGTGCCCCTATCCCCAAGCAGAGATCATCTCATTGTCCTCCATGCTCCCATAGTAAATTGTGGTGCCTCTCTGGAGAACTCATTTTGATCCATTGTATCTCATATTTTCTTACATACAACTGTTTCCATATCATCTCATGAAGAAGGTTAGGGTCTTATTTTTTTGGTGCCACCCCAATAGTGCCTAGCACTGTGCCATCATACACTGATCATTTAGCTTTTGCTTAGCTAGCAACAAACCATACCCCAGACTTACTGGCTTAAAACAACTCATCTTTTATATAGCTCAGGGGTCCATGGGTTGTCTGGGAGGTCCCTATGGTTTAGGCAAGGGAAGGTGATCTTTGCTGGTCTCTTTTAAGTGTGTGTGGCTAGCAGGCAGGCAGGATAGTACCTGTCAATCAGCCTCATGCGCACCTCTGGTTGTTGGCAGTCTGTAAACGGGGGCACCTTGACTTTCCTCAGTGTGGACCTCTGTGATGCAGCCTCTGCTTATTTTTTCGATCCTTTGGCCATGAGCCTTCTGGACCAATCTTCCTCATTTGTCTATTTCCCCTCAGAGGGCAGGGACCACATCTGGTTTTTCTGCTGTTTTTGTCAGTGCTATTCGACTCTTATTGAATAAATAAATGAAGAGTCTTTGTGCAGCTGGCCAAAATAAGCAACCCTTGCTGACGGGGATAAGACTGAGAACTCCACGTGCCATTTCACACCTCTGGGACAAACGACCTGCTCCACGTGCCTCCACACCCCTAGTCCACCTCTTCCTTCAATGCTCAGTTCAGGGGTCATCTCTTTGGAAGCTTTTCCTTATTCCTTAGCCAAATTAATCAGGCTGTCTTCTGTGTTTCCACAGCACTTTGGACAAACCTCTATTTTAACATGAGTCACATGATTCCGAATATTGTTTCTGGGTCTCATAACTCAACGACGAAGTCTTGGAGGTGGTATTTTAAGGTGGAAGCTCCTCTTAACATGCCAACTGCATGCCTGTGTCTGCATCCTCTGTTCAATCAGTTACTACCATCTGACTTTGGGTTTTCCTCTATAAAATTAAGTTCATTCAAAACATTTATGCTACAAGTACTTATCAAGTTCCTACTGTGTGCCAGACACTAAGTTGAAACTAGGGATGATGGGAAGCTTCTAATGCAGAGGAGGAACAAATAGTGAAACACACACAAATAGGCATCTACTTACAAAACTGTAATATATGATGTAGAGAGAGTAACAGTGGACCCATTGAATAGGGTGGCCAGGAAGGCCTCTTCGGGAAGCTGACTTTTATTTGAGACCAAGGACAAAGAGAAGCCAATCATGTGAAGGTTGGATAAAGTGTTTTAAGCAGTGGGGGTGGCATGTGAAGGGAAAGTTGAAGCTGAGGGAAAGAGCCAGTGATGGAAACTGCTGAAGGAAAGCTGATATGGCAGAGAGACAGGGAGCAAGAGGGAGCCTTCTGGGATGGGTGTGGAGGAAGAGCTTTCTTGTGAATAGCTGTATCCTCTTTGCCTATTCAGGGCATATAATAGTTGCTCAATAAATACTTGTTGAATGAATGAATACGTACTTGAAAGACTGAAATCAGTCCTGATTCTCAAAAAAGAGATGGGATGTAACAAGATAAGAAAGAATTTCCTGAGGTACATTTCTTTGTCTTCTTAACGGTATTCAAGTTTTGGCCAATAGACTGCGGCACCTGGACCTATTCTCATGGGCTTGGCAATGTGGAACTCACCCCTTGAATGAGTTTGGTTGGTTCTTTTTATCCTTCTGCATGCCAGTTCCCTGTGTTGGTTTTTTGCTTCCGCAGGACACAGGGCTAGGACATCTTCTGGGAGCTGCTGCATCACCAGACACCATTACTTTTGCCAATTCATCTTAATACCACCAATGCTGCTGGCCCAGGATGTCCCTCCAGTGAACTGGAGACTGCCACCACATGCTCTGTTCTGGATTTCACCTTACAACCCACTTCTCTGAGATACAAACTGGAGACAAGTAGTGAGTGACAGAACCAAGTGCTACACTCAGAAGTGCATCTACTCCCCTGAGACTGAGGTTTTGTCACTGGGCCAAGCTGGTCTGCTGACCCTCTTTCCCTTAGGGTGAGAGCTTTCCCAGGAGGCTTCTCAGTCCCTTATGCAAATGTCCTGCTGGCAGCCCAGCCCACCAGCTCATTCAAGCTGTTTAGAGGTATTTGAGTCCCAGAGGTGGATACAGCTTAGGCTCAGACTGGGATGCCCAGTAGATCTGAGGCTACTTTCTGCTTTTGCTCCTCCTCCTTTTTTTTAAAAGCCTTTATTTTATCTTCCCTCTCTGAAGAAAAGTCTGGTAAAGGTGTTTGAGATATGGATTACTGATGCAACATAGTGTTTTACATCTGCAAGAGACAAATGTGTGAATTGAGGGATGAACTCCCTAAATGTAGGAAGGGACATACATATTCTTGGATGCTCTTGAAACCGTATGATACAGGCAACTCTTCATTTCACCCATGCTTAACTATTCTTTCATGGTACTGTGCTTGGTAGTGCTGAGGCAGGTGGAACTGAAGCAAACAGCAGCAGCTGTGCCAGGGAGCAAAACCTGGTAAGTCACTTTCAAGTCAAAAGGCACTTGGGTTGCTCTGTCCATGTCTCAGTAACAACCAAGTGTGCACAGTCTCTGGAGCCAGGCATGCTTGACGTGAAATCCCATCTGATTACTTACTAGGTTTATGAACCTAGAGACCACATTGCCTCTCTGTGCCTCAGTTTCCTCATCTGTAGATGGGTAGAATAGTTAGGAGTGCTTGGCTTCTGAGTCAGTTTCCTCCCTTACGATCTCTGAGAATTTCAGCAAGTTCTTTCATCTCATTGTACCTCGGTTTCCTCATCAAATGGTGACACTAATAATATACATACCTCATGGAGTTTTTGTGAGGATTACGTGAGTTGATACACAGGAAGCACTCAGAATGGTGGCTGTCACATAGTGAGCATTGCATGCCTATTTGCTATTATTGTTGACATTATTACCGCTAATGCCCACCATGTAGGTGGTTGTGAGAATGAATAGGATACAAAGCCCATAAAGAGCTTGCCTGGTGTCTGCTGAATTTCAGCCAGAGCTCCTATTCATCTAACAATGATGCTGTGCTCTGAGGATGGGAGGCTCCTGCACTAACTTCGATGTGAACTTCTTAAGCTGAAGTTTACAAGTTTAGGAAAGGGAGGGCTCTCACACTGGCTTTTTCACTTCCACAGACTCGCTCTCATGACCCAGTGTTCTCCAGGACCTTCAGTGAGGAATGTCAAAAGCTTTCATGTGTGTAGGAGCTGCCCTTAATCCCTGATAAGGGGAATAAGGAGAGGAACACAGCTGAGTGATATTAGAGCATGGTGGGTTTACAGTGTCATGTAAAGGGTGTTCTGATTTCTCTGCTCTATAAAACACCCTATATAAACTATAAAATAAAATATTTACATTTTTACATACCCAGAAGTCCTGGGTGGGTAACAGTGAAGCAATTTGGTAGATTTCCAAATCCACGAGGCTTCGGGGATTCTGGTTTTGCTTCACCTGATGCAAACCGATACTCTGGATTCTATGGAAAGCACATTTTTATGCTTGAGTTATTCCTAGTTGGGGGCTGGAGACCATATTGGCTCTGGGGGAGCTTCAACAGAGGCTGCTGTGGCACTTTGAGGGAACAGTCATTCAAGTTTCTGATAACTGCAATAGGAGAAATTTATAGAAATAAAATATATAAAAAGTAATTTTATAAAAAGTAATTTTAAAGTAATTAAATTTTAAAGTATTAAAAAGTAATTTTATAAAAAGTAATCTTAAAGACACTGTTGGTGGGACTGTAAACTAGTTCAACCATTGTGGAAGTCAGTGTGGCGATTCCTCAGGGATCTAGAACTAGAAATACCATTTGACCCAGCAATCCCATTACTGGGTATATACCCAAAGGATTATAAATCATGCTGCTATAAAAACACATGCACATGTGTGTTTATTGTGGCACTATTCACAGTAGCAAAGACTTGGAACCAACCCAAATGTCCAACAATGATAGACTGGATTCAGAAAATGTGGCACATATACACTGTGGAATACTATGCAGCCATAAAAAATGATGACTTCATGTCATTTGTAGGGACATGGATGAAGCTGGAAACCATCATTCTCAGCAAACTATCACAAGGACAGAAAACCAAACACAACATGTTCTCACTCATAGGTGGGAATTGAACAGTGAGAACACATGGACACAGGAAGGGGAACATCACACACTGGGGCCTGTTGTGGGGTCGGGGGAGCGGGGAGGGATAGCATTTGGAGATATACCTAATGTTAAATGATGAGTTGCTGGGTGCAACACACCAACATGGCACATGTATACATATGTAACTAACCTGCACGTTGTGCACATGTACCCTAAAACTTAAAGTATAATAACAAATAAAAAAAATTTAAAAATATAAAAATAAAGACACATAGCTTCAAAAAATTTCTCCTTTCAGCTGTTGGTATTCTGAGCCACTACGGAGACAGAGCAAACACTCTGTCAGAGTTTAATGATAAATTGATAGCTGAAGCTTGGAAAGGGGGGAAACGTCTGATTTAATAAGTCAGTGGATAAGCCAGACACCCACCCATGGTGATTTACAGCTGCAAAGGGCAGAGTTTTAAACTCACCCTACACGAACAGTAACTTTTCAAAAGAAGACATACATGCAGCCAACAATCATATGAAAAAAAAAAGCTCAACATCACTGATTATTAGAGAATTGCAAATCAAAATCACAATGAGATACCATCTCACACCAGTCAGAATGGCTATTATTAAAAAGTCAAAAAATAACAGATGCTGGCAAGGTTGTGGAGAAAAAGGAACGCTTATACACTGTTGGTGGGAGGGTAAATGAGTCCAGCCATTGTGGAAGACAGTGCAGAGATTCCTCAAAGACCTAAAGACAGAAATACCATTCAACCCAGCAGTCCCATTACTAGGTATATGCCCAAAGGAATATAAATCATTCTATTATAAAGACACATGCACACGTATGTTCACTGCAGCACTATGCAAAATAGCAAAGACATGAAATCAATCTAAATGCCCATCAGTGATAGACTGGTTAAAGAAAATTGGTACATATACATTGGAATACTGTACAGCCATAAAAAAGAACAAGATTATGTCCTTTGCAGGAACATGGATGAAGCTAGAGGCCATTATCCTTAGCAAAGTAATACAGGAACAGAAAACCAAATACTGCATGTTTTCACTTATAAGTGGGAGCTAAATGATGAGAACACATGGACATATAGAGGGCAACAATGCTCACTGGGGCCTTTTGGAAGGTGGAGGGTGGGAGGAGGGAGAGGATAGGAAAAATAACTAATGGGTACTAGGCTTAATACCTGGGTGATGAAATAATCTCTACAACAAACTCCCATGACACAAGTTTACCTATGTAACAAACCTACACTCGTACTCTTGAACTTAAAATAAAAGTTAAAAAAAAAACCCCTCATTCTAGTGAATTTTGTATCTAAAAAAGTAACTATCTGAAAAATTATGTTATTTGATAATACTTTAGACAATACATTTTTGCTCATGTCACCCCAATAAGGTTACAAATCACTTGCTCCTTTGTCTTTTGTTTTTAAAAAGTTTTGGCTACAAATATGGTGTAGGAAACTTTTCCTTTCTACTTCTAGTTTCCGAGATTCGCTGGTTGCCACCAGCTCTGGCTTCCTGGCTGTGAATGAATGACGTTCTGTTCAACTGCACATGCTCTATCATTCATCCTCACTGTCACCTCAAGGAGACGTTTTGGGACAATTTTCAGCTGCCCATGTGGGAGTTGAGTGGTTTTGGGGTTCTCTCTTCAGGTCTAGTTTCCCCTGTTGCCCTTCCCTGTCCACTCATTGGGCTATCACACTGAAAGGAAAGCACAGTAATTTCTTGCTCATTCATTCACTTGGTGACCAGTGTTTCGCTGTAAGCCTCTGATATGTGGAGTGCTAGGCTAGGAGGAAGGCCATGGTCCACGCAGGTGTGCCCTGCAGGAGGCCGTTGGCAGAGGCAGCTGGTGCTGCTCTCCCGGGTCGTGCCTCTACCTGGAGGAAAGGGCACCGTTGTGTAGCTTACACTGAGGAGCTCCATTGGCTAATGCAGGGCTCTGGTAAGAAGCACTGAGGGCCCATGGGAGAAGTTGGTCTCAAGGAACATCTTAGTCTCGCTGCCATTTAGTCATCAAACATGATGGCAGTGGGATTTAGGGACTGAGGAGTTTTCTGCATTACTTTGGCCAAGCAGAGATCCTTCAGAACAACAACAGCCTCAGCGATGACAATGACAACAAACTGGGAAATTGTATTTTACAAACTTGGCTGCAGCAATATCTTCATCCTGCACACTCTTCTAAAATGCGATCTTGCCACTCCCTCATCAGAAGGCAGAGTCCATTTCTCTACTCACTTGGGTCCCATTATAGCTCTGACCAATAGAATACGGCAGATGTGACACCGACACTTCTAGGCATATCCCTGACCTGGCCTGGCAGCCTCCGCTTTTAGACACTGAGAGGTCAGTGGCCATGGAGGAAGTGCGACTCCACTGGGACATCTGTGTTCTGAGAGGCACAAGCCACGTGAGAAGGCTCTGGAGGATGAGATGCCGTATGAGAGGGGCCAGGAGAGATGCCAAGGAGCGTGGAAGGTGCAGACACCTGAGTGAAACAGCTTTCTCGGAGGGTCAGCCCTGGTGTCGAGCCTTCAGAAGACTCCAGCCCTATCTAGACTCTGCCTCTATCCACACCAGAGCCCCAAAGCCAGAACTGCCCATCTGGAGCCTGTCAACCTACAGAGCCATGAGAGCTAATATATTGTTATTTCAAACCACCAAGTTTTGGGGGTGGTTTGTTATGCAGCAATGACAACTGAAACACCCTCTCCCCTCCTGCCATTTCCTCTGAAAACAAAACTCCAGCTTAGTGCTCTTTTGCTTCTTGCAACTTTTTTTCCAGGAACTAGAGACATGAAGAAAACAGAATATGAAGTGTGGTTGAAGTTTCAGTGTAATGGACTACTGGTAAGTGGTGTCCACATTTTTACACAAGCAGATTTTTGATCTCTACCTCTTTACTTCCTATTTCACCCCATTTCCACCTGTCTCACTCTTTGACACAAGATATATGAGGGCATATGAACTCCATTCATTCATATATTTATGTGGTTGTTTTGTCAAAGGTGTGACAGTGAGTAAGAGACTGGACACCTGCGAGTGAGGAATGAAAGACAAGGAAGTGCATCTTTACCCTTGTAAGACCCACCATTGCCTTGGAGACATGTGTAGAGCAACAAATGATACCATAAGATACTGCCCCAGGAAAAGAATCTATAGAATACTTTTGAGGAAAGGATACTTTCAGACCCCCTCTCGAAGGCCGCATGCAAAAGAAAACTCCAGGGGACCTTACTGGCTGAATCTACCCTGCCACACTCTGTGCCTGGGACACTCTCTGTTAGTGCTGCTTTGCAGTCTGTGAAGACGGGTATTATGGTCAACTGAGCACTGTCCACAGGTACAGTCTCGTGAGCAATGCGGAACTGGTGATGACTTCCACCCAGACTGTTTGCAGCCACTTCCCTTCCCAGTTTACCCGGACACCTCCAGGCTCAAGCTGCAGTGGCATTTATGGTCTTACTTGATTTTCACTGCTTTGTATTGGTCACTAATTATTTCATATAGACCCATGTTGTCTCCTTAATCAGGCTGCAAGCTTCTTGTGGGTGTTATTCTTCTCCTTTATTGAGTTCTAAGTGTAGCACTTAGAACTCAATAATTACTTAGTGGTTGGTTGAAGAATATGGAACTGAATTAGACGGATGACAGAAACTTATAAATCAAAAGGTTCAGATATTGAGAGAGTCTTAGAGATATTTAGTCATTGGCAGAACTCTTAGTAGCCGTTAGCCATGAACTTCAGTCTTTAACTACATAATCTTCACAACTCAATCAGCTGGATGACATCATTCTTATTTTATAGCTGGGGAAACTGAGTTTTAGAGGGTGAATTACCCTGGTCAAGATCATGTAGCTGTGTAAGATGTAGGATTGGATATTGAGTACTGCAATGTTCAATGACGTTGCAACTCTGAGGTCCACACTTCAACCATGACACTCTCCTGCCTTAACTTTGGAGTCTTATGTGCCCATTAGATGGGATTGTCTGTCAAATATAGTGTGGTTTTTGTGTGTGTAGTCTTCCAATTTCCCCATGTTTCCCCATACTTTCCAAAGTTGTAAAGTGTATCTGCATGGACCTAACTTTAGCAATCTCTCATTTCCAGTCTCTAACTTTGTTTGGATGTCATATCCAAAACTTTGGATCCAATGTGTGTATTTCTTGTGGAGACAAAAAATGCAAGCCTTCCAGCATCTGTTATTTATATTGCTCTGCATCAAATTACAATTTTGGATTTAAATTTGAAAAAGTACATTTCAGTACCAAGGTTTTGATGTGGAAATGAACAAAGGTAAAAAGTAACTGATGCCCTTTATACTTTTCTTTAATAGAGGGAGATGTGTAAAAACATTAAAAATCAGAAGGTGTCCGGCTGCTTGTTCTGTCTTTGGAGGGGACTGTGGAATTCCATCATTGTGCTGCTATTTAGGGCTAGAATTTACACATGGCATCCTAAATCCGGACTATTGAAATCTCAACATTTTACCTCAGGCGCTGTCTGATCCATGTTCTTTGTCTTCAGTGGTTGCAGCAGTTCTCTGCTGCAGCTAGCTCAGCTCCTCGTTGGGAGACCAAGCGGAAGCCAATCCCATATGCCTTCGTTTCCCTATCAGGTCCTTTGATCGGCATGTCTGTCGTTCTAAGTCAGATTAAGAAATCATTGGTTGAGGGAAGTTAATACAATAAGAAAAAGACTAGCTGGACAGAAACATGGATAAAAGATGTAATCAGGATGTGTTAGTCTGCTAGGACTGCCATAACAAAATACCACAGGCTGGGTGGCTTCAACCAGAGAGATTTATTTCTTACAGTCTGGAGACTGGGAAATCCAAGATCAAGGTGCCAGCAAGGTAGGTTTCATTCTGAGGCCTTTTTTTTTTTTTTTTGACTTGTAGGCAGCTGCCATCTTGCTGTGTGCTCACATGAGCTCTTCCTTGAGCATGCACAGGAAGTGTGGTCTGATGACTTTTCTTTTCTTTTTCTTTTTTTTTAGAGACAAGATCCAGGCTGAAGTGCCATGGTGAGATCATATGCCACTGTAATCTCAAACTCCTGACCTTAAGCAATCCTCCTACACTCAGCCTCCAGAGTAGCTGGGACTACAGGTACATACCACCATGCCTGGCTAATTCTTTTATTCTTTATAGAGATAGGGTCTCATTATGTTGCCCAGCTGGTCTCAATTTCTTGGCCTCAAGTGATCCTCCTGTTTTGGCGTCCCAAAGTGCTGGGATTGCAAGTATGAGCCACTGCACCTGGCCTGATGTCTCTTCTTGTATGGATACTAACTTTATTGGATCAGAGTCCCATACTTATGATCTCCTTTAACCTTAATTACTTCCTTAGAGTTCCTATCTCCAAATACAGCTACACTGGGGGTTATGGATTCAACATATGAATTCTGAGTGGGACACAAACATTCAATCTGCAACATAGGGCATTCACAGCAAGGGTAATACAAATTGTCAGTATACACATATTATTATTTTAAACAACAACAACAATAGCCAACATTAATCTGGGGCTTACCATATTCCAAGGATTGTTCTAAGCACTTGGATTACTATCTATGTATTCATGTACTTCTTGTAGGACCCTTAGGATGAGGTAGTTTCCATTGTTATCCCATTTGACAGAGGAGGAGCCTGATGCACGGAGAAGTCAGACAACTTGTCCAGGATCACGCAGCTAGGAAAAGGCAGCATCTGGCCCTGAGCCTGTGCTCTCAACAACTCTCTAAGATACTTAGGCTCAATCATAGGTACAAACCGGAAGAAGACACCAATTTTTTAGCTATTGGCTTGGTAAAAATGAAAAAGCTTGATGTATCTAGTGCTGGCAAGGGAAAATGGCATTTAAAAATATTTTTAAATTTTTAATTTTTTTTTGAGGCAGAGTCTTGCTCTGTCACCCAGGCTGGAGCGGTGTGGTATTATCACAGTTCACTGCAGTCTCAAACTCCTGGACTTAAGTGATCCTCCAACCTTAGCCTCCTGAGTAGCTGGGACTACAGGCGTGTGCCATCACACCTGGCCAATTCTTTTATTTTTTTGTAGAGTCTGCATCTCACTATATTGCCTAGGCTTGTTTCTAACTCTCCTGGTCTCAAGTGAGCCTCCTACCTTGGCCTCCCAAAGTGCTGGGATTACAAGCATGAGCTACCATGCTCAGCCTCAAAGAAAGTAGCATTTTTATGCACCTTTGTGGAAGTGGAAACTTTTGAAAGGCAGGTTGTCACTATCAATATTGAGTATGTATGCATTTATACTTTAAGCCAGCAATTCTCTTTCTGAGAATTTACTTTATCGATATACTTAACAGCAAACTCAGCAAACTACTTAAGGTAGTTTGCTGATGACATCTCTGTGGGCAGTGTGGCCTCATTCACTTCTATTGATAACAAAATTATGCCAAGATATCAGTGCACAAATGTTTATTGCTGCATTGTTTGAATTAGTAAATACAACCCCAAAACCTGGAGTCAACGTAAATGTGAATCAATAGGGCAAAGATGAAATCAATTATAATAATTTATATGATGAAATGAGGGGGGTTGGTCCATGAGCACTGACATGGGTATATCACGAACACATGCTCATGGGTTGTGTTAGTTTGCTAGTGCTGCCATAACAGAGTAACACAGACAGGGTGGCTTAAATCACAGCCATCTATTTTCTCACAGTCCTGGAAGCTGGAAGTCCAAGATCAAGGTGCTGGCAGTGTTAGTTTCCTCCCAGATCGCTCTCTTTGGCTTGCAGATGGCCATTCCCTGGCTGGCTCTTCACACGTCTCCCTCTGTGCAGACACACAGGGATCTCTTTGGGTATCCTAATTTCCTCTTCTAATAAGGACACAAGTTAGATTGGATTAGGGCCCACTTGATGGCCCCATTTTAACTACTTCTTTAAAGGCCGTATTTCCAAATAGAGTCTTTTTTTGAGGTACTGGGTGTTAGGACTTCAATATATAAATTTTAGGAGAGACACAATTCAGCCCATAATATAGATGAAAAAGAAGGCTGGGTAACTTTGTGATTAGCATAATCTCTTATGTATAATTGTAAAAGATATGTAAAGACTGGTATAGGCATTGCAATTTTTTCTGCAATGCTCTCCAAGGAACTCTTAAAATTTTTTTTAAAAAAGAATAGAGATAGAACCTCACTATGCTCTACCCAGACTGGATTCAAATTCCTAGGCTCATGTGACCCTCCCACTTCAGCCTCCTGAGTAGGTTGGGATTGCAGGCACACGCCACTGTGCCCAGCTCCTCTCCGAGGAACTCCAGGCTTACTTTTGGGGTAAAATAACAGAATGAGTTGGGAGTGTGGTTGAGGCTAAACTCCTATTTTACTATTATACCTTTCCATAATTAATACTCTAATCATGTGGAAGCATTGCTTTTTATTTTATTGTTCAAATGTCAGCCAAGGCTATCTAGATAGCAGGATTATGGATTTGAAAAATGTTTGCCTTTAATTTTTCTGATAGAAAACTTCATTAATATTATTAAAATAAAAATATATATCCTAAAAAAGGAATAATAAGATAATTGAGGGGAAGTGGCAGCATGTGTGCTGGGAGATTTGCTGGTTTATGGTGAACTCTCCTTGCTTTCAGTGTGCTGTTGGTAAACAAATGGTCTTTGAAAACTTTCTATCAAGTGTCATGACCCATGGTCCCATCCCCATTTTTTTCTGATATTATAAAATTTTCTTGAAGGTTAAGCTATGTTAGGAAAATGTTGTGCCTTCTTTTTATTGGAAATAATCCAGAAAGAAAAAAAATTATAGCAAACTTCTATCTACTTTCTATTGATCTGCTTTAGGGATTAAACATAGCAAATTATTAATCACTGCCCATCTTCTGTTACCAGCAGGCTCTTGGGTCACCTTCTCAGATCAACAGTTGTGCTCATTGAATGCCCAAGAATTTTAATATTTGTTCAAAGGAATGGGATTAGGAGGAAAAATCTACTGCAAATGAGATGCTACACACCTTTCTCCAAAGTGAAATCTCTATCTTATTTTATCACTTTCTCCTTGGTTTTGACATACTTCTACTTCCCTCTAATAGCAAAAAGTCCTTTAAATTGAAATGTTTTAAAACTTTGATCTAAGAAGAAATGAAAGAACTTATATTTATTGAGGGCCTACCAGGTACTGAATGCATTACATATATTCTCTCACTTGATCATCACAGTTACCCTAAGAAGTGAGTATTATTATTTCTCATTTGCAGATAAGAAACAGAATCAGAGAGATGGAGGAACACTTTCAAAGTCTAGCCACTGGGTATGTGTGGAAGTAAACTCATTAACAGGCCTTTGGATTCACAAGTGCATGTTCATCCCAGCTTCTGCCAACAGTTCACCAACAAGGTTTCTGAAGAGCCCTCCAGCTCCCAGACTTTGGGGCTTAGTGAGATGGGGCAGGACAGCAGCCCGAAGGCCTGGGTTTCCCTTGGAAACAGGAAAATAGAAGACTCTTCACTTGGCCCAAGAGAGACATTGGTGAGAACCTAGAGGGATGCTCTTGGATGGGTTCCTGCTAGGCACTCTTACAAAGGATGAAAAAAATGAGGCCCAGAAAGGCTTTGTGAATTTTACTCTTATTTATTTCCCAATTTCTGTTTTTTTTTGCAGATTTATGTTTTTATTATTTATTATTATTATTATTTTTTGAGAAGGAGTTTCACTCTTGTCACCCAGGCTAGAGTGCAGTGGCACATGATCTCGGCTCACTGCAACTTCTGCCTCCTGGGTTCAAGCAATTCTCCTGTCTCAGCCTCCTGAGTAGCTGAGATTACAGGCACCCACCACCACTCCCAGCTGATTTTTGTATTTTTAGTAGAGACAGGTTTCACCATGTTGACCAGGCTGGTCTCCAACTCCTGACGTCAGGTGATCCACCTGTCTCAGCCTCCCAAAGTGCTGTGATTACAGCCAAGCCCAGCCTCTTTTTGTGATTTAAAGAATGAAGTAGCAAGCTCTGCAATGCAGGAAGGTAGTTTGCTGATGGCGTCTCTGTGGGCAGTGAGGCCTCATTCACTTCTATTGATTGACTGCCTAGATATATGAGTACTTTAGTATCATCCTGTGTTTTTCTTTCAAGGTTTCATGGATAAATTAAATTGTAAGAATCCTCACTTATTTTGTGTATGTTCTCATAGCAAAAAAGTAAAAAAAAAAAATACAGAAATGTAAAACAGAAAACGAAATCCTAGTGTGTAGTAAGTAACTCCATCTTAGAAAAAGGCTCCATCTCACATTTCAAAAGGCATCGTGCCAACAGGGACCAGATGTTTGCCTAATCAACAAAGACGGAACCCAACCAGATAAAGAAATAACCAGACAAACTCATAGCTTTCAGTCCTCTCCAGAGGACCATGTGGTCATAAAAAGAGCAAGACTTATCAGCTTGTGATGGCCATCTTTATAGACCTTGTTTTGCTATCACTTATGATCAGCGCCCAGCATCTACCACCAAAGGCTCTGCCCAAATCAAAGACTTGCAACACTGTGATGTTGGTCCAGATCAGGGCAGGACACTCTCCTTGTACAGGTCACTCGCCTTGGACTGGTTCGTTAACCCCTTTTTTCCTACTCCCTTTTCTCTTGAAGTTAAAGATTACTTTGTTTGATGTGGAATGTGTAATCTATGACATTTATATATTGATTAGGTATACTATTATATGGTACTATACTATATATATGTATATGATTTGCAATATTGACTGACCTGTGGAGAGACTTGGGCCTGTGTGCCCATGGCTCTGACTACTGAGTGAATCAGTAACACTAAGGAGAACTGCCTCCTTGGGAACTCCATGAGGTGCATGGGTTTTTTTGTTTTGTCTTGTTTTTTCTTTTTGAGACAGAGTTTCACTCTTGTTGCCCAGGCTGGAGTGCAATGGTGCGATCTCGGCTCACTGCAACCTCCACCTCCTGGGTTCAAGCGATTCTCCTGCCTCAGACTCCCAAGTAGCTGGGATTACAGGCACGTGCCACCACACCCAGCTAATTTTGTATTTTTAGTAGAGATGGGTTTCACCATGTTGGTCAGGCTGGTCTCAAACTCCTGACCTCAAGGGATCCACCCGTCTCGGCCTCCCAACGTGCTGGGATTACAGGCGTGAGCCACCGTGCCCGGCCAAGTGCGTGGCTTTTATGATTGAAACAGCATTGGTAAAACTCTGACCTCGTGGAAAAACACAAATGAGCATGGATCTGGTTGTGTCTGACCTTGGTTGCTCACCACACCTAGGTAATGTCTCACTCCAAAAATAAAAGTTTGGGCTATAACCTGCCAAATATTTGCCTGTGATATAAAGGAATATACCCCATGCCAAGCCATACTGAAGCCTGAGGCAATAGAAAAAAATCAGTAACAGATGTTGTCTTTATTTAAAATTTTAATGTTTTGTTCATCATCAATTTTTTTGCATTACTTTTTAAAAACATTGCATTGAAATATTATTTATCTTGATTACTGAATTTTTTGGCATTTCTTAAATTTTATACCCGAGGTGAATTCTGTTATTGTCCCTCATTAATCTCACCCTAACCTTGGCCCTGGAAAATACACCTTGTTATTAAAAAGGGATTTTTTTGGGGGGGATGGGGTGGAGGCTTGTTTTACAAAATAAAGAATCATACTATAATTGGAGCGGTTTACACTTGGGTAGCACTTACTATTTATTTATTTATTTATTTATTTATTTATTTATTTATTTATTTATTTTTGAGACAAGGTCTCGCTCTGTGGTCCAGGCTGGAGTGCAGTGGTGTGATCTCTGCTCACTGCAACCTCCGCCTCCTGGGTTCAAGCAATTCTCCTGCCTCAACGTCCAAAGTAGCTGGGACTACAGGCATGTGCCATAACTCCTGGCTAATTTTTGTATTTTCAGTAGAGATAGGGTTTCACCATGTTGGCCAGGCTGGTCTCAAACTCCTGACCTCAAGTGATGCATCTGTCTTGGCCTCCCAAGGCCCTGGGATTACAGGTGTGAGCCACCGCGTCTGGCCTCTTACTATTTGATTCTATAGAAGTACCATTTTTCTTGCTTTACCTTTGTTAACTCAATCCTCATAACAGTAACAGTTCTAGAAAATTGGTACTGTTTATATTGTTTCCATTTTGTAGATGGAGAAACTGAGGCATAGAGTTAAAGTGCCCAAGGCCACAGAGGAGGTAAAGAGCAGAGCTGGAATTTGAACCCAGGCAGCCTTGGCTCCTTCTAACCCACCAAGCACTTCTCTCTCTTTGTTTCTGTCTCTCTCTCTCTGTCTGTCTCTCTCTTTCTCTCTTTACACATACTGTCCCGTTATCTATATTTTTTTCTTACTCTATCATGGACATCTTTCAATTTCAATACAGAAGACTCTACCCCATCCTTGGAGTCCCAATATAAATGGAAATAGCAAGAAGGGGAAAAAAAAGTAAAACCTCAAACATCTCTCAATAGCACCTTGACAACCCCTCCAGTTTAGCCAGCATATTTCCTCGTCCCTGCCCTAGAAAGACTATTTCTCTCTAATGGACTTTTGACCATTGTGACTGGAGCTTCTCCTCTTTTCTGCCAGTGCTCTTATTTTGAAGATAATTGACTCAAGCCAGCAATTTGGCTGCTGTGTATGCAGAGCAAGCCACCTCAGAGCAAGCTGAGGGAAAACATTTGGAGCACAGATTGCAGAGCACCTGAATTTGAAATGTTTATTTCTTGGCTGGCTTTTATTTTCTTCCAACTATCAAAGGAACTCTGGCTGAAGTTGATGCATTAATCACTTGTCTAATTTCATTTCTTAAATCCTAGTTATTTTTAAATGATAAGTAACACGATTTACTGCCCTTTTTGATTTAGAAACCTGTTCAAAATTCAGAGGGTGTCTACTTATTTGTTAGAACAGTCTTTGGATGCTTTTTCTTTTGCCTTTTGTGATAATTAAATGCTTATACTTCTTTCATCTGAAATGCAGGCTGATTATTGATATAGTTCATGCACTCTGGACCATTTAATTTAGATATTGGTTATTTCTACTAAACTGCAATATGCTTGGTGTCCCTAGATAAGTAGGCTAAGAGGAGTTCCCTCACCTGTTATATTTTGCAATATGCTCCCTTTCCATTTGTGAGTGGTTAGCAAATCTTGCTAACAAGGTCACCAATTCAATTCCTATACGGCTCAGTTCCAGGTCAAAGAATGGATGCGGAAGACCAATCACAAAGAATGTGTGTGTGTGTGTGTGTGTGTGTGTATGTGTGTATCAGCTCCAGTCTTTCATGATTTCTTGTGGTATGAGTCGATAACAGAACAGGCAGAGTGAGGTCCCTTTAAGCACCAGGGAGTGAGAACAGAGCCTAGCTTGTTAGTGCGTATGTCATTATATGAGGGGGGTTGGAGTGGAGATGTTTGGTAAATTAGGTGATATCCTGGGCTGAATTGTGTCTTCCCTCCAAATTCGAGTTCACATTTTCAAATCATAACCCCCTAATATCTCAGAATGTGACTGTATTTGGAGACAGAGCCTTTGAAGAGGTGATTAAGTTAAAATAAAACCATTATGGTGAGGCTGCAATCTAATGTGACTGGCATCCTTATAAAAAGAGGAGATTAGGATACAGACACCCACGGTGACAACCATGTGAAGACAGAGGGAGAAGACAACCATCTACCAGCCAAGGAGGGAGGCCTCAGACGAAACCAACTCTGCCAACATTTAGCCTCTAGAACTATAAGAAAAACAAATGTCTGTTGCTTAAGTCACCAGTCTGCAGTACTTTGTCATGGCAGCCTCAGCAAACTCATATAGCTAAGAAGTGGATTCAACAGGTTGGGCTTCTGAATTGAAGATATACATTTTTGTTAAGCTGGTCAAGTTGAGGATCTCACTAGTTTTACTGTCCCTGTAATTTACCTATCTGTAAATAGATTTTCTGTTTTTGAATTCTTGTGATTTCCATGTAATGATGAAGTGGCTCTTGTAACCTAAATAGACTAAGTATACTAAGTGGTTGGAAAATCCAGTGACTCACCTCTGAGGAATGGGCTGGAGAGGACTTAGGAGCTGAGCTGTCATTCTAAGGCCACTGCTAAAAGAGAGGGCACCACTCCCCTCTGTGTGGAAGAAGAGGAGGACCACTGCTCTCACATGTCAAGTATTGGGCTGCGAACTTTACAAACATCTCTTTTAATTTTTTTTTTTTTTTTTTTTTGAGACAGAGTTTCACTCTCGTTGTCTGGGCTGGAGTGCAATGGTGTGATCTCGGCTCACTGCAACCACTGCCTCCCGGATTGAAGTGATTCTCCTGTCTCAGCCTCCTGAGTAGCTGGGATTACAGGTGCCCGCCACCATGCCTGGCTAATTTTTGTATTTAATAGAGACAAGGTTTCACCATGTTGGCCAGGCTGGTCTAAAACTCCTGACTTCAAGTGATCTGCCTGCCTTGCCTCCCAAAGATGCCCAGCCACAAACATCTTTTAAAATTTTTCCCATAAACTTGCATGATGTATTACATTATCCTTATTTTATAGACGAGAAAACTATACAGATGATATGTATATTTTGTAAGAGAACACAGCAATTATAAGAGCTTGTGACTGAAATAGATCTGCCTATGTCTAAGCTCAATATTGTTTTTATTACATTATGATCTCTCTAATTTCTTTTTAAAAAATGTTACTGCTTTGGTTTCTATGATGGCTATTTTTATATGTCAACTTGCCTGGGCTGTTGGGCCCAGCTGTTCAGTCAAACAAGAGTCTAGGTGTTGCTGTGACAGGGATTTTTTGTTTTTTAGACGTGATTAACATTTATTACAGTAGACTTTGAGTTAAGCCGATCACCCTCTGTAATGTGGGTGGGCCTCATCTAGTCAGTTGAAGGCATTAAGAGCAAAGACTGAGGGTTAAGATGGAATTCTGTCTCAAGGCTGCAATGTAGAAACATGCCCGAGTTTCCAGCTGGCCTGCTCTGAGGATTTCAGACTTAAGAGTACAACATTGACTCTTACCTGAATTCCAGCCTACTGGCCTGCCCTATAGACTTCAGACTTGCAAGCTCTCACAATCATGTGAACCAGTTCCTTAAAATAAGTCTGTTTGTCTCTCTCTCTCTCTCTCTCCCTCTCTCTCTCTGTCTCTGTCTTTCCCTCTCTCTCTCTCTCTCTCTCTCAAATCCTATTGATTCTGTTTCCCTGGAGAACCTTGACTGGTATGAGTCTTTGGCTTAGAAGTTTAGGGAGTCTCCCTAATCCATTAAAGTAGGTTACCTGCTGTAACAATCAGGTAAATAACTTCCAAATCTCAGTGGGTTAACACAGCAAAATTTTTATTTTCTGCTTACATGATGGTCAGAATGTGACTGTATTTGGAGACAGAGCCTTTGAAGAGGTGATTAAGGTAAAATAAAATCATTATGGTGAGTCTGCAATCTAATCTGACTGGCGTTCTTACAAAAAGAGATTAGGATACAGACACCTAGAGTGAAAACCATGTGAAGATGGTCCAGTAAACTATGGGAAGGTTGGCCTGCTCCGTGGTGATGAGGGAACTAGGCCTCCACCCAGTGGGATCCACCCAGTGGGATTCTACCCAGGATCCTTTACATCTCGCTGGCAAGTGAAGAGGGAAGCGAGCGAGTGTAGAGGCTCTCATGAGAGGTGTCAGAGGTCAGGCCTGCAGGCAGCACATGACTTTTTTCCATATTCCACTGTCCAGGGCTCAGCCACATGGGCTCACCTAGCTGCAAGGGCACTAGGACATGGAGTCTTCTTGGGAGAGCCCAGAAAGGAGAGAAGAAGCTTGTGTCCTGGAGAGGAATGGCTTTCTCTGACACACCCTTACACTGTCAACATGGCTGCAGACATGACCAGGAGTTCAGGGGGAAAAAAAAAATCAACATAATACATGAATGCTGCTTTTGAATGGGAACATACAATCTTTCAATATGTCTATTATTTTTAATCTATAGATTTATAATTTATAGAGGCACAATTCTAATCAAAATAACTACAGAATTATTGCCCTGGAAATCTTCAATTTTTTTTAAGATATTAATTTGGAAAAGTAATGGGGCATATGACCAAAGACCACCCTGAGAGGGAAGAGTTGTTAGGGTGGGAAACCTGTTTCCATCAGGTATCAGACAGGATCATAAAATAATGCATTGCACCTGACATACCATTAACACCAACAGGTCTTAAATTGACCTGGACAGATTAATAAGTGCATACGCTTCTAGTGGCATTGCCATTTGGTACAATACTTTCAGAAAGCTGTTTGAGGATATATATATATATATATATAACACATAACAAGCAGGAATTCTTTCCTACCCTTTGACCCAATAATATTGATCCTAGAAATCTATTTCAAGGGAGGAATTCAGCTTTTTAAGAACACCTGTTCTGTAAGGATATGTTCATTGCATTATTAGTTTTAATAGGAAAAAAATTAATGCTAAGTTTATAAATATCTAATAAATTATTTTTAATGAGGGCCTTATTTTTATTTACTTTTTTGAGACAACGTCTCCCTCTGTTGCCCAGGCTGGAGTGTAGTGGCACAGTCACAGCTCATTGCATCCTCCATCTCCCAGACTCAAGTGATCCTCCCACCTCAGCCTCCCCAGTGGCTGGGACTATGGCCAGCTAATATTTTAATTTTTTATAGAGACTAGGGTCTTGCTATATTGCCTAGGCTGGTCTTGAACTCCTGGCTTCAAGCGATCCTCCCAACTCGGCCTCCCAACGAGTTGGTATTACAGGCATGAGCCACACTGCACCCACCAGGGCCTTCTTTTTATAAATACCCAACGCCTTACCAGAAACTGGTAGAGTAAGAATTGAAAAATAGAATTTTGCTTTAAATTGACTAGGAAAAGCTGATGCAGAGCATGGCTACAATTAAGTATCTTCTCACCATAGTGGAATCATATCCTTTTTGTAGATATAAACATAAGTTTTTTTTCTTCCTCTAGCCTATAAAGTACACTATGGTGATTCTTAAGACGATTTTCCTAACCCTAAAAAGCCTTAATCCTGCTTGCCTTTGGAGCTTCTCTTGGGGCAACAGAAAAAAAAAAAAAAAAAGAAGATTAAAAAAAAATTAAGCCTCACTAATGTTTGCCACTGGCAAACAGAGGTGCTCCAGGAAGGAGGCCTTGATGATTTTATAAATATACACCGTGATTTGTGTGTGTGGAGATGTCTCTTCCAGGGAACGAATAGCCTGGCTGCTTCTTGTAAGTCAGGGACATCTTTGTTGCTCTGTCCTTTGTTCTAAAATGTGTCAGGGGAATGCCTGGGCCCCTTGGCTGGGAGTGGAAAGGCACTCTGGCCCCCATTCTGTCTTTCTTCTGATTTCTTGATTGAGCAGAAGCCGGTGGACAGTAGGCGGGGTTGGAGGCGGGTTCCCAGTGATTTGGACACACTCTTGGGTTGCAGGATGTTGGTAGCGCCGCTGGGTGGCGCTACTTGAGCAAAAGGGGCAGGTTTGGGGGGCGGTGAAAGCCCACCTGAGGTCTTTGTTTTGCTAATAAATGCAAGTCTTCCTGAGAGGAATCTATCCTCCCTTCAGCTACTCTCCTCCTGAGCTACCCAGACTCTTCGAGAAGTCAACACAGCAGCCTGGCTATCAAATGTACACATATTTATATACTTAAAAGGACTCTCTGTAGAAGACACAGTGGGAACAGATTTACCAAGAGAAATGGCACCAGAGACAGAAATCATAACAGCAAACACAATAATTACAGGATTGCCAAAGACACAATAACAACTCTTTCCCAATGCCTCCCACTGTCCTGGCCAGACTCCCTGATTCCTGGCCTGGGGCCTGTGCCCATGACTACTGTGGTCCCTGCAGTAAGTACTGGGCCTGCTCCCTGGTGGTTCCAAAGACCTCGCCTGAAGTCCTGGGCACACCCCTCCCCCTCCCCCCAACCATGGTGGTGGAAGATTTAAATAAACACAGGCTAGGGGAAGAGGGAGAGAAATAAGAAGCCTGTGTTCTCATAGGGCACACAACAAGGCCACTTGTGGCTCCAGGACAGGGAGCTCCTCTTCCAGCTGTCCCAAACATTTTCTCTTCCAAGAAAGCACTTTACAAATGATACCTCAGACAACAGGCACAGTTTTGAGTCACCAGCCACACAGCAGGCCAGAGGTTTGCGAAAGTCCCTCCATGCTGGGTTGAGGCAGGCGGCAACTTGGAGGCTGGAACACGATGTTCCTGTGGTCTCCAGGTGTGATCCAGATGTCACTTTCCCTCCTCTTCTCAGGAGAGTGCTGGCGTGGGTGGTGGGTCCTCACTACCCGGCCAGCCAGGGGTGTATGTGGATTTCTTTTTTTTTTCTTTTTGAGATGGAGTCTCGCTCTGTCGCCCAGGCTGGAGTGCAGTGGCGTGATCTCAGCTCACTGCCAGCTCCACCTCCCGGGTTCACACCATTCTCCTGCCTCAGCCTCCCTAGTAGCTGGGACTATAGGCGCCCGCCACCACGCCCGGCTAATTTTTTGTATTTTTCGTAGAGACGGGGTTTCACCGTGTTAGCCAGGATGGTGTTGATCTCCTGACCTTGTGATCCGCCCGCCTTGGCCTCCCAAAGTGCTGGGATTACAGGCGTGAGCCACTGCGCCCGGCTGTGGATTTCTTAGATTTGCCAGGCTAGCTGTGCCTTCTTTGTACTCTCCCTTCTTTCCTATTCCTGATCTCTTTCTCTCCTTAGATGGTATTTTTATTTATTGAGCATTTACTATGTACACAATGCTGTGCTGGACATACAGGAGGCCGCAAAGAGGTAAAAGCCGTGCTTTTGCCCCCCAAGGAGCTGAGAGCTTGGTATTGGAGACTGTTGCTTAGGCTAGGCATAATAATTGGTTCTAGAGCTTCTGTCACAGATCAGTGGTATGACCTTGGGCAAATCACTGAATATTTTTTGAGTTCAGTTTCCTTATCCATAAAATTGGAAGCCATACAAGGTTGTCCCACCCTTTTCTAAACTCTGTTGTGTTTTTTTTTTTTTTTTTCTTAGATACAGGGTCTTGCTATGTTGCCCAGGCTGGATTTGAACTCCTGGGTTCAAGCAATCCTCTTGCCTCAGCCTCCTGAGTAGCTGGGAGTATATACATGTGTCACCATGCTTGGTTAATTAAAAAATTTTTTTATAGAGGTTTGGGGGTCTCATTGTGTTGCCCAGGCTGGTCTTGAACTCCTGGTTTCAAGCAGTTCTCCCACCTCAGTCTCCCAAAGATCTGGGACTACAGGTGCCATCATGTCTGGCCTTTGTTGAGTTTTGATGGTAAGTGTCAAATAAGTAGTTTGTTCACTTGGTGAGGAAAGGTAGCATTGTAGTGTTCTTAGAGAAGACTTTGTGGAAGAAATGGGACTTAAGTCCTGAAGGATGCACAGGGAATATTATAAAGAAACCAACATACAAATCTAAGAGACTAGACATAATTGGGAGGAGGAAGTGATGAGGAATTTCTGGGTTAAGAGGAGTGCAGGAGGAATTAAAAGGAAGAGGCAGATGAGGTAAATATTGTGAAAGATAAGTCTTAGATATGGGGAAATGTGAGAAAAGGTCATACCAAATGATTTCCTGATTTTAAGCACAAATAGTCTCAATAATGCTGGCATCACTGATGAACTAGAAGCCAGAAAAAGTGTTGGTTCGATGGGGCAGATGTTGTCAAGTTTCAGATGTGCTGAATTTCAGATGGAAATAGGATATCCCTTGGAAATGTGCAGTGTGTTCGAAAGTGTGTAGTCAACCTTTAGGAGAAAGGGCATGAACGACCTGCAAAGATTGGAGTTTGCTGGGTTAGCAGTTCATACTGAAGTCATGAGACTGGGTGACAGCTTTGACAAAATATGAGAAAAAGGTAGAGTAGAAAGTTAAGAGTATAGATTTGGGTAGGAGTAAAGCTAGGAGAATGAGGAGGGAACAGGATTTCCAGGCAGGCGGGGAAGGATCTGAAACTACCAAAAAATGGAGACCTGAGGAAATGCTGCTGGGTTTGGCAAACATGATCACTGGTGCACTTTCCTGATTTTGTTACTAGTTTTTCCTCTGTCCTGTGGAAAAGTCTGACAGACATTCAGGGAAGTTTGGAAGAATTCATTTCTCTAAGAGTCTTTTTGTTTTTCATTTATTTTTAGAGAAAACCTGGAGGAAATTGAGTTGGAGTGTGGAAAACCCTTATTTTATAACATGACTGCCAGATTTATAGTCAATTTAGCGTAGTGACTATTTCATTCACTCAATATTAATATCTAAGTTGAAATGGAAACACATACAATGTCTTAACTTTTTGGGAGAGGGGATGTAACAGGCCACTTTGGGTATCTGAATAGACTATGACTCTTCTCCCAAGAAAATATACACACACACAAAAAATAGCATACACATTTAGGAACAGGTTTCCACAAGGCCCTATGGGGCCATGCACTTCAGTAAAGAGCTCTTAAATAGGGTCCCATCTCCCTACAATATATAACCTCTCTGTGTCCATTTTCCTCACTTGTAAAATGAAGGCAGTCCCCAGGACAAGGAAGATTAAATGAACCACCACAAATAAAGTGCTTAGAAGAAAACATGGCACATGGTAGGTACTCAATCATTATCTATTATCTTATGATTGTTGCATTATTAGATGACATTTCCTCCACTAAATGGGTGTTTTCTGAACAAAACCTTCTTTCTATGAATTATTCACTCACTCACTCATTTTCTTTCTCCCTCACCTTCTATTAATTTGTTCTAGGATCTAGGGAATCAAAGAAGACTAAAGCTGTAATCCTTATCATTAAGAAACTCTCATCTTCATGATACATAAACAGATGATTACTTTCCCCCACGCTTTCAAAGTTGAGTCTTCAAGTAAGACAAGTGCAAAGAAAGAAATTTGGAACAGAGACTGCTTCTGTTGGTACGATTCTTAAAAGAAAATGTGTGTCATACATCATATGCACTGAGATCTTACGTGTTTCCAATCCACTAATTTGGGGTTAATGGGAGTGGGATTTAATTTTAGTTAAATTGAATAGCAGCATCACTTTCAATTGTTCTTAAAAATAGGATTTATTAAACAAAATAATAATGCAAAGACCCAAGGGGACTGTCTGTTAAGTATTCTGGTAAGACTTCGATTTTACTTCTATTGCAACATTCTGAAGCTTATTGTTTTCATTTGCTTAAATTAGACTGTGCGATACCAGAGGGTAGGGAGTGTATCTAATTCATTTTTGTGTCTAGTACAAATTAAATGGAGGTATAATTGTATTTAAGGGGACAAAGAGTTTTTTCATTCATTCTTTAAACCATTTTGGCAGAATGCATTTACAAAGAACTAATTCAGGCACAATTACCAATCATTATCTGTTCATTAAGATGCCTAATGGCCAGGCTCATGCATGTCATCCGAGTACTTTGGAAGGCCAAGGTGGGAGGATCACTTGAGCCTCAGATTCGAGACCAGCCTGGGCAATATGGTGAGACCTCATCTCTCCAAAAAATAAAATAAAATAAAATAAAATAAAATAGGCTGGGTGTGGTGGTTTATGCCTGTAGTCCCAGCTACTTGGGAGGCTGAGGTGGGAGAATCGCTTGAGCCTGAGAGGTTGAAGCTGCAGTGATCCATGAGTGCACCACTGCACACCAGCCTGGGTGACAGAATGAGACCCTGTCTCCAACAACAACAACAACAACAACAACAACAACAGATGCTTACCTGGCAAACTCTTTGCTAATCTATGATTTCATTGTTCTAGAAAGTATTAAGATAGCTTTAAACATGGTGAATAATACATACATTTCACTAACTCAGAATCACTTTACCTATTAGATCAGATTAATGTGATGTTAACATTTACTTTTTTTTTTTTTTTTTTTTTTTGAGACTGGGTCTCACTGTGTCACCCAGACTGGAGTGCAGTGGCACGATGTGGGCTTACTGCAACCTCCGCCTCCCAGGCTCAAGCGATTCTCCTGCCTCAGCCTTCAGAGTAGCTGGGGTTACAGGCGCCTGCCACCATGCCTGGCTAATTTTTGTATTTTTAGTAGAGACTGGGTTTCACCATGTTGGCCAGGCTGGTCTCAAACTCCTGACCTCAAATGATCCACCTGCCTTGGCCTCCCAAAGTGCTGGGATTACAGGTGTGAGCCACCGTGCCTGGCCAACATTTACTTTTTAAGAAAAGCTTTTATCTTAAAAGAAGAAATATGGGGGAAAAATCCTAATAATTCGCTTAACTTTCGGTGTCTCAGGGGTTAAAGGGGGCTTTGTTTTGAACAAAAAATTCCTTTGAAATAGTTTTATGTTCCACTTGAGTCCCATTATGTATTTTTTACATTAGGGCAGAACAAGCTCCTGAGTATAAAATCAAACTGGGATTTGCTCCTGAACAATGTGAAGGGAAAAGCAGATGTTTTTTTTTTTTTCATGATTGTATCTGGGTTTATTGGAACAATGTACTTTGAGTTAAAACATTTTTCATAAGCACTGAAGATGAGGTGCTGCATTCTATTGAATAAAGTAAAGCATGGGACAAAACCTAAAGCGGTCTGGATTTTAAGGACACCCAGGGTCCAAACCCATCCCCCTATGCCTCCCTAACATTCCACCCAGACACATTTGTTTACAGTTCTCCAAACTCGGGTGCTTTTTAGCCTGATACCCTTACCCATCATAGCCTACCGAACTTCTCCCCTAACCCCAGGATTTAATGTTCAGATAAGTTCTTGCCACCCTCTGGGAATCATTCCCATCCCTCCCCAGGTCTCATTTGGAAATGACTCCCCTCCTCACATTTCTTTTTAATTTTTTTAATGAATTTTTTTTTTTTTTTGAGGTGGAGTTTCGCTCTTGTTGCCCAGGCTGGAGTGCAATGGCATGATCTTGGCTCACTGCAATCTCTGCTTCCTGGGTTCAAACAATTCTCCTGCCTCAGCCTCTTGAGTAGCTGGAGTTACAGGCTTGCACCACCATGCCCAGCTAATTTTGTATTTTTAGTAGAGACGGGGTTTCTCCATGTTGGCCAGGCTGGTCTGGAACTCCCAACTTCAGGTGATCCACTCATCTCGGCCTCCCAAAGTACTGGGATCACAGGCATGAGCCACTGCGCCAGCCATTGCATTTCTTTTTAAATGAGTGTTTATGAGTGACTACTCCATGCTAGCACTTAGCACAGGAGTTCCCGCTTGAACTCCTGGGCTCTAGCGATCCACCTGTCTCTATCTCCCAAAATGTTGGGATTACAGGCATGAGCCACCATGCCTGGCTGGATTTCCTGAATCTTGAAGGTCAGACTTAGCCCACAATTTGGTTTTCTCTCCTCGGAGAGATCATGTACTAAATGATTATGTCCCTCCACAAATTCATATGTTGAAGCCCTATTACCTAAGGTGATGGTATTTGGAGATGGGGCTTTGGGAGGTAATTAGTGTTAGATGAGGTCATGAGGGCAAGGTTCCCATGATGGGATCAGGGGATTTATATGAAAAGGGAGAGAGAGAGAGATTTCTCTCTGCTGTGTGAGGACACAGTGAGAAGGTGGCCATCTGCACACAAGGAAGAGTTCCTTACCGGGAGCCATATTGAGCAGTACCCTGATCTTGGACTTCTTAGCCTCCAGAATTGGAATACTGTGGTAGGCTGGCAGCACTCAGATGTCCACCTGAGGGTGCGCTGCGCTGAGACAAGGAGCAACTTAAGACTCAACATTATTGTAATGATGGGTAAAAAACGACTGAGCACTTGCTAGGCACTGTTCCTGGTTTACCTGCGTCATCTTATTTGATGACTTCGTGAAACTTATGAAAGAAGCATGTCTGAAAGAACATCACACATCGGGGCCTGTCAGGGTGTCAGGGGGCAAGAGGAGGGAAAGCATTAGGACAAATACCTAATGCATGTGGGGCTTAAAACCTAGATGATGGGTTGATAGGTGCAGCAAACCACCATGGCACATGTATACCTATGTAACAAACCTGCGTGTTCGGCACATGTATCCCAGAACTTAAAATAAAAAACAAAACAAAACAAAACAAACAAAAAAAAGTGAAAAAAAAGAAGCATGTTGAAGAACTCCCATTTTACAGATAAGAAAATTGAGGCAGGGAGAGCATAAATTATGTGCCCAAGGTTATAGACAATAAACAGCAGGACCAGGAATTGAGTCCACCCAAACTGGATGTATGTATGTAGGTGGGAAAGTAAGTGTCTGTTGTTAAAGCCACCCAGTCTATGGTATTTTGTGATAACAGCCGGAGCAGAGTAAGATAAGAAGTACATTAAACGTGAGAGGCCCTTAGAAAATTCATGGAGTGTGAGGATGAAAGGAAAACATCAAAGGGGCACCTAGGGAGACAACAGCTGTGGAAGCCCTCATTGTGGGCACAGCCCCTACACAGTGGGTTTGCATTGTGAGCAGTCTGAGTGTGGCTGCCAGAAAAAATAAATTTGATATCTAACACTGACAAGCAGTTAAAGTCTTTACTTCAGTCTCAAATAATCAGAAAAGGGAATCACAGTGCATTCTTGTCACCCATGTAGTTCTTTCAAAGTCCTATTGATAGAGCAGGGCGTCCTCTCAAAACTTCTTGCCCACAAGCTCACGCTCGCCTCTGCTGGTTCTTCTCGTGCCCCCGGCCTCCTTGTCTCAGTCCATCTTCAGCTGGACATTTGAGGACTGCTAGCCTAGTGTGTGAACACAACATCTTATCTTCCTGAGAAGGTGGGAAGTCATCACTGTAGCAGAGAGAAATTACTCTGGAAATTGTAGTGAAAGCAGTTGAGGAAGATAGGGGAGGCAATTTAGTTTTCAGGTACTCTAATGAGTTGAAGATTGTTTGAGTCTCCTATACCGGCTGTGAAAAATGATGTATGAGCCACATAATGATCTGTGTGGTACGCTGTAGTGGCAAGGATGAGAAGTGATAGGAGAGTGTTGCAAGACTTAACATTAAGGTAATGATGGATAAAAACATTAAGGTAATGATGGATAAAATGATTGAGCATTTGCTAGGCACTGTTCCTGGTTCACCTGTACCACCTTATTTGATTCCTTCATGAAACTTATGAAAAAAGCACTTTGAAGATCTCCCATTTTACAGATAAGAAAATTGAGGCAGGGAGAGAATAAATAATGTGCCCAAGGTTATAAACAGTAAATGACAGAACCAGGAATTGAGTCAACACAGACTGGGTGTATGTGTACTTTTAGCCAGTCCTCTCTATAACTTTAGGTTGGAGGTAACATGATACAGACTCCTGGAACTGCTCCCCACTCCACCCTGAGCAGGGTCCAAAGCGGAAGAGTTACCAATTACTGGTGATTCACTATTTTCTAGGGATAGCTATTTTGGAAGCAGTAATTTTTGAGTCTCAAAAAATATCCATTTGGCATTGAATTTCCACGTGCATTTATATAGGGGATCAATATAATTTTGAGTGCAAGGGTGACACAAGAGAAGGTAGTATGGCAAAAGTGAAAAAAATCTGGGGGTGGTGCCTCATGCCTGTAATCTCAGCATTTTTGGAGATCGAGACAGGAGGACCACTTGAGCCCAGGAGTTCGAGACCAGCCTGGGCAGCATAGCAAGCGTGAGACTTTATCTCTACCAAAAAATAAAAAATAAAATTAGCTGGGCATGGTGTCATGTGCCTGTAGGCCTAGCTACTTGGGAGGCTGTGGTGGGAGAATCACTTGAGCCTGGGAAGTTGAGGATGTAGTGAGCCATGATCGCACTACTGCACTCCAGCCTTGGTGACAAAAAAGAAAAAAAGAAAAGAAAAGAAAAATCCCAACATTAATTCTTATGGAGCCAGGATGGTTTGGGTTATAGTACTATTACAAATAACCCCTCGATCTCTATAGCTTAACAGGATACACTGTATTTCTTATGCTACATGTGCAGTGTAGGCCAGAAGGGCACTCTACAATCACCCAGGTTTCAGAATGACACAGCTCTATGTTGATTAGTCATCCCTCAGTATCCTCCAGAGATTAGTTCCAGGATGCCCACAGACACCAAAATCAGTAGATGCTCAAGTCCCTTATATGAAATGGCATAGTATTTGCATGTAACTTACATGCATCCTCCCATATACTTTAAATCATCTCTAGATTACTTATAATACCTAATACAATGTAACTGCTATGTAAATAGCCGTCATTCCTAATTGTTCAGGGAGTAATGACAAGAAAAAAATGTCTGTACATGTTCAATACAGAAAGAATTATCTATTTTTTATTTTTCATATTTTCAATCCAACGCTGCTTGAATTTGTGGATGCAGAATCTGCGGATATGGAGGGTGGGCCAACTGTACTTATAAGATCACAGCAACAGGGAAATACAGAGAGGTAAATCTTGTACCAGCACTTGAAGCTTCCACTTCGAAGTGATTCACATCACTTCTGTTGATAATTCATTGGACAAAGTGAGTCAGATGGGCAAGCCTCATTTCCAGGGGGCGGAGAAGTACAGTCATCTGTCTCGGAGGAGAGGAATGAGAAAGAGTTGATGAACAGCACCGAAACTACTCCAATGCCTGAACAGGCTAAAGCAGAGTGTAGATGCTGATTCAGTGGGGGGATGGCCGTGAAGTCATAATGCAGTTTGCAGACACAGCTGAGAGACACAGAACTGTCACATGCTTTCCCCACCAAGACTCGACTCATTCCAGTTGAGGAAGAGCATGCACTGAGAAGATGCCCAGAAAAACATCATCATTTACAAAAATTGTCATTACAAAATATTTCCTACTCTTCAGATTATGTGAACCAAGAGCAATTATGTGATTGCATGGTATGGTGGAAACAAACTCTCCTGGTGTTTCTGTCCAGGCTTGGCATAACCAAACTTTAGGACCATTTTCATCTCCAGAAAAAAGTCTCCATGCAAGAATTCTTATTCTTAATCCACAGTTCATAAAGTTTTATCAAGTGTCAACATTAAAACCCAATTTACTTATTTTCCCTGAAGTACCATTTTGTGTGTCTGTGTGTGTGTGTGTGTGTGTGTATGTGTGTGACTTCATAATTTGGGATAAGATCCCTCTTTAGATTGATAAGAAAGCTTGTGTTTTCTAATTTGATTAATGAGTGCTCTTTCAATTATGCTTCTTCAGAATTGGAAACAAGTGACTTTAGGCAGTTTATGTGCTTTCTAGCTTGTCATAAATGTAAGAAGTTAACATATTTGAATCTTTTTTTTCTGAGACAGAGTCTCACTCACTCTGTTGCCCAGGTTGAATTGCAGTGGCGTGATCTTGGCTCACTGCAACCACCGCCTCCCAGGTTTAAGTGATTCTCCTTCTTCAGCCTCCCAAGTAGCTGGGACTACAGGTGTGCCCTGCTAATGTTTGTATTTTTAGTAGAGCCAGGGTTTCACCATGTTGGCCAGGCTGGTCTCGAACTCCTGACCTCAAATGATCCATCTGCTTTAACCTCCCAAAGTTCTGGGATTATAGGTGTGAGCCACCACACCCAGTCACAGATTTGAATTCTCTACCTGACGAACTCCTACTTATTCCTAAGGTCAAAGCCTAATATCGTTTCCTTGGGGAACCCTTTTCCATTCCTGTGTACTTGTCTGTGTCTCTGGTGTGAACTCTTATGGTATTCAGCACTCTGTCTTCAGAACTCTAGTGAAAATGCATGTCTATGAGTATTTGTGGAATTATGTTTAACGTCTTTTCCTCCAGTAAAACTGCAGGCTCTGTGGAAGCAGGTGTCAGGACCCCCTTGCTCTCGGCTGTGGCTGCAGGTCCTAACACAACATGTTAGGCATGACAGGTGCTCATTAAAGACTTGGATATTGATTTAGTCAGCAATGCTCTTACTTTTTCCCATCTTATGTTTGGGTGACTTGGTAGCTGTTTTGGGGGTTGAGAGTTGTAGGCCAACTCAGGTGGGAAGAAACTGAAAGCAGAGAACCCTTGTAAAAATGAGAACAGCAGCAACAAAAATACCTGCTCAACACCATTCTGCTTTCTCTCAGTGTTGATGTTTTGTGGATAGTGGTCAAGTGCCATTTTCAACCAATAGAAGCTTATTGCTCTTAAACTCTGAAGTTTAAAAGTGGTATTGATGGCATGGTAAATGAGAGGAAAAGAGGGAGAAAAACCCATTTTTTCCACCAGTTACGTAAGGTCCTTTTCTGCTTGCCAGCATGTCTGATATGATAGACTGAAAGTACCATTTTCTTGGTAAAACAAACACAGACTTCTTTTTAAAAACACCTTTTGATACTTTATGAGTAGGGCTGGTGTATGTAACCGATCAAGACCAACATATGGCTTATTATGACATTTAGCTGATTAAAATAGTCTAGACATAAACTTGAGATTTCAGAAATGTTTAAGTTAAGTAAG
This sequence comes from Pongo abelii, assembly GCF_028885655.2. Lineage (NCBI taxonomy): Eukaryota > Metazoa > Chordata > Mammalia > Primates > Hominidae > Pongo > Pongo abelii. The sequence goes on along the minus strand of NC_071992.2, from coordinate 132,758,440 downwards.
AAATACATTTTAATGTACAGTAGATGTGTACTTAGTACTAGGCCACCTGTATCCCTACAGGAATTATGGAGCAGGAAGTACTTTTGACTCAAGAAGTGTGTCTGAAAATTAAGGTTGTAAATTAACAACAGCTTGTCTATTAGATTATTCCAGCCATAAAGGACTCAGTATGTTTCAAAATGCTCGTGATTTTCAATACATTTCTGTGGGTCGATTTAATAAAGAGTGATGCTGGGAATGCCTTTGGCTTGAAAATCTGAAAAAGCACGTTTTTAGAAAATCCCAGAGAATAAATAGTAGCTGCTAGTTAGGCTGTGGTAAAACACACCTGTGGCTAATGGAAAAGGAAAGACTTGAACCGCCCTTTGGCACCGGCCTCTGGGTCTGTACCAGGGGGATTGCTGTGGCTTCATGGGCTGTGTCCGGCCTCCGCCCCAGTGCCAGGAGGGCCACGGCTCTTCTCCTGCCTCTGAGCCTTGCGTATGGCAGTTATTTTTTCTGGCTTTGTTTTTGTGGTCTGTAACTCATGAATAATGAGGCCTAATTAACACACAGGGTGGCTGTGAGGATTAATTGGCTAACGTTTGGGGCCAAGCACTTTGAATTGGCACATATTATGAGTAGTTGTTAGGGCAATCCTGAGGTGCAGTTGAGGTTGTGAATTTTGATTCGTTTTTCTGTCAATTTGATTTTTCGGTGTAGGTAGGAGGTCAGTGAAATCAGAAAAAAGATGTACGAATGGGTTAGGGGGTCTCTGGCTTTTGAAAGAAACAGAGAGAGAGATTGAAGGAGAAGAAAGATTGATGAAGAGAAGAAGGGGGAGGGAGGAGAGGAGGAAAAAAGAAGAAAAGAGAAGAGACAGCAAGAGAGCGGACACTTCTGAGGCTCCAGGGGCCTAACTCCCAGGTGGTCTGTGCGATGGGGAAATACTGGAATTGACTGGGGCAGGACAGGAGTAGAACTGAATGTGGTATTTTTTCCTTTCTCCTGCAGCCAAATGATTGAACTGGCAGGAAGACATGGAGCACATGGTGACCTGAGCCTATTTGCCATATTGTTTAGCCAAGGTTTTAATTCTGTCTGTGTTTGTGAACAGTGTGTGAACTGTGTTAACCTTTTCCTTTCTGAAGCATTCAGTGCATGGCAGTCAGGAGAATTTGGCTCTTCTCTCAGTTTGATTGATTTACAGTGTGACTCTAAGTGGGGCACCTCCTTTATCTCATTGGTTTCTTTAGTTGAAAAATGAGGAGGATGATATGAGCCTGAGTGTATGTGTTAGCTTTCGCTGCATGACAAACCACCCCAAAAACTCTGTGGTTCAAAACAGCAAACATTTATTTAGCTCACTGTTCTGTGGCTTGGCATTTAGGACTAGATATCTCTGGGTGGTTTTGCTGACCTCAGCGGGGCTCACTCGTGTGTCTCTGGTCAGCTGGTTTATGATGGCCATGTCTGAGTGATGGGATGACTGGAACCTTTCTTCACTAGTTTGCTTATTCTCCAGTAGTCTAACCCAGGGTGATTCACGTGCTGGTCAAAGGTTCTAAAAAAGTGAAAGATGCAAAGTCTCTGGTGGCCTAAGCTAAGAACTGGCACGATCGAGTCATGGACCAGCCCAGATTGGAGGTGGGGTGGAAAATGTACTACTTTTCTTCATGGGGGCAGCTGCAGAGTACTGTGGCGTGGCCAATGCTTTCTTCAAATGACCTCTTCAAGGTACCTTTTGGTCCTAACGGACAATGAACACAAATTAAGATGAATAGGAGAACGGCATCTGCTTAAGGGGTTCAACGCTGAGGATCTGAGGTTACAAGTCCTGGCTGCTGTTTTGAATTCATTATGTGGCTTTAAATAAGCTTTTCAACCTTTTTGTTGATTTTTCACTACTTTATTTACTAGGCTTCTTCTGTTCATCCGTTACTAAGAAAATGATCAAATAGTTAACAACGAATTTGATAGAAAGGTTGACATATGCACAAAGCATGCTGAATAAGAGGCATTTGATAAATAATTATTGAATGCAAAAATGGATACATATATTAATACATACTTAGGTCTTTGAAACTTTTTTGGCAACACAAATTGTTAATCATGGTAAAAATTTAGAAAAAGAATACATGTAAAGAGGTGAAAATAGAAATCGGCTTTTACCACAGGTAATAACATATAACTGTTAATATTTTGATGTAGTTCTATCAAGAATTTTTTTGAATGTTCCTATGTGTGTCTGCTACAAACATGAGATCATAATGTAATGCTACTTTTATAATCTGTTCTCTCACTAGAATAAATACACATGTACTGTCTCATTTTTGATGACTGCACAGTATACTAGCACACGCAAGCCACAATTTACTGCAGTCATCCGCTATTGTTGGACATTTAAATACTTTCTGGTTTCTGAAAATTATTTCAAAAAACAGAACATTTTAGTGCTAAATTCTTTGAAAACACTCTTAAATATTTCCTTAGGATATATTTCTAGAAGAAGTGCTGCTATGTCAAAGGGTAGGCATATTTTAAAAACTTTCGATTCATTCTGACAAATCTCAAGAGAAGTTCCACCATTTGCTCGCACATTACTTATTGATAAGAATGCCCACATTCTTTGGTCTACCAGGTTCAATGCAAATTTATAAATGGTTCTGAATCCCTCTGTGATGACTATATATCTCATCAGGGGTTATAAAGCTTTCAAAATAAACACATTGCAGATCTGGAAAGAATCTCGAAGGTCATTAAGTCTAACCCCATAGGCAAAGCTCAAGTGCTAGCACCTTCTCACTGCATTCCCTTAGAAATATTGAGTTTAAAGAAACACAACAGACCTAGCATTAAGGTGTATCTGACAAATATCAGCCCCACTTAAAGCTGTTGAGCGTGATTGAGTTTCTGCTCTTTCTAGGAGAAGGCAAGGAGGGAGAGCAGATTTCCAAATGGCCCTCGTTTCCAAAAAGGAGCAAAATGACTCCTCCTGCAGCTCAGTTGCTCACGTCTCTCAACGCTGCACATGAAAAACATCAGCAAAAACTCTGCTCAGTGCTGGGGTTTTGAGAGAAACTACCAATGTGGACTAGAGCATTTTTCTATGAGAAGGAAAAATGGTGAAAGCTAAATTAAAAACATCTGGAACAAGCATAAAAAATAAATTAATTGCATCATCATTTTTCCGCCATTCTTTACAAATTTTAGAATCTAAGACAACTAGCACTTTTTAATTCCCCTCAGTGCTCAGGGTTCTAATCCTTGTCTTTTGGTTAGCATCAGGTCCAAGTTCAGAAAGAGGATTCATTAAATACATACCAACAAACAAGCATATAACCATCCTTCAGGCTTACTTTTTCCTGGACCCTACTCCTTCTTTCAAAGGGAAGATAGATTCCAAACTGGTGGTTGTGCCTGTTCACACTCCTATCAAAATATGAGATTGCCAATTTCCTGATCAAGTGCAGGTGATAGGCTAACACTTGGCAATTGCTCATTTCTTCCAATAACCAAAGCTTTTTTATTGGACCAGGTTTTGTCTGATGACTGCTTCTTCTCTTACAATAAATTCTCCCTCCCCTCCCCTCCCCTCCCCTTCCCTCCCCTCCCCTCCCCTCCTCTCCTCTCCTCTCCTCTCCTCTCCTCTCCTCTCCTCTCCTCTCCTCTCCTCTCCTCTCCTCTCCTCTCTCTTTTTCTTTGATTTTCTCTTTTCCTTTTTTTTTTTGCGACAGGGTCTCACTCTGTTGCCCAGGCTGGAGGGCACTGGTGATGTCTGCCCACTGCAGCCTCTACCTCCTGGGATCAAATGATCCTCCCACCTCAAACTCCCAAGTAGCTGGGACTACAGGCATATGTTACCAGACCAGGCTATTTTTTTTGTTTGTTTGTTTTTGTAGAGATGGGGCTTCGCCCATTGCCCAGGCTAGTCAAGCTCCTGGTCTCAAGTGATCCTCCTGTCTTAGCCTCCCAAAGTGTTGTGATTCCAGGCATGAGCCACTGTACCTGGCCACAATAAGTTATTTTCTAGAAGATTCTAATTCAATATATTTTCCTGATGGATCCACCCTTCTAGACCCACCAAAGTAGATCCAAACTGTGGCTCACGGACATGCCTTAGGCTCAAGCTAAGCTCTCGGATGCACACTTTTTGAAAAACACATTTACCAAATTCCCAGAGCTTTGATCCCACTTCTATTTTCCCCAGAAATCCCCAGTGACATTCACCTAGGGGTTTTTTAAGTTTCCTTATAAAATTCATTGGGCATGGAGACCTGAATTACCTAGAACAGCCACCAGCTTTGTGAATAGTCTCCCCATTTTTGTTCTACCATTTGTAATGGACTTTTTTTAGAGAAGATATAAGCAAAGCCATAACCCAGAGTTTCATGTTTCCTGTCACCTGTTGACACTGTTTCTCCCATTCATAGGCTGGTGTCTCCATCATTTCTGTTTTTTCCTTGAATGTAATTTTTTTAAAGGCTTTTTTTGTTTGTTTGTTTTCCTGAACATTTGTTTCTAAGTTTAGTTCACTCTGGCTATGTCCTCTGGCAGTGTTAATACAATATAACCAATCCCAACAAGACAGCAACACAATAATGGCTATTTCAGTGCTTTCAGTATTCTTATAGCTTATTAACATGGAGAACAGTTCTGCCAAAGAACTGTCAAAGTTGGCGGGAAATGTCTTCTGGGATTTCAGGATAGATTTAGAAGACATAGAAAAGAAACTTGGCAATACTGTGGCTTAAAATTTTCTCAGGTAAGGGCAATTTTACTTATAAAAAATGGCTGGGATTTTTTTTTAGGGGAACTTAGAGAATACCTATGTTCTTTCAAAACACTTCTTTCTACTCAAGGCCTCATGCAAACATCCTTTTGTTTGGGTGGTGTTCCCTGGCCCTTCTCTGAATGCTTTCTCTCTTCTCTGCCTCCCACCCCAAAGGCATGTTGTTGCATTTCTTGCATAGCAGTAATCCCTCTTTACTTTGTTTTATGTTTTTTTTTTCCTGAACTTTTATATAACCTTGCTATGTTGTCAGTTCTTTGAGGCAGGAGTCTTGGCTCATCCTTCTTTCTATCCCAAGCTCCTGATGCAGGCCCTGAAACACCATAGGCACTCAATCAATGCTTGTTGAATGAAGGAATAAAACTGATAAACTTCCCTTTGAAAGAAGGATAACTGTCTTGCAAAGACAACTTACTCAGGGGGCAAGCTCTATAGAACATTAACAAGTGTGCAGAGGGGACAAATGAAAAGATGGCTCTATAAGGAGTTTAAGTTTTGAAAGTCTCAAATTTACACTTTACGTTTTAGTTGTTTTTTAATCAATTCAGTTTGATTCAATCCAATGTCATGTATTAAGCATCCCTAGCGATCTGGCACTGTGTTAGAGATATCAAGGTAAATAAAACACTATATCTGCCCTAAAAGAACCTACAGTCTAGCACAGTGCACAAGTGTGAGAAAGATAATTACAGGACATCATAATAAACTCTACAGAAGATGTTGGAAGCTTAGAGGTAGTGTAGGAAGGCATGACTTGGATAGGGAGAGGGCAGGGTCTAGAAAGTTCCACAGACATCCTCTTGGGTTTTCTGAGAGTATTCCAGATGGACAAGGGAATGTAGATTATGTGGTTAAGTGTATAACTTGTTCCAGGAAGAGCTAACAGAGTAAAGGAAGGCACAGAATCTTAGAACAGCATGGAATGTTTGGAGATGTAAAAATCAATGTTAAAACATAGAGTACAAGTTGAAGCATATCAAAAGATGAAGCTGGAGAGGAAAGGAGAGGCCAAAAGACAAAGGCCCTTGTGTTGGCTTCACGAAGAGGTTTAACTAGTAGTATTCACACTGTGTTTTCTCTAAGGTAGAAATTTAACTTTTTTAAAAAAAATTTATTTTTTTATTTCAAAAGGTTTTTAGGGAGCAGGTGGTGTTTGGTTACATGAATAAGTTCTTTAGTGATGATTTCTGAGATTTTGGTGTACCCATCACCCAAGCAGTGTACACTGTACCCAATGTGTAGTCTTTTATCCCTCACCCCCCTCCCACCCTTTCCCTTGAGTCCCCAAAGTTCATTGTATCATTCTTATGCCTTTGTGTCCTCACAACTTAGCTCTCACTTATGAGCGAGAACATACAATGTTGGGTTTTCCATTTCCAAGTTACTTCACTTAGAATAGTAGTCTCCAATTCCATCCAGGTTTCTTCTATAAACATGCATGTGCAAGTATCTTTTTCACATAATGACTTCTTTTCCTCTGGGTAGATACCCAGTAGTAGATAGAAGTTAAATCCCTATTTTAGATCTACCATTTATCAAATGGTAGATCTAAAATAGGGATTTAACTTCTATCTGATGATGCAATCCACTGCATTCTTCACATATAATACTATAAGAAATTATTAAAAAATCAGTTTGTTCATCTTTTTTTAAGATAAATGTTTCCTGAGAGTTGGACCTTCTCCTGTAACACGTGGTGTTATGTGAATGATGACCCTATTTAGTGGTCTTGTGCGTGCAGAATAATTTTCCACTTTCTTCTTTGTGAGATGACTGAACTTCCTGTAAATTTCATAGAGAAAGATGGCAACTGTGATAAAGACCGATTCAATGTTAAATAGAAAGAATGTAGGCTCCACAGCCAGGCAGAATCTGTTTAAATCCTCTGTCAAATACTAGATATCCAACTTATGGCAGGTTATTTATTCTGGATTTCTGTTTCCTTGTTTGCAAAATATGGAGATAATAATATCTGGGGATAACAGTATCAGTTTTGCAGTCTTGATGCAAGGATTAAACAGGAAAACACTTATTAGCACATTTGGCTCTGTGGTGCTAAATTATAAGATATGTTAGAAAATGTTAGTTCCCTTTGAAAATGCTTTGTTCCATTCTGAGGGTGGTAGTAATTGCCAACCTTCTGAATCATTTTTTAAAAGTACTTGGCTGCTAAGAAGCACTTAGCAGGTATAATACCAGGTCTAATAAGCCTCTCCATTTTTGTAAGCGATTTTAAGTTAAATAGGCAATTCTAGGCATTTGTTTCTGGAACAAGTGTCATAGAGAGAAAAGTAGAAAATGAGGCAAATGATAAGAGGTATAGTATAGAGAAAACTCTATTGACTTCCTCATCCATCCAGCCAGCCAGCACACCTGCACGTGCACAGAACTTTTTTTCTGATCTGTAGTCAGGCACATTATTCATTGCACTACTAGCCCCTCACACAACTTTTCTTCTTATCTTTCTTCAGTGGTAGTTTCTTCCTTGTGTTAGACAAGATTTTGAAAGGCTGAGAAAAAGGAGACTTTTTGAAAAGAGGAAGCTGGAGAGCTTTGGTAGCAACACAGAGCTAATTCTCTGCAGTCCAAGAGAAAGATTTTTTTGACAGTACTCGTGATGAGGCTTGTCCTGGCTTCCCACTTCTGCCTTTGAAACCCTGGATAAGTCACTTAAACTCTCTGAGCCTCTATCTCACCATAAATCTGAATATGAGTAATAAATCTATTTTGTAGTGCAGTAGGGAGGATTAACTGAGCTAACATGTAGGTGGAGTCTACAGGAGAGAGTTTGACACAAAGAAGACACTTAACAAATGATATGCGTGTATGTCTACATCTCTGTCTATGTCCATATATCTTCTGTATCTATCTATGCACCCATCTATCTATTGCTATGAGAGCCAAAGAAAATCTTTAAGTTTAGTCTCTTCAGACAATTATTTATCACCCAAATGTCCTAAGTACCAACATGAGTTTGGGGGTAATGTTTGCTTTAAGATGGTCATCCAATTTATCCAGAATATGCTTCTGTCAATTTTAACATTATTATTGAAAGGAAAGCAAACAAAATTTAAAAGTTCTCATTAGTTTTTTTTCTAATTAATTGTTTTATTATTATTATTTATTTTACTTCAAGCTGTGGGATACATGTATAGAACGTGCAGGTTTGTTACATAGGTATCCATGTGCCATGGTGGTTTGCTGTACCTATCAACCCATCATCTAGGTTTTAACCCCCTCATGCATTAGGTATTTGTCCTAATGCTCTTCCTTCCTTTGCTCCCCACCCCACCGACAGACCCTGGTGTGTGATGTTCCTCTGCCTGTGTCCATGTGTTCTCATTGTTCAATTCCCACCTATGAGTGAGAACATGTGGTGTTTGGTTTTCTGTTCCTGTGTTAGTTTGCTAAGGATGATGGCTTCCAGCTTCATCCATGTCCCTGCAAAGGACATGAACTCATTCTTTTTTACGGCTGCATAGTATTCCATGGTGTACATGTGCCACATTTTCTTTATCCAGTCTATCATTGATGGGCATTTAGGTTGGTTCCAAATTTTTGTTATTGTAAATAGTGCTGCAGTAAACATACATGTGCATGTGTTTTTATGGTAGAATGATTTATAATCCTTTGGGTATATACCCAGTAATGGGAATGCTGGGTCAAATGGTATTTCTGGTTCTAGATCCTTGAGGAATCGCTACAGTGTCTTCTACAAATTCTCATTAGTTTTCAAAGGCCCCTGAAAACACATTCTATAGCCAACAAGGAGTCAGTGATTTGTACATGAGAATATTGAACCAAGTTATTTAAAATTCCTCTTTCAATACTAGGATGCTACCTTGTTTTTCCTCAAGGGGGGAAGGTGGTGGTGAAGGAAAAAACAAACAAAAAGTTAATAGGAAAAGAGCTATGCAAGCAATATGTGTTCACTGCAATATTTGTTATCTTGTTTAGATCCTAAGAAAATTATCAGAGGAAGGAATAATTATCTCTGTGTCTTTTTTTTTTTTTTTTTTAGAGATGGAGTCTCGCTCTTTCACCCAGGCTGGAGTGCAGTGGTGTGATCTCGGCTCACTGCAAGCTCCGCCTCCTGGGTTCACACCATTCTCCTGCCTCAGCCTCCTGAGTAGCTGAGACTACAGGCGCCTGCCACCATGCCCTACTAATTTTTGTATTTTTAGTAGAGAGGGGGTTTCACCGTGTTAGCCAGGATGGTCTCAATCCCCTGACCTTGTGATCCGCCCACCTCGGCCTCTCAAAGTGCTGGGATTACAGGCATGAGCCACTGCGCCTGGCCATCTTTGTGCCTTAAAAATGGGAACACCGAGGTTTACATTAATTAAATGACTTGCCTTAGGCTAGGGAAAAAGAGCTGGTTAGCTTGTTTTTTTTTTTTTTTTTTTTTGAGACGGAGTCTCACTCTGTCACCCAGGCTGGAGTGCAGTGGCGTGATCTTGGCTCACTGCAACCTCTGCCTCCCGGGTTCAAGCGATTCTCCTGCCTCAACCTCCCGAGTAGCTGGGATTGCGGGCATATGCCACCACACCCGACTAATTTTTGTATTTTTAGTAGAGATGGGGTTTCGCCTTGTTGGTCAGGCTTGTCTTGACCTCCTGATCTCAGGTGATCCAACCGCCTCGGCCTCCCAAAGTGCTGGGATTACAGGCGTGAGCCACTACGCCCGGCCAAGAGCTTATATTTTAACATAGACATATGATTGATCTATCTACAATTTCACTGTTGTATTTGAGAAAGAAAATTTCATTATGGTCACTGATTCATATATTCAAACAACAAGCATTTATTGAATGGCTACCATGGACAAGGCACAAAATAGATACCCAGGAATACCACTGACTTTACATTCTAACTTCCACAGTACAAAGTAAGTGAAGGCCTTTGGAACTGTGTGATGTATCACCACACAGAAACATTTTGCTTTTCTGAAATAAAAAGAAAGAATTGATTCATCATGCAGCAAGGACATGAGGAGTCTTGGAAAGAGGTAGCAACTACTTTATCCAGTTCTGCCAAATGTTATCTATAAAAATACTATTTCCACAATGTCATTCTGTAATGTCAAAGATGGTCATGGGTTTGTTCTCTTGGCACCGCTCTGTCCTTAAGGGAACAACACATTATTGTATTGGGGAACAGCTTCTACCATCTCCAATCCCAACAGGTTGTCCGAATGTGAAGGCAGCTACCATGTTCAGGTACCTGGCCATAAAAACTGCTCTAGGGAAGAAAGCTGGGTCAACCGCAGTATGTCAGCCCCACTTCTGGCCATAAGGATTGGTCCAGGGGGTAGATATGTGATCCAAGCCCAACCAGAGTCCTTGTCTGGAATTTTGCAGCTTGAAATGAAGACAATAAGGCCCCTTTCTCTCTTATTACAGGGGAGGCAGATGTGAGCAGGTGCTGCTAGTGGACATGATTCCTACCCCTTGACAAAGCAGATTGAAGAAACCAAAACCAACAGCAGAGAGGAGCAGCAAGATGAGGACAAGGAAGGCCTGACTAGTTGAGGCTCCCAGGCCTCCAGAGATGCTTCTGTCCCTGCATTCCCCAGCTTCAAGGTTGAAGGCTATCTGGCTTCCTTCCAACAGATCATTTTGCAAAGTCTAGTTTGAGTTTTGCTACTTGCATCCAAAAGAATCTGGACTCCTGCCTAAATCTAGGGTGTTTTGTAAGCCACATGACCCTCCACTTGCAGGACTGAATCAGTTCCAAGTATGGCAAGCCAGAGGGAGGAGAGAAAGCCTTGTCTCCAGGGGCCCTCTTCTTAGGCACCCTGATAACACCTGTAAATGCAATGTGAAGACTGTCCAGGATCTTTGAGAAACCTTCAGGAATAAGTTAGGGATAACTGAAGATCCAAGAAGACAAAATAAAGGACCACGGCAGTGCAGTCACTGGGCCTTTCACCTCTGGTCCCTTAGTTTCAGGTTTCTCTAGCATCAGCCTCAGCACTTCCTGTGCACCAAGCACTGTTCCAAGTTCTTTATGAGCCCAAAGAGGCTGATATTATGTTTTACCCCATATTACAGACAAGGAAATTGAGACACAAACAAGGAAAGTGAGACACACAGGGATTAAGTAAATTATCCAAGGTGGGGTCAAATTTACATCTCAGGTAGTTCGACTCCAAAACCCATGCTAATAACCCTGTTTAGCAAGCCTGGCCTCATAGGCTGTTTTATTTTTCTATTTTTATTATTGGCACTTATTGCCAATATATTTAGTATGTGGCTGATACTGCCACATACTTTATTTACCTTTTTATTTGTTTTATATTCTCAACCTGAGACCAGGAATCCAGTGGCCATGACTTTTATCTTTTAGTGACCCTAGCCCCAGTACGAATGTCAACACAAAGGTAGTAAATGTTCGTGACATCAATTCTGTGCTCTTAAAAACCAGACAGCTCTATACATGAATACAGTAACCCTCATACAGCTTTCAGGGGAGAAGAAATGAAGAAGACATTGGTTTTCTCCCTTCTTTTCAGGTTTATTCTTAATATTCCCAAAACAAACTATAAAGAATTTTCATAACAACAGCTCTGCTCTTCCCTCCACCACCCTTCCGTGCTTGTAGAATGTTTTTCTACGAAGAATGTTCCATTTTAAAAGTAGCATTGTTCTACAGACAGCCTTCTTAGAATCCAATTAGGTAGGGCCTGGTCGGGGACATACTATGGATAATTTCACTGTATGGCCTTCTGTTTATTTGCACTTTGGGATCAGAAAATAAGCAGCTAAAAGATGTTTGCCCTTGAAAACATGTTAGAGAATTAACGGCTGGCTTGAGATGTTATCTGCCAAGTTTGAGTCCCAAACACATTTTATACCTGAGTTAAGTTTCTGAAAACAGGGATTTGGTAATTGAAGCGCTGACCTGATGTTATCTCTGAGAATATGCAGACAGGCCCAGCTCTTGGAGCAAAGAAAACTTATAGAGTACAGAGAAAGTACAGAGCACGAAAATAGTGGAGAATTTTAAGAAGCATTCATTTAGGGATATCTCGTGTACACGCCCTCAGTTGTATGAAGAAGTTGTGTGGACTAGTTTCCGTTTTTTATCCTTCTCTGGGCTGGTACTTCTTTTAAAATCTTAATCTGAAAATTATACCATTCAAAATAAAATTCAGAAATCTATTCACCAAAACAGCAACACAGAGCTGTGATTGATGAGGAACCCGAAGGCCTATATTTCGGTTGCAAAATTTAATTCTAGGACTTTATTTTTGTTTTTTATAACTTGTGTTTTTACTTTTTTTCCTCTCATTGCTTCCCCGCGCCACCCCCCGCCCCGTCCCCCAAAACTAAATTATATCTTAGTCTTTTGAAATAGCTTCAAAGTGAAAGCCTGTCTTTTTAAAAATAACTTCCATCTCTCTGAAGGTGGGGTGTTTGAGTTTATTTCAGGTTTTGAGGTAGGACACACCTCTGGGCCACAACGAGGGAAAATGTCCAACTGCCTTTGCAATTCTATCCCTTCCCTTTGTCCTTTCACAGATTCTACTAGAACTCCAAACCCCACTCTCTGTCCCTATCATAAGAGTGTGTGCTACTTTTATATAAAAGGACTCCCAGCCAGAGTATGCCATTTCCTGCCTCTGCTTACTTTTATTAGCCTTGGTGTTTTTTGCCCTCTCAGTGGACATCTCTATGACAGACACTTGCCTCTCCCCCGGGACAGCTTAGCAGGTTGGTAGGCTCCTGCCTCCCTCCCTGCCCCTAAGTGCTCCTCTTTTTCTTGCCTTCCTGGTGCCCACCGGAATGCATTTTGCAAGCCAGGCCAGCAGAAACTCCAGCCGGCACCTCAGGCCTGGCTGCTGGCCAGACACCAGGTTTCTTGGCAGCAAGACACCAGGCAGCAAGACACCAGGCAGCAAGACACCATGGCAGACACCAGGCAGCAAGACACCAGGCAGCAAGACACCAGGCAGACACCAGGCAGCAAGACACCATGGCAGACACCAGGCAGCAAGACACCAGGCAGCAAGACACCAGGCAGACACCAGGTTTCTTGGCAGCAACTTCACACAGAGGGAAGGACGGTAACCACCAGCCTCCAAATGAGACCGTCCGAACAAACAAACAAATAAAAAAGGCCAAATACAAACACAAATGAAAGAAACCACATGCACTCAGAAAGACACAACGCGAAGACTCAGAAATGCTCTTGTCTGGGGCTCTCAGCAGCCCTGCGCCTGGCGTCCCTGAGCGCCGATGGGGCGGCCGGGTGGTTTGGAGATTCCTGTGGTCTGAACACACACCCTCCTCATCACCAAGATGTGCCTGGAAAAAAATGGTCATGCTACAGGCCTCTGATTTATTTCCTGATAAAATAACCTTTACTCTAAGGCTAAGCTTGCTGTCCCGGCTTCCAGAGAACTGGTCTTTATTCCATCCACCAAAGCCATGTGTGTATTAGGTCATTCATCTGCGGCCCTAGAGTCTCCCCGCCTGCCCTGCCAACACTACAGTGTTTCCTTCTGTGCGTTTCCCAGGCTCCACCAAACGTCGACGTGGAGGGTGGTCACAGGCAAATCATAGAACTTCTCTAAGCAGAAGGAATTAGTTGTCATTCAGAGTCACCCAAAAAAAGCCTTGTTCAACACTGGAAAATGATAGATTCCGATATGGCATCTCCTTCCTGTCCAGCTCCCCACCCGTTTTCATTTTCTTCTGTTCAACATCTCACATATAACTGGAAGCCTGTCCCAAACTATCCTGAAGCCTCAAAGGATGGCCTGAGTTGGCTGGATTCAAGATGCATTCCTCATCTCTCTGTCATGTCAACACTTCTCTTTAAATTAATGCTACGTACTTTCTCATTTTAGGCATATTCCACATCTCTCAGAGGGGTGGAGATGGAAATTGCACTTGGGCAGGCAATGAGAACATGGATAACATCTTTCTTTGTTGTGTCCACTTCACCAAGTGTAGGAATCTTAAGTGTTGCCATTGGCAAGATATAGATAAAAACTCCAGCATGTTGCTGGTGCATAGTACATGCTTGAAAATTCAGGTTTTTGCCTTCCTTCTCTAATTACTTAAGCTGTGGTCTGTTCATCAGTGACAAGGGAAAAAATGCTGTTCATAATCTCCTATGACCTTCAAGGGACATTAGATCTTGGTACTGGAGGGCTCTTTGTGTAGTATGATAACAGTTGTTTAGAAAGTATTGGGTACAGCTATATTGCTCTAGATGGGAAGCAAGCTATCTAGGACTGTGATGGGGTCAGAAAAGTCATATATAACGCTGGGCATGGTGGCTTATGCTTGTACTCCCTGCACTCTGGGAGGCTGAGGCAGGAGTTGCAGACCAGGCTGGGCAGCATAGTAAGACGCTGTCTCTAAAAAATATTTTTAAAAAATTAGTTGAGCATGGTGGCCCATGCCTATAGTCCTGGCTACTCGGGAGGCTGAGGTGGGAGGATTGCTTGAGCCCAGGAGTTCAAGGCTGCAGTGAGCTATGATAGTGCCACTGCACTCTAGCTTGGGTGACAGAGCAAGACCATGACTTTAAAAAGAGAAAAAGAAAATACATATATAATACAGTATACCAGAGAAAGAGAGACTTGGAGGACCAGGCATGTTGAACATATGAAGTTGTGGGCTGTGGAGTGTGCGATGTAAACCCCTCTACCCCCACCTCGCTCCTTGTTCCCTATGAATTCTGCAACAAAATAGACATTATTCACAAGTATTTTTGGTGGGAGTGGGTTATTTGGTGGGATGTGAAGTCACAGCTGTGCATTTGTGCATGCAGGAGGAAGACAGGGTCAGCCTGAGCAGAGTTCATTTTCTCCTCTCTGCTGTCTGCTCTTGTTTGCTTGCTGCCTCTGCTCTTTCATCCCCTGTTCATCTCCCTCTCTTGCCCCCTCTCCTTTTGTCTTTGCTAACTTAGAGGTTCGGGTCATTGAGTGATATTTCCTTCTTTGTGCCACATGCTTTCTAAAGACATATAGGATATACACTCAAGTATCGTGAATAACTGCAATGTATTTCTTAACAGGAGGGTGATAATTGAGAAGCAATGAGAGGTTTTACAGGAGAAACGTAAGAGTGTTTTGTTTGTTTCATTTTAAAACCACTTTAAACAAAAATAAAAAGACAGGGTCTCACTCTGTTCCCCAGGGTGGAGTGCAGGGATGCATTTATAGGTCACGGCAGTCTCAGACTCCTGGGTTCAAGCAACCCTCCCACCTCATCTTCCCAAGTAGCTGGGACCACAGGCACACACTGCCATGCCTAGCTAAAATTTATTGTAGAGTTGGGTTCTTGTTATGTTACCCAGGCTGGTCTTGAACTGGCCTCAAGTTATCCAACTGCCTTGGTCTCCCAAAGTGTTGGGATTGCAGGCATGAGCCATTGTGCCCAACCCTTAAACTCCTTTTGGAGGGAAATTACCTATTGGGGAAGATGATCAAGTAAACAGTGATAGCATGTTTGTACTATAATGGAGTTAGTCATAGGAGAGCCAAGTGTTACTCTGCTGAAGTAGAAGAGGTGAGGACTTCAAACAAATGAGAGGAAGAGAGATTGATCCTTGACCCTATGGTGGCCTTCTGATGAGTCCTGGGCTCCATTTGCACTCACTGTGTACCACAGATACCGCCTTGAGGGCTGAGCGAAGAAGAGGCTTTAATGGGATCCACCTGCGGCTTTGGGTAGTCTCGGAGCAGAACCAAAGCATCAGGTACCTGGAAGCAAGGAGACAGGAAACTCAAAGAAAGAAAAAGATGACAGGAGACCACTGTAGCTTATTTCAGCCTCAGTCATTGCTAGCCATCCTTAGTCCGGTGACTTGGGTGTTCTGTGTTTCAAGTGGAATAACAGCTAGACCAGCCTTGGGAAATCGGGGGTGAAAATCCCAGGGCTTTTTCTTACTTCCTGTGTGATCTTGGATTTAAACTTGGTTTAAACTTTTAGAGCTTTAGTTCCATTTCATGTACTTTCTCAGTGAATACTTTCCATGACATATTTCGTGTAAATGTTGATGTTTCATGAATGAGCATAACTTATGCCACAGTAATATTATAGGCTTTAACTCTGTTGGTATGAAAGGGACTATATGATAACAAATTACTACTGTAATTTTGTTACTAAAAATATCAATAAATAATTCTCAGAGCTTTATGAAAGCTGGAAACTCACAGGGTTTTTTTTTTTTTTTTTCTCATGAAGAAAGACTTATTGGCCAATGCTAGAAAATTGCCACCTCTGAAATTTTTTTAATAAAGCATATATTAAAGGGCCTGCTAATTACCATGTGCTGCAACTCTGAATAACGCATACTTTGAATAAGAGAAATTGCTCACATCATTGCAGTAGCAAAGTCTTTTTTACTCAATATAAACAACTCCTGGCTTCAGAGCAGCATTTGGGCTGAATTGCTAAAAGCATCTTTGTTTATATTTCTCTATAGAGACATCATTAATGAACACGCTGAGAACTAGGGCTTCGACTGGGTCTGATGTTAACCCCGTGAAGCTAATCTTGTATTTAGTAGGTCATTCCTTTGGGTCTGAACCCTTGGGTATATGTTGGAATTGAAGATACCAGTTTCAAAACCATTTTTGGTACTCCCAGAAAATTGGCTAAGGGATGGGCTCAGCACTCCTTTAACGGGGGAATGGGGTGGATAGGAAGGTTGTGCCTCTTTTAGGACAGAATCATGAGTCCTGTTTGATCTTAGAAGTGGAATAATTTTTTTTGGAGTGAATAAGCTGGTTTGGAGCTAAACTAGGCAGTTCGTTTCCCAGACTTGCCTACATGTATTCCCTGTCTTCACTCCATATACTCTCTGTAAACCAACCCCTGGCTGTATGCTCCAAGTCCAAAGGCTGAATGCCTAACCATAGCATTCCAGGCCCACCATGTGTGTCCCTCATCCTTATTTTCTCTCTCCTATACCTCCCTGACTGGCCTCACAAGCCACGCTCCTACCATACTAAATTATGTTTTTCTCCCTTAGAGGAAGCCATTCATATTTTCGCCTCCATGGCTTTGCTTATGCTGTGCTCACTGCTGGGGTGCCCTACCTTTCAACTCCACCTTAAATTCTACTCACCATTCAGGTGATCCTGCTGTAATATCACCTCTTTTGAAGGCTTTACTGTATCTATGGTGAAGATTAATTACTCTCTTCTATAGCCTTTCTTTTACATATCACAGTACAACGTCATCCAACAGTGAATTCATCCCTTCCCACATGCATGATTAGATGGCGGGCTTTTTTTTTTTGAGACAGAGTCTCAGTCTGTCACCAAGGCTGGAGTGCAGTGGTGCGATCTTGGTTCACTGCAACCTCTGTCTCCCAGGTTCAAGTGAATCTCCTGCATCAGCCTCCCGAGTAGCTGGGATTACAGGCGCCCACCACCACACCTGGCTAATTTTTGTGTTTTTAGTAGAGACGAGATTTCACCATGTTGGCCAGGCTGGTCTTGTACTCCTGACCTCAGATGATCTGCCTACCTTGGCCTCCCAAAGTGCTGGGATTACAGGTGTGAGCCACTGCGCCTGGCCAGATTGTGGGCTTCTTAAGGACGGAGGTGTGAGGCCCACCTAGACTAAAAAAATGCAGCCAGGGGAGCATTTTGTTAAGGTACTCTCATCTAAGTTTGTTCATCTTGGGTGATAAATATATATATAATATGTAACTTACATATTAAAATTTATACAAATCTTAAGTGTATAGCTTAATTTTTACATATATATGCATATATACATCTGTCTGTCTGTACATCTATCTACCTGTCTATCCTGTCACCCAAAGTAAGATACACAGAACACTGTCAGAATCCCAAAAGTCTCCCTTGGAACTCTCCTGGTAAGTAATTCCCCTTCCCTACCCTGGGCATCCACTATTCTAACTTCTATCACCACAGATTATTTTTGCCTATTTTTGAACTTTATATAATAGAATTATACAGTACACACTTTACTGTGTCTTACTTTTGCACTTAACCTCATGTAGGTATGATTTATCTACACTGTTCCATTTATCAGTAGGGTTTGTGGCTTTTTATTGCTGAGCAATATTCCACTGTATGAATACACCACAATTTATTTACACTTTCTACTTTTTATGGACATTTAAATTGTTTCTAAGTTTTGGTTACAAATGAAATGGCTGTGAACATCCTTGCATATGTATATGTTTTGGTGAATGGTATGGTTTGAATGTGTCCCCAAAAAGCATGTGTTGGAAACTTAATCTGCAATGCAACAGTGTTGAGAGATAGAGCTAAAGGGAAATGTTTAGGTCATGAGAGCTCTACCCTCATGAATGAATTAATGCCAGTTATAAAAGGGCTTGAAGTTGTGAGTTTGATCTCTTGCTCTTTTGCCCTCTCTTTGCCTTCTGTCATAGGATGATGTAGCATGAAGGTCCTAACCAGTTGCTGGCCCCTTGATCTTGGACTTCTCAGCCTTCATAACCACTAATCCAATAAATTTCTGTTCATTACAAATTACCCAGCCTCAGGTATTCTGTTATAGCAGCACAAAATGAACTAAGAGAGTGGACATGTACACTCATTTCTGTAGGAACTATACCCAGAAGAGAGTTATTGGGTCACAGGACGCAAGCATATTTAGCTTTAATAAACACTACAAAAAGTTTTCCAAAGTGATTGTACCAATTTACACTCCCATCATCATGTAAGACAATTCTCGTTGTTTTGCATTCTTGCTGACCCTTGGTATGTCCGGTCTTTTACATGTTCACCATTCTGGTGAGTGTGTGACGGTATCTCACTATGGTGTTAATTAGCGCTTTTTTTTTTTTTCCTGATGACTGATGAAGTTGAGCATCTTTTCATATGTTTATTGGCTTTTTTGATATTCTCTTTTGAGACGTGACTGTTCAAGGGTTTTTGGGTTTTAAATTCTGAGCTGCAGTAGCCAGATAAAATCTATGTAGTTTGGAGATCTATCAATGACATTAATTGAAAGGCTTCTTTGATACAGGGCCCTATATAATGTAATAGAAAACATATACAATTTGCTATATATTAATGCAAGTATCATTAGGTACAACAATTACAGTGAGGGCTTGATACAAGTTTTTCTCACTGTGAATGTGGTGAAAGCCCTTAGCCCCTAGGCCGTTCTTCTAAGACTTGTGTTTATTCTGTTCCAAGTCTAGATTTCTTTTCTTTGGGACCCAAATTCTACAGACCCCCTTCTGCATATTTTATGATATCTAGATCAGGCTTACTTTTTGTGTTGGTACCTTTGTAACTACTGGAAGTTAATTCTCAGTCTCTTGGTTTACTATTGTTTAAAGTTGATATTTTAAGTATAAGAGCTTTATCAAATCAATTCTGTTGAAAAGAAGCTTCTTTCCTCCAGTTTTCATTGCTTAATGCTTCCACTAATTATTTCTTTTCCAGCTGTGGCCTCTCCCTTGAGGCCCTGCAGTTTATTGTCTCTCTCAGTGGGCTCTCTGCCTGCTGCCTCTATGCTCTTCGTTGCATCTCATATTCTGCCTAAGCTACAGCTTCGGGAGGGAAACTTATTTTGCCTCTTATTTTGTCAGAATGTGTTAATGCTAATAATGGCATTTTCCCATTGTTTACAAACTCTAATTCTCTCATTTTTTCCTGCAATATTGTTAAACAACCTCTTTCGATGTAGCTGATGAAAGCTTTTACTCTTTAGCTGCTTGACTTTCAATAGCATGTGGGCCATTGCTTTATAGGTAGTTGGTGTTCAATAATTGTTGACTTGCAGAACCCAGAACTGGGGTTTGAGTGATATGGGACATTATCTGTACTAATGTTTGCCTGGTAGGTCTGCCTTCATGACGCAATATTAGGGCAAGCTGTGTAACTTTGTGACTATGACTCAAGCACTAACGAAAGCTCCCTTGCTCTAAAGTATGTGTCCTTTCCAGCTCCTAATTGTCCTAGAAGTTTTCTGCCATTAGAATGCAGCACTCTGAGTGAAGACATTGTCTTCAGATAGCCCTTATTAGATTTTTTAATGTTATCTAGGTGGAGAAGAATGCAAACTCAGTGCAAATGTCTCCACTCACATTTTAGTAAGGATTCACTTAGCTATTTGGCTCAGAAAGAAGGACTCTAAGGAATGGGACAAAGAAGAAGTGAGTCTGGATGTGAAGTCAAGGTTTCACATTGGCAAAAATGCTGCTGGGGACAGATGCGTGAACTAGTCAGCCAGGTGCACCATGACCATGGGACTCCATTAATTCTTGGGGTCAGGGAAGCTGTGTGCAAGTCAGAGGTTGCTTCTTTGCTGTGCAACTTCAGATAAGTCACTTAACTTCTCTGCTACTTAGCTTTCTTATCTGTAAAATGAAGATAGTATCTCCTCTGCTTACCTCACAGGGTAGCTATCAGAACCAAATGAAAGTGCCTCACATCATTTAAGGACTAATCAGACATGTTGTATTTATAATAATAATAATAATAATAATAATAGCTATTATTATTGGAGTACAGTAAAAAATGGAAGAATGTTGGAGACAAATTGCTCACTTTACAATTTTGTTCTGGGCTGCTGCTTGTAAGTACAAAGACAGCCTGATGAGTCTTTATTTTTATGGAGCATTTTAAATAATTCTGCAAATAACAGCAGAAAGGTTAAAATGCATGTGCACGATGGGACAAATGGACCCATTAGTGAAAGATTATTTTTATTAAAAAACAATTTAGTGTATGAGCTAGCTTTATATCTAGGATGTTAAAAAATTGTGGGTGATTTTTACCCCCCATGGAATTGATAAAGCTCACCTATTTTGGCATGGCGTTAGCTCAGAACAAAGTATCCACACCTTAGGCTGGTGAATTAGATTGGCCTTGAGTTGTCTGCACTTTTCCACTTTATTCCACGTAGATTTGGCTGAGACATGGTTGAACTCTGAAAAACAGGGGCCCTATTGAAATAGGCCAGACCTGCATTGCTAGTCTGGTTCATTTTAAACCAATCAGATAAACTTTAATTGAATGAATGAAGAGTACAAATTTCAAATGAATACATCTATCTTTTTGATTATTTGAAAAATGTATCTTGCTTTGTTAGGAAGAAAGATCTACACTGATTTCTCAAGTGCAGGCAGAGTCTTAGACTGTTCGAGTTGGAAGAGACTGTACAAATAATCTAGCACAACCCCCTCACTTTATATTTGGAGAAGCTGAGATATAAAAAGATTTAATAACTGGCTGAAGGTCACATTGCTAGTTGGTGGCAGAACTGAAACTGGAAGCCAGGTTTTCTGTCCTTGACCAGGGCACTTTCTCTGGCTGCTGCACAGAAGGGTGGAAAAGTGAGAAATGTTTTTACTAAACAATTGCCACCTTTTAGACTTCCATTCCAAAATATTATTTACTAGTTTTCTTCACAATGGCTTGTGCTTTAAAAAAGACAAGAATCTCGTAAAACTTAATTCTTTGAGACTAGTCCCAGTTGAGGCTTTTGGAGGGGAGGGAATGCATCATGTTCTCCTGGCGCAGTGCCTGGTCCTTAGCGGACACTCAATCAGAGCTTGCCGTTAAGTTCTCAGTCTATGACAATGCAGGCTGAGGGTGATGGCTGGACCACACAGTTTTATCAGAATCCCTACGGCAGTGGTTAAAAATGCAGATCCTGGCCGGATGCGGTGGCTCACGTCTGTAATCCCAGCACTTTGGGAGGCTGAGACGGGCAGATCACATGAGATTGGGAGTTCGAGACCAGCCTGGCCAACATGGTGAAACCCTGTCTCTACTAAAAAAAGAAATAAGAAATATTAGGCAGGCCTTGTGGCGCACACCTATAATCCCAGCTACTGGGGAGGCTGAGGAAGGAGAATTGCTTGAACCAGGAGGCGGAGGTTGCAATGAGCCAAGTTCATGCCACTACACTCCAGCCTGCACGCAACAGAGGGAGACTCCATCTCAAAAAAAAAAAAAAAAAAAAATGCAAATCCCTGCGACGTACCCCAGTTCTACTGACTCAGAATTTTAGTATCTCTATTCTAGAAATAGACATTATATTTTTTAATTTTTAAAAATTAATGCGTATTTGCACATGTTTATGGGGTATAATTTTTTTTACAGGAATATACATTATTACAATTTTTAGGTGATTTTTTTTGGTGTTCTAAAGTTTGAAATTAGTGGTCTGTGATCTTCTTCCTCATAGGTTCCTCACACTTAAGACCAGTGCATTCCAGATGGACATGTATAAGAGTATTTTTCAATTTCTGTTTACATTTTTTGATCTAAAAAATTAAGAGAGAAAGTGAACATTACTTACATTCAATACATAGGTTAGCTCTGCACACTTAGGTCATATAGTCACAGGTTACATGTGACGGTTATGGCGTCTTGAATGAGAGTGGAAACTTCTCAACGCAGACGGTTGACAATGGTGGCCTTAGTTGCTTCCAGAGGGTTGCCAAATGATGCATTTTAACTGCATGGATTTTATGAAAGTGTTTACATTTCTAAAATCACACACACACATTTGAGGCCAGGAGTTTTAGACTAGGCTGGGTAACATAGCGAGACCACACCTCTACAACAAATACAAAAATTAGCCGGGCATGGTGATGCACAATTGTAGTCCCAGCTGCTTGGGATGCTGAGGTGGGAGGACTGCTTGAGCCCAGGAGGCTGGGCTGCAGTGAGCCGTGGTCATGCCACTGCACTCCAACCTGGGTGATGGAGCAAGACCCTGTCTCAAAAAAAAAAAAAAAAAAAACCTAGCTGGGTATTGTCGTGCACATCTGTAGTCCCAGCCACACATGAGGCTGAGATAGGAGGATTGCTTAAGCCCAGGAGTTGGAGGTTGCAGTGAGATATGATTGCATCATTGCATTCCAGCCTGGGTGACAGAGTGAGACTCTGTCTCTAGATAAACAAAAATTTAGGCCGGGCACGGTGGCTCACACCTGTAATCCCAGCACTTTGGGAGGCCAAGATGGGCGAATCACTTGATGTCAGGAGTTTGAGACCAGCCTGGCCAACATGGTGAAACCTCATCTCTACTAAAAATACAAAAATTAGTAGGGTGTGGTGGCGGGCACCTGTAATCCCAGCTACTCGGGAGGCTGAGGCAGGAGAATTGCTTGAACCTGGGAGGCAGAGGTTGCAGTGAGCTGAGATCCCGCCATTGCACTCCAGCCTGGGCAACAAGAGAGAAACGCCATCTCAAAAAATAAAAAAATAAATAGCAAATTTTTTTTTTTTAAAAAAGGACTTCTACACATGTGATGATTAATTTTATGTGTCAATTGAGCTATGATGCTCAGTTGTTTGGTCAAACACTGGTCTAGATGATAGTGTGAGGGTATGTTTTAGAGGTGATTAGTATTTAAATCAGTAGAATCTGAGTAAAACAGATTACCCTCCATGAGGGAGGTGGGTCTTATCCATTCAGTTAATGCTCATAAAGGTAAAGGCTGAGGTTTTCCAAAGGAAAAACTCTGCCTCAAGACTGTGACATAAAAATCCTACCTGAGTTTCCAACCTGCTGCCCTGTGGAAATCAGACTCAAGAGAGCAACATCAACCTTACCTAAATTTTCAGCCTGTTGGCCTGCTCTATGAGTTTTAGACTTGCCAGTCCCACAACTGTGTAAGCCAAAGCCTTAAAGTTATCTCTCTCTCTGTATTTCTCTGTATGTCTTATTGGTTTTGTTTCTCTGGAAAATATAACAGTATAGAAATTTAACATTTTGTATCGACATGGTGAGTGTCCATATTTTGTACTGCACAGGTCAGCCACGATCTTATTACAGATTTCTTGAGTTAGTAAACTTAAAGATAAATTGCTGATTTTTAACTTTTAAAAATCACTAATACTCTGAATCGATATTGAGTGGCTCTCACTAGAATGCTACCCAAGAGAGTTTTTTTGGGAAAAAATGTATAATCTGTTTGTCTTAGTCCATTCATGCTGCTATAACAAATACCTTATACTAGGTAATTTATAAAGAACAGAAATTTATTTCTACAGTTGTAGAGACTGGAAGTCCAAGATGAAGGTGCTGAAAGGTTTGGTGTCTGGTGAAGGCCTGGTCTCTGCTTCCAAGATGGCACCTGTTGCTGTGACCTCTGAAGGGGAGGAATGTTGCGCTCTTACAGGGCAAGAGGTGGAAGGACAAAAAGGAGTGAACTCTCTCTGAAGGCTCTTTTATAAGAGCATTCATTCTTTCATGAGAGTGAAGGCCTCAGGACTTAATCACTTTCCTGAATGTCTTACTTCTTAATACCGTGACAAAAAGAATTAAGTTTCAACAGAAATTTTGGAGGGGGTACACACTTAAACCATAGCACTGTCCCATGAGATAATTGTGGTGTTTGGAAAATAATTAAGAAATAGTGCATTTCAAAATAAATTCTTGCCATGAAGAAAGAACGTTAAAGATGCAACTTTAGAAACTAGGTTGTGCTTTATGTGTTTTGTCTTCAAAAACAATTACATATTTGTCTACAGAGACTTTTTTGTATCTGCACATTAAAAAACAGAAAATCTAGAATCAAGCATCTTCCAGTTAGTTTGAAAGCAAAAATGAGTAGCATGTGGCAGATGGAAACTTACTTCCCAGATGAATTTCAACCAACAGCATAGCATAATTTATGCTTAATACGTAAGCATAGCAATATAAATGCAGCCAGTGATGACTGTCTTCCACTGGAAAGTACAATCTGTGGGAGTCATCCTTTTTAGCTCTGAAAAATGCATCATTGAATTGTGGCATCACCAAGGTTTTTAAGGTACTGCCAGATATTCTGTCACTTTGCACTAAAATATTATAATAATAATTTAATTATTTTGTTATATTATTAAAATATAACATATTAAAAGAATATTTCTTATTTTAATTCCTACTTTTGGTCATATTTTTACAAAATTTTGCAACCTATTTGTATAGTATCAAAAAGGCATAGTTCATAAATATATGCATGTTGAAGGTGTATGCTCAAAATCTACTTAGGTTTGGGTAAGTAATAAAAGAAGTTTGGAGTACCATGCTTAGATTATTGAAGAGTAAATGACTGAAGTATGCCCTCATGTGGTTGGGGGGAGGGGAAGGTCACAGCCGTGAGCCACATGCTTTACGGCTACGTTTCCACTGCTTTAGAACAGGAAGTAAGGAACCAATCTGTCCAAAGGAAAACCCCAGGGGAGTAAAACGAGGCTGAGGGCAATTGTGCCAACTGGAATCTGTCCAGAAGGCTAATGCCCCTCTTCTTGTAGAAATACCAAGGGACTCAGAGAGGAGGAGGGAAGGAGAATAACTTGGAAGCCTATCAGGAAATACAGGAAATTTAATTTTAAAATTAGAAAATGTTTTCATTTAATGGGATTAAGAAGAGCATTGGGTAAGTACTGTTTAAACATGTAAAAATGAACACAGAGTGGCAGCCTGCCAGCAACCTAGAGTAATTCCCCCCCAACCCACCCAACTTATCTAGAATGGCTCTTTGTATTTTATTATTTTTCCCCTGAAATATTAAACTGGTTGGCTAGTTGGTCCATTTTAGGGCATGCTTTCAGATGAAAGAGATACAACATGATGGTGTGATTTTTTTTCTTTAGAATATAAATTTTGTTCAAACTATTGAGATTTGGCTTGGGGTTTGGGGTAAAAGATTCCCTTCCTTAGTTAGCCAGGGTGTTTAGTAAGGAAAAAGAAACTTAGAGGCTCACACCAGATAGGAATGGAGCCAGTGTGTGTGTGTGTGTGTGTTTTTTTTTTTAATTTCTCTTGCCAGAATAATTAGTGCCTATGAATAGGCTTGGTAAGGCAGATGCGTGCAATGTGTCTTTTAGAGAAACATGGAACGGGATAAAGTTTTCAAAGAGTATATTGTGTTTAGTTGCACAATTCTCTTCTTCCTCTTGGCAAATATTTGATTATTATGCAGGGGTGGAGATGGAGGAGACGAGGAGATTATGCAGGCAACACCAGATAGCAGAATTTCCCTTCAGAACCTCTGTGGGTTTGAATAAAAGCAATTGAAGAGATAGGGTTGGCTCTTAATGCTTTGTTTACATTCAGCGAATGATATTTCTCAAGTCAAAGTTTGCACCTCTTCAAGGCTTTTTCCTCAAGTCTGTCTCTGCTCTCTCCTCAATGGGGACTAGATGGAGGAGCGGGCAGGTTCTGAATCCCAGAGGTGCATAGAAGGGGGCTGCCCCTGCCAACAGGCATGGCTTTTGCACTAGGAAGATGTGTAGGAATGAACTCTCATTATGTTCCAGAAGGGTGAGGTGGTTTGTGTGGAAATATCAAGTGTGGAAATAAGCCTTTCTCTCACAGCCCATCAGCAAACACCTTACCTCTAGCTTCGGAATATATCTAGAACCCAACCATTTTTCAAACTTCCATTGTTAAACCCAAATGATTTGGTTTGGCTCTATGTCTCCACCCAAATCTCTTCTTGAATTGTCATCCCCATGTGTCAAGAGAGGGACCTAGGTGGGAGGTGATTGAATTATAAGGGTGATTTTCCCTATGCTGTTCTTGTGATAGTAAGTTCTCACGAGAGCTGATGGTTTTAAAATGTGGCACTTCCCCTTTGGTCACTCTCTGTCTCTCTCTGTTGCTGCACTTCCCCTTTGCTGGCTCTCTGTCTCTCTCTCTTGCTGCCATGTAAGACATTCCTTGCTTCCCCTTCACCTTCTGCCGTGATTGTAAGTTTCCTGAGGCTTCCCCAGTCATGCAGAACTGTGAGTCAATTAAACCTCCTTCCTTTATATGTCACCCAGTCTCAGGTATTTCTCTATGGCAGTGTGAGAATGGACTAATACAGCCCATGTCTAAGCCACCATCATTTGCCCTTGGATTATTGTAATGTTCCTTAGGTGGTCACTGCTTCCACCCTTGCCCCAGGAGAGTCTATTTTCAGCACAAAGTCAGGGACATCATTTGGTAAGTTAGGTCAGATCATGTCCCTCCATAATGGCTCACCATTTCACTTAGAATAAAAGCCAAATTCCCTCCAAAGGTCTTGAGAACTCTATGGCACCTGGCCCCATGTACTCATCCTCTCTTCCTTGATCACTTCATTCCAGCTACATGAGTCTCCTTGCTTTTTCTCAAACATGCCAAGCAAATGCTTTATTGGTGCTGCACCTTCTGCTTGGAATGTTTTTCATCAAATATCCCTATGAATTGCTCTGTGCCCCTCACCCCTTCATGCCTTTGCCTACCACATCACCAGGTATAATATCGAAATCCTCTCCTCTATTTTATTTTAAAACACTTATTGCCACCTGAAATATGCTAGTATTTAGTTTTGTGTTGCACAAAGATGTGTATCAGAGAAGCTACCCATTGCATTCACTCCTTTTAGGACTGGTAGTGCTACCTCTCTTGATGACAGTTTGTTATTTGCTAGTTGATATGGTTTGGCTGTGTCCCCACCCAAATCACAAATTGTAGCTCCCATAATTCTGAAGTGTCATGGGAGGGTCCCAGTGGGAGGTAATTGAATCATGGGGGCAAGTCTTTCCTTTGCTGTTCTTGTGATAGTAAATAAGTCTCACGAGATCTGATGGTTTTATAAAGGGGAGTTCCCCTGCACACACTCTCCCTTACCTGCCACCACATGAGACATGATTTTGCTCCTCATTCACCTTCTGCCACGATTGTGAGTCCTCCCCAGCCATACTGAACTGCGAGCCAGTTAAACATCTTTCGTTTATAAATTACCCAGTCTTATGTACGTCTTTATTAGCAGTGTGAGAACAGACAAATACACTAGTTTACGTTAGAAATGTATTTAAATGTCATAAAACTGCATTTTATTTTATTTTACTTAATAGAGATGGGGTCTCATTATGTGGCCCAGGCTGTTATTGAACTTCTAGCCTCAAACAATCCTCCCATCTCAGCTTTCTAAAGCACTGGGATTATAGGCTCTGATTGCTTTCTTTCTTTTTAAAAAGACTGTAACTATCCTTCTATCCATTCAAGGTGGATCTCTGGGCAGTTATATTGAATCAGTGAGGACTTTCTGTGTAGGTGCTTGGAGTGACAGTAGATGATGGGATTTGGCAGCTCTTCAGGATACCAGCTGCTTGGACTGAATTGTACCCCTCAAAATGTATACGCCGAAGCCCAATATGATGGTATTTGGTGGTAGGGCTTTTTGCAGGTAATTAAGGTGACATGAGATTATAAGGGTGGAGTACTAATCCAGTAGGATTGGTGGCCTTATAAGAAGAGGGAAAAAGAGCTCTCTTTCTCTTTCTCCACACGCACTCAGCATGAAAGGCCAAATGAGGACACAGCTAGAAGGCGGCCATCTGCAAGGAATGAAGAGAGCCCCTACCAAGAACTGAACCAGCTAGGACCTTATCTTGGGGCTTCCCAGCCTGCAGAACTGGAGAAATAAATTTCTACTAAGCCACCCAGCCTGTGGTATTTTGCTATACTAGCCTGAGCCGACTAAGACACCAGTCCAGCACAGCAATGCAAAACGGTCAGATTATCTTGAGAAATTTCTGGATGCCGTTTGGCTACCCAGTGCTAGTATTGCTAACGACGTCACTTTAAGGAGTAGACATTTCTTCAGGATTAAGGGAAGACAAGAGAAGAGGTGATGTGAGGAGATTTAATAGAGATGATTACATTTTTTTCATAAAAGGTCTATATATGTATTTTAGAAAACAATACAGAGGAGAATAAAAAGGAAAGAAAAAAATACTCATATAATTTCTCTGAGACAATCATTATTAATTTTTTTTATTTCTTTTTTATTTTTTGAGACAGGGTCTTGCTCTGTTGCCTCAGGATGATCAGTGCAGTGGCATGATCATAGCTCACTGCAGCCTTGAACTCCTGGGCTCATGGGATCCTCCCATCTCAGTCTCCTAAGTAGCTGGGACTACAGGTGCATGCCACCATGCCTGGCTAATATATTGTATTTTATCATATTTTTTATTTTTATTTTTTGAGATGGAGTTTTGCTCTGTCATCCAGGCTGGAGTGCAGTGGCATGATCTCAGCCTCTGCCTCCTGGGTTCAAGCAGTTCTCCTGTCTCAGTCTCCTGAGTAGCTGGGATTACAGGCGCACGCCACTACATATGACTAATTTTTGTATTTTTAGTAGAGATGGGGTCTCGCCATGTTGGCCAGGCTGGTGTTGAACTCCTGACCTCAAGTGATCCTCCCACCTCAGTCTCCCAAAGTGCTGGGATTACAGGTATGAGCTGCCACACTTGCCTAATTTTTTATTTTTTGTAGAGATAGAGGTGTTGTTATGCTGCTAGGGCTATTCTCAAACTCCTGGCCTCAAGAGATCCTCCTGCCTCAGCCTCCCAAAGTGTTGGGATTACAGGTGTGAGCCACTGCATCTGGCTCATTTATTGCATTTCTTTCCAGTCTTTTTTCCATGCATACTTAGTGATCCTATGGTTCTTTAGTATTTCTGCTCTCTTCTCAGAGTCCTACCACACCATAACTACTCATTGAACATCCCATTTTCCTGTCATAGTTGCTTAGAGTTGTAGTTTTATGCCTTTTAAATATAAAACATAGTAATTATTGTTCACAGCTTGTAGTTAGTTTCATTGACTGATATTAACAAATCTTTTTGTCTGTTCACTGTGTTTTTCTTTTATCTCATTCCTCCCTATGGGTTTATCTTTCTTTTTGTTAAAGTGCATTCTTTAATAGTTCTTTTAGAAAATGTCTTTGGGTGTTAAAGTCTCTTTTATGTGTATAAAAATATTTATTTTGCTATCACATTTGAACCAGGGTTTAACTGGGTATAAAATTCTAGATAGATGCTTCTTTTCTTTTCTTTTTTTTTTGAGATGGAGTCTTGCTCTGTCACCTAGGGTGGAGTGGAGTGGTGTGATTGTGGCTCACCGCAACCTCCTCCTCTCAAGTTCAAGTGATTCTCATGCCTTAGCCTCCCAGGTACTTGGGATTACAGGTGCGTCCTGTAAAAATATAAATATTACGCCCAGCTAATATTTATATTTTTGGTGGAGATGGGTTTCACTATGTTGGTTAGGCTGGTCTCGAACTCCTGACCTCAGGTGATCTGCCTGCCTCGGCCTCCCAAATTACTGGGAATACAGGCGTGAGCCACCAGGCCTGGCCAGATGCTTATTTTCCCTCAGCACTCTGTGGTACCACTGCACTGACCTTTGCCATCTATGGCTGCAGCTTGGAAGTCCTCTCAAGGACTAGTTTTTGCTCATTCATGAGTAATCTGTGTCTTCTCTCTGGTCCTTTTTGAGGTTGTTTCCTTATCCTTTATGTCAGGGGTCCCTAAGCCCTAGCTGTGGACGGGTACTGGTCCGTGGCCTGTTAGGAACCCAGCCGCAGCACAGGAGGTGAGCAGCGGGTGAGCGAGCATTACCGCCTGAGCTCTGCTTCCTGTCAAATCAGTGGAGGCATTAGATTCTCATAGGAACGCGAACCCTACTGTGAACTGCGCACGCAAGGGACCTAGGTTGTGCGCGTCTTATGATAATCTAACTAATGCCTGATGAACTGAGGTGGAACAGTTTCATCCCAATACCACCCCCTGCACTCCCCCAGTGAAAAAATTGTCTTCCGTGAAACCAATCCCTGGTGCCAAAAACGTTAAAAACCACTGCTTTATGTCCTGCCAATATGGATTTATTTTTATTTATCAGAAGGCATGATTGCTCTGAGAACTCACATTGCTCTTTCATTTTGAAATGCTCAGCAAGCATCATTTTAAATATTGCATCTTTGGTTGGACATGGTGACTCACGCCTGTGATCCCAGCACTTTGGGATGCCAAGGTGGGTGGATCTCTTGAGCCAGGAGTTTGAGGCCAGCCTAGGCAACATAGTGAGACCAGTCTCTACAAAAAAATGCAAAAATTAGCCAGGTATGGTGGCAAGCACCTGTAGTCCTAGCTACTCAGGAGGCTGAGGTGGGAGGATCACCTGAGCCTGGGGAGGTCGAGGCTGCAGTGATTTATGATTGCATCACTGCTCTCCAGCCTGGGTGACAGAGTGAGACCCTGTCAAAAAAAAAAAAAAAAAAAAATTGCATCTTTACCAGTTCCTCCATTCTCTACTTTGTGGATGTTTTTTAATTAAATATTGGAGACTCTCATTCTCTTTTCCATGTGTCTTCACTGTCTTTCTAATTAAAAAACAATTGCTTTGTCTCTCTGTGTCTTATTCTGGGTGGCTTCATCAGGACTATCTTTTAGTTAATGAACTCTCTCTTTAACTAGGAACAGTCCAGAATTTTTCCTGTCATGTCACCTTTATATCAACATAATTTTTATTTTTCAGGATCCATTGGTCTTTTTCACAGCCTCTTGTTCTTGTTTGATTTCTTCCTGCTTAATGATTCCTTGTTCTTTTAAATCAACATTATGGCTTCTTTTATCCTCTTTAACGTATGTACTTCATTTTAAAGTCTTGGTCTGATATTTCTGTGAAATCAGTTTTACAATGGAGTGAATTTGTGTTCAAATTATCCATTTTTTGGCTTTCTTTCATGGCTTTCTAGTTCCTCGCACAGTTTGAAATTCTTATTACAGTTCCTCACAAATTTTGAAATTCTTATTTCTGTGCTCATTTTGACTAAGGAGGATTTTAATTATTTTTCGTTTCTTTCTGATGTTTTGTGGTTTCCTTCATCCATTTCTCTGAGTCCCCCATCCAGAGCTGGGTCTGATAAAGGCAGTGGTGGGGATTTCTGCTTCAGAGTGTGTTGTGGGTTGAATTGGGTCCCCAAGAAGATAAGCTGAAGTCCTAATCCTGGTACCTGTAATGTGACCTTATTTGGAAATAAGGTCTTTGCAGACATAGTCAGATTAAGATGAGGTCATATTAGATTGGAGTAGCCCTAATCCAGTGGCTGATGTCTTTATAAGAGAAGAAAGAAGAGGGAGATTTAGATACAGAGACTCACTCACAGCAGAAGATGGTTATGTGAAGACCAAGGCAGAAATTGGAGTGATCCTGCCATAAACCAAGGAATTCCTGGGTCCACCAGAAGCTAAAAGAGGCAAAGAAAGATTGTTTCCCTAAAGCTTTTGGTGAAGGTATGTCTCTTCAAACACCTTGATTATGGGAATCTACCCTCCAGAAATGTGAGAGAATAAATTTTCATTGTTTTAAGCCACTTAGTTTGTGGTACATTGTCATATGAGCCTTAGAAAATTAATACAAGGTGATATTGGGAATACTACTGATCTATCACAGAGACAGAGGGTGGTTTGAATCGGTGCCTGGTTCCACCTGCCTTTTTGGACTTGCATCTACTGAAATGCACTTGTTTCAGACAGAGGGTGGCCTGCGCTATTTTTATTTTTTGTGCCTCCTTTGGAGTGAAGGAGCTGAGAGAAGCTACTCCACCCCTTGGCTTCCCAAACACTGACTCTAGCTTGTGACCCAATCTAAATACCTACTTGTTTTGGGCCCTTTTGCTCGGAGCCTGCAGTCCTGAGACTTCAGTCCTATGTATCATTTTACATTATTGTCCCATCCTTACTCTACAAATGTATTTGTCTTGTTTTTGAACAAGCAATGCCATGTTGGTTTTCATTTTTTATATTTTATCAGTCGTTTTGTGCATTTAAAGGAGAGGGATGATTGAAGGGTGGATTTACTGAGGCATCCTGACCTGGAGGCTACAGTCATCTTTTTACACATGGCTTTTGTCACCAGTAAACTTGAAATAATTGCTTTGTTTCCATTTGACAAAAATAACATTGGTACTGTTGTTAGAAACTCTTTGTGAACATAATGTTTATTGGCTGTGTAATATTCCCTCAAATGGAATTGGGGTAGTTCTTTCAGGAAATACTTTATAGAGATAAAAGCCCTTGCCATGAAATATCTCAACTCATAGCTTGAAGAATCATTTTCAGCATACTGAAGGCAGAAGTATTTTTGTGTTTCAGTCTGGGTGGAGGCAATCAAGTTGAGTGAGTAACAAAAGAGAAGTGTTTCCACTTGTGTTTTAAATTCCCTGGGCGAGGGGAGATTACTTAAGAGAGGCTTCCCAATCTACTGAGCAATGTAAGTGGTTTCCATGGAATTTCATTTGGTTTCAGAATATAGCCTCAGGTTGTGTGTTATGAAGATAGTTTTGACATTTTAAATGATTGTAACTTGAAACAAAAAAAACATTTTCCACTGGAGGTGGAAAACAAGCCACAAACAAACTGCCCTCTTCTAGAACAGCTAGGATTCAGTTTTTGATAATCAAGATCTTTCTCCTCAGATTCTAACAGGCAGCCCTTACGGGACTCTCTTGCTCCATCCTTCTGGAAACTGACACAGAAGTACTTGTCTGTGTTTTGGAGAGCAATGTGAGTTTCCTCTCATCTCACAATAATTCCTGTCTTAGAAATGTGTGCGGCGAATGAACCAACGTTCTGAAGGAACTTCATGAAAAAAACAACAGATAATTCAAGAAATGTTGTGCTAATGGGGGTTTTATTGGGAGCTGTACTTGCATCAGTTGGCTGTGAAGAACAGTTTGGTATCTCAGTTTTGCTGACTTAAGAAGTCAGCAGGGCCTTAGCTGTACTCAGACCAGCTCTTATTTGATTCAAGAATCACTTCTACTACATTCCCAAGAAGTAGTCATTACACTTCTGCTTGAGTATGCTCAATTACAGAAAATACATGACTTATAGTAGCAGCATATTCCATTGTTGGACAACCACAATTTTGGAAAGTTCTCGATATTGGGCAGAACAGTGTTTTCCCGTTTGTTCTAATATCCTGTCTGGAGCCACATAATAAATCTAGACTTTCTTCTAGATTTCGATTATCTAGGAGCCTTAGACATTTGATATGGGCTCCTTGGATCTTCTTTTCTCCAAGTAGTATATCCCAGTTGTTTCAAACAATTCTCATATTTCTTTAACTGAAGAAATGATCCACGGTAGGGCTGGGACTGAGGCCAGAGACAGTGTCTTAAAACACAGTGGGAAGCCAGCCATGCAAAGAGTTCTGCAGGAGCCAGTGGGTAGCAAAATAAAGTTCAAAAACAGAGGCCATTAATTAGGAAGGAGCTGGTGCCAGGGATAGAAGCACAGTAACATCTGAAAAAGAATTCAGCAGAAGATTAGACTCTAATACATAGGGTGGTGGAAAATGGTGGGGGTGAGTTCCAAAAAAAGTGACTGGTTTAGGAATAGGACGAGAGTTGGAGTTTAAGAGACCCCATAGAATCAGGATAGAGGAGAGCTTTCTGGAGTCTAGACAAGATATCACCAGTCAAGAAAACAACTCTACTTTTTGTTAGTTGTCTGGCCTGCTTCTTAATGGAAAACAGACCTGGCCTTTGATAATATGAAATGACTTTGTGGTTCCCCACCATGTTATTCTCTCTCCAAAGGACAGCCTTGAGTCGAAGTCACTTCAATTCACATCTAATGTATAGACTACAAAAGAGAAAATATTCTCTTCTGCCAATAACGGCTGAGAAATCCTGTAACATAGACTTGCAGTTGATTGAAGCACAGCTAGATATCATTTTTATTGGCAGATTTATATCTACTAGCTCTTTCTACCCTTACCTATATCATAAATAAAAGACCTAGAGAGATGTGGCCTGAAGAAATCCAAAACGATTACCTTTCAATTTTAAATAAAATTTTCTCCTGGTCGAAGCCTCATTCTTCCAATTCAGTTCAATTTCCTTCAGATTGAGGCCTATGGACTTAGGCTACAATTGAGACTCCTCTCAATATTCATTTTCTTGAGTTGAGTTTGCTCAGATCATGAGCCAAGGAGTGCATATGTGCAATTTTATGGTGGTGGGCCTGACACATTTGCTGGGAAGTCAGGTAGCTGTGGGCTAAAACTCTGGATGTGCTACTTTCAGCCAATGGACTGCTTTGGTTGAGTTCCCTAATCTTCTCTGAGTCTCAGTTTGCTCGTCTGCAAAATAGGGATAAGCATGACCTCTGTGATTTTAGTGAGATGGTGAGTCTTAGTCAGTTTGGGCTGCAAAAATAAATGACCACAGACTGGGTAGCTGAAACAATAGAAATGTATTTCTTACAGTTCTGCAGACTGGAAATCTGAGATAGGAGGCCAGTGTTGCAGGAAAAATCTGGGTTCCTGTCACACGACCTGGAAAGATTAGGCACGCAGACACTTTGAAGGGTGAGGGGTTATGGAATTTACTGGGTGAAAAGAAAAAAGAAAAAACAACACAGCAAAATGAGAGAGGTTCCTGTTAACAGGCTCCCATCTCACCAATTGAATCACAGGTTACCACCCAGGAACAGGAGAGGCCAGGCTCCTCCCTGCTGCAAACATCGCGAACTTCTCGAGGCCTGCCCTCTCCTCCCAGTGTGTAGGCCATTTGGAGGTTCTCTGGGGAGCTCTTTTTACTTTGCTGTCTCACCAGAATGGTTGTGTTCTGGGAAAGGACCTCTTCTGGGTTGCAGGTTGCCAACTTCTCATTGTATCCTCACATGGAAAGTGAATGAGAGCGCTTACTGGGCTCCTTTTTATAAAGACACTAATCCCATTCAGGAGGGCTCCACTCTCACAACCTAATTACCTCTAAAGGCCCCACCTCCTAATAATCTCACACTGGAAGTTAGTATTTTAACATAGGATTTTTAGGGGGACACAAACATTCAGTCCATTGCATGATGGATGTAATACGCTTACCCAATACCTGGCACAGAATACATGATTTATACATCTAGATTTTACTAATTCCAGCCCAGTCACAATAGCTTACACATAACAATGAATCTTTGTTAAATAATAAGTGAATAGTTATCCTAGGTGGCTAGCACCCACTGAGGGACCAGTCAGTACATGTGAACTAATCTCTTTGTCTAATGTACTCGTTAATAATAGCACTATTAACTAAGGGAATTCTAAGTGATAGGAACTAGGTGAAATGCGTAAATGTTGTCTTCTTTAATTCTCACAGCAAACATATGAGGCTGGTATGATTGTCCTTTCTGAAGGAGGAAGAAGAAAGTAAGCTCAGTGAAGTTAAATAACTGCCCAGAGGATACACAGCTAGACAGTGGCTGACTTTGCATGTTAATCCAAGTCTATCTAACTTTGAAACCTCCTTTAAGCCCAATGAAGAGGGGCTGCGGGAAGGATTTGAGGCTTGTGCTTAGGCGAGTCCCTTGGAGAGCAGAGAATCCACTGGGCCGTGGAACAATGGAACAATGTTGGGTTCCAGGGTGAGCAAACAGTGAGGGCCAGGGATGGATGGACATGTCTGGGAGGGGCAGATAGGGGCCAGAGTTGTGTGGAATGACCTGAAGGCAGCTGGGAGAGAGGTTTTGAGTGTTTGGGGTACCTTTTTACCCCAGTATGAAAAAAGAACCATCAGTCTTGGAGTCTAAAGGGACTGTTGTTGCTAAGGGATTTGAGCCCCTCACATGCAAACTCTATGAAAATGCAGACTTTGTCTTGTTCATGCTATGAATGGTGCTTGGCCTATAGTGGATGCTCAAGAAACATTTGTCATATGAATGGATGGATGAATGGATGGATGGATGGATAAGACGGATGGTCTAAAATATTTACTCTAAGACCTTGACTCTGAAATGGAGAGAGGCCTCCATGCTTGCCCACAGAGGTAGGCACTGTGCTTAATACTGTTGAGGAAAATAAACAGGAAAGAAGTAGTGTCCAGTCTCTGTCTTCAAACAGAAACACAGTGTAACTATGAGGTTTTCTGTCTTCTTGAAGGCTTAGGTTTGTAAGGCAGACCCTTATAAGGTTGTTTATTTCCTGTTGAATCCTTGGCCTTCACAGTAGAAAAACCAAAACCAAAAAGGAAACCTTAATACAATATACAAATTTAAATCTTTAAAAGGGAGCAGAGTGTTCTTTGCCCAAGTTGGAAATGATTCCATCGAATTGGTGAAAAGAGGACACAAAACAGCTGACCCTGTTGAAATGCATTTCTTCAAGGAGGATTTCTCTGCTTATACAAAGTACAGTTTAGAAACCCAGATATTTCTAATTGTATTAAGAAGTGTCAAATATCATGTTAATTTCCAAGCCTCTTTCTTCCTCTAGGCTACTCAACATTGGCCACCATCTCTTAAACAGCATTTGTTTTTTGTGTCTCCTTGACCTGCCAATGTTTCTTATTTATGCACCAGTCTGGTGGCATTGAGATGGTGCGGGTAGGGAAATGGGAGATGAAGGGATAGAAAATATTGCTTTTGAATAGAAGACCTTATAGGATGGTGTTATGTCATCTTTTACCCTTTCATATTCAATGTGGGATCTTCTCTTTAACCTTGGATAAAATAGCTTCTTCATGGGTAGCACCTTAACTCTTTAAAATAAAATGTATATTTAAGTAGAATAAATCTTTCAAAATCTCTTTTGTTGTGTTCCTTAGTACAAAAACCTTTTCTTTACTTTTCCATGCTAAACACACAAAGGAACAGACAATGTAAGACTTAAAAAAAAACTTGTCCCAGGACATCATAAGGTTGAGCAGCTTGTCACTGGTGTGCATTTAACTAGAATATTAATGAAGGAAAAAGCCTCAGTATTATTGTGGTTACTGCAGTTCTTTAAAACTTCACAGCAAAAAAAACATGTTTTACATTACTGTTTACCTCCTCGAAGGAAACGGTTGTTTTAAGGGGACATCGTGAGACCAATCTCATTATGTGCCACCATGGCGGCTCACATATCTTTTAGAAATCTGAAATGCTTTAAACACATCCAAATATTTCCATGGTGAGGATTTTTGTGTGCAGTGCTGCCAACTGCTGTCTGAGACAAGGCATGAAGTCAGTTATTTACCAGATGTCTTTCTTAATTACTAGAACAAATATATATCATCTTTTTTGGATAGGTATGACAATATGTAATCATAGATATTGAACAACTTATTCTGATATCTGCAATTTTAGGTGTTTCTTTTTCATTTTCTATCAGTTGAAAAAGGGCCTAGGCTTTCCTTTCTTTTACTGACATCTCAGACCCTTGGCCCCATTCATTAGTAAGAGTAGGTAGGGTAGATGATATGATTTGGGTCTTGAACAGAATAGCAGATGCCATCTGCCCTCTCCCCCAGCTGTGGCATTCACCTTTTACTGAGCTTACTGGGAACACTTTTGGCTTTCTGCTTGAGGATTTTTTTTTCCCCTGGCTGCAGAAATGCTCTTGATCTGTGGGGGCAAGTTGGAAGTTCTAGGGAGTTGATGCTTTAGAAGCAGCCTCAACCAATGAAGGACACAGAATTGTTGGGTAAATACTGCAGCTTCCTTGCTCCTCAGTTAGGATAATTCTGAGGGGAGGATTCTTATTGTCTCCAGCGTTCCCCAGAGGCTTAGAGCTCCAGGTGCTAACTGGCTACACAAAGCACTCTCACTGTTTCTTACCCTTTCCTGCCTCCATTCCCAACTCCTTACCTATGCTCCTAGGGCCCACTTTCCAAGTACTCTCATTGCACTCCAATCTCATGATCTACTTATTTTACTTTTTATTAATTTTTGAAAACTTTAATAACTTTTGGGGTACAAGTGGTTTTTGGTTACACGGATGAATTATATAGTGGTGAAGTCTGAGATTTTAGTGCACTTGTCACCCAGGTAGTGTACACTGTACCCAATAGGTAGTGTTTTTTCTTTGTTTCTTTTTTTTGAGACAGAGTCTCTGTCACCCAGGCTGGAGTGCAGTGGCACAATCTCTGCTCACTGCAGCCTCTGCCTTCTGGGCTCAAGCAATTATCCTGCCCCAGCCTCCCGAGCGACTGGGATTACAGGTGTGCACCAGCCCCCACGGCCAGCTACCCAATAAGCAGATTTCTTTTTTTTTCTTTTTCAGATGGAATCCCACTCTGTCACCCAGGCTGGAGTCCAGTGGCATGATCTCAGCTCACTGCAACCTCTGCCTCCCAGGTTCAAGTGATTCTCCTGCCTCAGCCTCCAGAGTAGCTGGGATTACAGGTGCCTGCCACCGCACCTGGCTAATTTTTGTATTTTCAGTAGAGACAGGGTTTCACCATGTTGGCTAGGCTGGTCTCGAACTCCTGAGCTCAAGTGATCTGCCCACCGAGGCCTCCCAAAGTGCTGGGATTACAGGTGTCAGCCACCACACCTGGCCCCAATAAATAGTTTTTTTTTTTTTAATCCCTTACCTCCCTTCTTATAAATGAGAACATATGGCATTTGGTTTCTCATTCCTGAGTTACTTCACTTAGAATAATGGTCTCCAGCTAGATCCCAGTTGCTGCAAAAGACATTATTCCATTCTTTTTTATGGTTGAGTAATATTTTATGGTGTATGTATACCACAATTTCTTTATCCAATCATTGGTCTATGGGCATTTAGGTTGGTTCCATATCTCTGCAATTGAGAGTTGTGCTGTAATAAACCTATGCATGCAGCTGCACTAATTTTGGGATTCAAGCAGAACGTGCCTGAGCTACATTGAACCAGCCCCAGACTGTCATAAAGAAACTCTAGGCCTTTTTCTTTTTGTTTTCAATGGATTTTGTTTTTCAGAACAATTTTAGATTCACAGCAAAACTGAGCTGAGAGTACAGAGAATTTCCATATCCTCCCTCCTTCCACACAAGCAGGGTCTCCCCCACTGTCAACATCTGGCATCAGAGTGGTACATTTGTTACAATAGAAGAGCCTACATTAGCTGGGCATGGAGGCACACACCTGCAGTCCCAGCTACTCAGGAGGCTGAGGCAGAAGAATCGCTTGAACTTGGGAGGCGGAGGTTGCAGTGAGCTGAGATCGCACCACTGCACCCCAGCCTGGGCGACAGAGCGAGACTCTCAAAAAAAAAAAAAAAAAAAAAAAAGAAGAGCCTACATTGACACGTCATTATCACGCCAAATCTTTAGTTTATATTAGAACACACTCCTCTGCATCAGGTTCTAGAATAACGTTGTTTTGTTCAATGTCATTTCATGATAACGTTATTGAGAAAAAAGTCAATTCCTGGTCAGAGCCACTGTCTGTGTGGAGTTTGCATGTTCTCCCCATGTCTGCATGTGTTTTCTCCAGGTACTCAGGTTTCCTCCCACATCCCAAAGACGTGCATATTAGGTTCATTGGCATGTCTACATGGGCCCAGTGTGAGGGAGTGTGGTTGTGGGTGTCCTGTCCAGGGCTGGTTCTGGCCTTGCGTCCTGAGCAGCCAGGACAGGCACCAGTCACCCATGACCCTGAACTGGCATAATTGAGTAAATAACTATCTTACTCATTTTTATTCATTTTTCTTAAATGTTATTTATAGCTCACATTTATTTCAATGTTTGATATTAGAAGTATTTTGGCATTTATTTAGAACTATGGTGTTTTTGTGACCAGAAATAAGCTGTAGGATTGTAATTCTTACTGATATCAATTAGCCTATGTTAAAACTGGCTTTGTTATAAGATGTTTCACTTGAAGTTGTCAAAAGTCGCCACTTCCAAGAACCTATTGACAAAGTTAAGTGAGGACTTCCTTTACTTTCTGTGGGTTTTGACAAATGTGTAAAAACACTGCTTTTTCCTAAGGATTGATTCTATGGATTTTCAAAAAGCCTAAATTAATATTTAAATTTCTTTCCTTTAGCTTTCCATCGTGAGCTGCTGCCAGGTTAGAGTGCCTGGCGATAATCTGCTGCATGTCATCTGCATTGTGTTGATGGGAAAGCCATCTCTCAGCAGGTTCTTGGGGGTGGCTATGTGCACCGAAATTTGTAGGTATTATCAAATGTCTTTGGATCTTTAGTTGAAACAGGCTATGTAAATATTATCTATTATTATTACTAATAATTACCTGCAGCTGTAGCAGTGATAACGCTTGTGTGCTGAGTCCCAGATGTGAACCTCCTGGGCCTTGGCGTTCAACCGCGCTGTGAACTGCGGTGAACTTGTCTTGTCAGACTGCATCTCCATACAGAGAACTAAATCCCTGTTGCTCAGAGATGGTGGCCTGTTGTGCTTTACTGCAATTCAATCCTCATTCGCACTTCCGAGAAGTTTTTTTTTTTTTTTCTCCTCTTTTTAAAAATATAAAATGGAATAATCAGCCATAGTTCTTGGTGGGAAGTCCCTTGTGTTTTGCCCTAGATTTTCAAGCTGGCTGTCAGGCCAAGCCAGATTGTAGATGGGGAAGGTTTTTTTGTTTTTTTTTTAATTTTTTTTAGGTAGAAATTTTGTCTCATCTTTTTTTTCCCCCCTTTCCTTTTCTCGTTTTCATCCCCTCTAAAGCACAGTGTTCACAGTTGCATAGCTGTAAAAAGTGTACCTCCTCCCTGGTGGGCTTCAAAAAGTGAATTATCTCCCTGGGAGCAGTGATAGTGTGTCCAGAATTGGTGGGTTCTTGGTCTCACTGACTTCAAGAACGAAGCCGCGGACCCTCGCGGTTAGTGTTACAGCTCTTCAGGTGGCGCGTCTGGAGTTGTTCGTTCTTTCTGATGTTCGGATATGTTCGGAGTTTCTTCCTTCTGGTGGGTTCGTGGTCTCGCTGGCTCAGGAGTGAAGCTGCAGACCTTCCCCGTGAGTGTTACAGCTCTTTAGGCGGCGCGTCTGCAGTTGTTCGTTCCTCCCGGTGGGCTCGTGGTCTCCCTGGCTTCAGGAGTGAAGCTGCAGACCTTTGCGGTGAGTGTTACAGCAAAAGCAGTGTGGACCCAAAGGGCTAGCAGTAGCAAGATTTATTGCAAAGAGCAAAAGAACAAAGCTTCCACAGTGTGTAAGGGAACCCGAGCAGGTTGCCACTGCTGGCTGGGGCAGCCTGCTTTTATTCTCTTATCTGGCCCCACCCACATCCTGCTGATTGGTAGAGCCCAGTGGTCTGTTTTGACAGGGCGCTGATTGGTGCCTTTACAATCCCTGAGCTAGACACAAAGGTTCTCCAAGTCCCCACCAGATTAGCTAGATACACAGTGTGGACACAAAGGTTCTCCAAGGCCCCAACAGAGTAGCTAGATACAGAGTGTCGATTGGTGCATTCACAAACCCTGAGCTAGACACAGGGTGCTGATTGGTGTATTTACAATCCCTGAGCTAGACATAAAGGTTTTCCACGTCCCCACCAGACTCAGGAGCCCAGCTGGCTTCACCCAGTGGATCCCGCACTGGGGCTGCCCGTGGAGCTGCCTGCCAGTCCCGCGCCGTGCACCCGCACTCCTCAGCCCTTGGGTGGTCGATGGGACTGGGCGCCATGGAGCAGGGGGCGGCACTCGTCTGGGAGGCTCGGGCGCACAGGAGCCCACGGAGTGGGAGGGAGGCTCAGGCATGGCGGGCTGCAGCTCCCAAGCCCTGCCCCGCAGGAAGGCAGCTAAGGCCCGGCGAGAAATTGAGCAGGGCAGCTGCTGGCCCAGGTGCTAAGCCCCTCACTGCCCGGGGCCGGTGGGGCCGGCAGGCCGCTCCGTGTGTGGGGTCCGCTGAGCCCACGCCCACCCGGAACTCGCGCTGGCCCGCAAGAACTGCACACAGCCCTGGTTCCCGCCCGCGCCTCTCCCTCCACACCTCCCCGCAAGCTGAGGGAGCCTGCTCTGTCCTTGGCCAGCCCAGAAAGGAGCTCCTACAGTGCAGTGGCGGGCTGAAGGACTCCTCAAGTGCCGTCCAAGTGGGATCCCAGGCAGAGGAGGCGCTGAGAGCGAGCGAGGGCTGTGAGGACTGCCAGCACGCTGTCACCTCTCAATAGCATGGGACACAGGAGTCCGAGGTGGCTGTGCGGCTGAAAGCCCCTTGCTGAACATCTCAGTGAGTTTTAGATTCCCATTCTGTATACTGTCTGTGAGTATTGGAAGCATTATGGAGTTACAGATATCTCTCTTATTCCTCCTTAAGATCCCTATTTGTTTTATTTAAAGCAATTTATATCTGGTAATGTGTTCGTTGGTTAATTCACCATGTCCATTATCTGTCTCCTTTACTGACCATGAGAACCTCCACTGTCGACTCTGTGCCCAGCACTGTGCTTGGCTCTTAGGAAATGCTCAGGAAACCTTGGATGAATGAACAAGTGAATGAAAAGCTAAAAGGAATCCTCTAACGCATGGCCCACTTGTTCTCATTCTGCAGATGAGAAAAACTAAGGCTCAGTGGGGAAAATCATTTCTTCAAAGTTGCAGACCTAAGATCCAATGGGAAATCATGAGGGTAGTGCTTGAAAACTGTCACATGCCATGGAAATAGGAAAGTATGCCGTTTTTCTTCTAGTGGTGAGCTGGGCACAGTGTCAGTGTGCTGATGTGAGAACGGACTGTGGAAACCTAGACAAGTTACCCACCTAGAATGGTGCCTTGAGGATCCTCAGGGCCTGCAACAGTTTATACCAAGTCTGCGTAGGCAAACCAGGCTGCATAGGTCAGCTTCATGGGATTTTAATGGGCTCATTTCCAGAGCAGAAGGAAGGCATCTCCAATTTGTTTTTCAGCCCAGTTTCCCATTGTAAGTCCTTCCTACTCAGCTGCATGTTCCATCAGCTGTCTTTCAAACAACGGTGCTTTCAAATAGCTGCTGATTTCCAAGCAGTTTTATTTTTATTGACTGCCGCCCTACCTGAAGTGGGGCTAATGAGTTCTACACAAATATTCGTTTCTATGAAATACGGTTGGAGGAGTGGTCACCCGTCTCTGGGGAAAGAACTACAGGGATAGAAGGATATTAAAAAAAAAGTCTGGGGGCTGGATGTATGCAAAATGGAGAAGCAGTTTCAGTAAGCCCAGTTTATTGGAGTGAGGCTGTGAGTGAGTCTTGTGATTTGAATTAAGGACCAGGTGCCAAGGCTTAGAATGCCAATTAGAGAAGGAAAAATGCATTAGCTATTACTTCAGCCTGGCAGGCTCTAGACAGACACGTAATAACGACATTGCTGTACCCTTAAATCAGTTACATGCTGAGGAAGTTAGTTCAGTTTTGGGAATCTATCCTTCTTTCAAGGCAAATTTATTTTTTCTTCTGCAATGTTTCCCATCTATGAAATGTTTATACATGATTTTCTTTTAAACCCCCAATATCTGTGGTCAAATAAGTTTTGAAAAGGTAGTGTTCAACGATGTGAAGAAAGTTGAGTTAAGATGGGACATTTCAAAGTCAGCTTTAGTGATGTTCTTTGTGAATGTCCAAGAGTGGTTATTCTCTGTTGACTATTCTAAGCTTCTGTGACCACGGAACACTTTTTGGCAGAGCATTTCAGAGGATTCCAGTTCTGAGAAACTTATCTTTGGAAACAATCTTTTGATGTCCTCCCAGGGTTCAACCATTTGTGATTTGAATGTCTCCTTGGCTCCCTTGGGTAAAAATTCTCCTGCCCTGAGAATTGAAATTCTCATGGAAACTTTTCTACCAAGTTTGTCTTATTGCATTTATCAGAATAAACTATTCCATAATAGATATCAGTCAGCACAGTAGTTTTAGATAAATCCAAATGCTATTTGAAAGTTACAGAATTGAACATTCAGATAGGTCAAATAATTTACCCGAGATCACATCATTTTACTTTTGGCCATCCATGAATATAAGAGTTGCTCCCTTGAAAGTCTTCCCAATTTCTTTCCTGAAGGCTTTCAGAGCATCCTAGTGGAGGTGCCTCTTTCCATTTTAGAACAGAGTAGGTCTGACCTGGAGGCGCGAGTGTTTTTGTGTAAACTCAACAAAAGCGATGCTCATTCTTGAGAACTTTTTGATCTTACAAAGGAGCTCTGAGGAGAAGGTGACTTTTTTGCTTGTTTGTTTTTTATCTTTCTTGCTTTTGCAACTTGAATAATGCATAAACTGAAATGCCAAAGAGAAGGAGAAGAGAAATTGCAGGAAAGTTAGGCTCCTCTGAGTAATGAACCCACTTTTTTCCACAGCCCCATTGCTGGGACTTGTAGACCAGGGAAGATTTTACCTGTGTGATGGAAAATGTAAGTCTGAAAAAAGAGTTCTCTTTCACTCCTGGTCAGTGGGAGGCCCTTCCCATGTACCCTTCTTCTCTGGCAGGGAAAGGGAGAGCCAGAAACATGGCCTTTTAACTTTGTTATTAGCAGTTGGGAGGCTACGGTGAGTTTTGGTTTGGTTTTCAAATGAGTGATTACCATCTCTCTAAGAAGGTCAGAGAGAAAGCTGCTGGGGGTGGGGGAGGGACAGATTGGACATGCTGTCATTACCTCCC
Organism: Pongo abelii; assembly: GCF_028885655.2. NCBI lineage: Eukaryota > Metazoa > Chordata > Mammalia > Primates > Hominidae > Pongo > Pongo abelii. Next base: position 132,713,603 of record NC_071992.2, on the reverse strand, counting down.
AAGGAGGCCCCAAAGAGCTTGGAAGTCCATCAAAGTGGGAATTCCCAAAGTGCATGGTCAGGACACTTTTGAGGACAGTTTTTTTTTCTTTTTTCTTTTTTTTTTTTTTTAAAGAATTGGAATTTAAGATACCATTGACTGAACAGCAAGCCTCAGGTTTGCCAGGAATCTATTATAGACAGGGTTATGGTGCATTGGAATGGCTTGTCAATGGCTTCTCCTGGTGTCCAGAAAAATGAAATGTCTCAGATGCGTAATGTACAGTTCAGAAGTAGGCACCCATGTTTAGTGCATGTGCCTGACATGGTTAGCCTGTTCACTTTTGTAACCCCAGCATCCAGCACACTGGCTTGCATGAAGAAGGGAATTAATAAATATTTGTTGAATGAAAAAATTAAGATCTGATGTTGCAACTTCCTGACTTAAGTCACCCTAAGGCCTTTCTGCCTCTCTTTTCCTTTTTACCTCTCCTGTCTCCTATTAAAAATCTGATAATTCACCATCCTTTTGTTGTTCGATATAGAAATCTGGCGACCTTAACATCTTTGCAATTATAAAGATAAATTTGATGTTCCAGAGTTATTGAAAACAACAGTGAGGCCACAATGGCCTCTTCTGTGTGACAGAGAAACAACTCTAGGGAAGGACGCTGTTAGCTGAACTTATAGCAACTGTTTGATAAACGAGTTACTGAAGACACTGCAGCCAGATGCCTGACGGAGAAACTCATCTGCGATGTGGTTTTGAGAACATCCTGGTTTTTCATGGCATTTCCTCCTGTGAATTCCAATAGCACTTTCTTTCTACTTTTCTTATATTATCTTACTTGGGGAGAGAGCAAAGCATTCAGGGCTAGAATAGTTGGATTTAAGTCTGTTTGTTGCTCCCCTACTGATGATTGTTCTGAGGAAAATCATTTGCCTGAATGAGCTACAGGGCTCTCTCTGATACAATGAGGATGATAATAATCTTCTTATCCCACAGCATATTTCTAACAATTAAACAAGATTATAAATGAGGAGATATTCATCAAATTACAAAGCAACTTGCAAATATTAATTATTATGGTATTATCTCATTTTATACTTAGTTTTAGATATCCTTGCTAGATTGTTCATTTTTTGGAAAAAAAAAAAGGCTTATAATTTTATTTTTTTTTATTTTTATTTTTTGAGATGGAGTCTTGCTCTGTTGCTCAGGCTGGAGTGCAGTGGCATGATCTCGGCTCACTGCAACCTCCGTCTCCTGGGTTCAAGTGATTTTCCTGCCTCAGTCTCCCGAGTAGCTAGGATTACAGGCATCCACCACCATGCCCGGCTAATTTTTGTATTTTTAGTAGAGATGGGATTTCACCATATTGGCTAGGCTGGTCTCAAACTCCTGACCTCAAACTCCTGACCCACTCCTCAAGTCAGGAGTGGGTCCTGTGACTTTGGGACCCACCTCAGCCTCCCAAAGTGCTGGGATTACAGGTGTGAGCCACTGTGCCCAGCCCTTATAATGTTTTTAATGAGCACATTTAAGTAATGTGCTCATTAAATGTGCTCATTAAAAACCCAGATGGAAATTGAGAGTGGTCAGTGATAATTTTTTTTTTTGGTGTTGCTCACAGCACCTAGCTGGGGGACTTACATAAAATAGTTGCTTACTGAATTGATACCCTGATAGAACTAACATATTAACAAGTCTTAAGCTTGGTACTGTGTTCCTTTGCCAGTTCTGAGGAAAAAAATGGCAATAAGGAAGACATCTTAGGAGATTGGGGAAGTTGGGGACATGTAGTGAGGGAAAGAGTAGGAGGAGATTAGTGAGATGAGAGGTTTAGTAAGGTATCTGTTGTTCCTTCTCACAGGGACAAATAGGAAAAGAACGACTGGCAGGCCCAGTGGAGGGGCTCTTGAGCATATGAGGGCCTCCTTCTACGGTAACCAACTTTGCACTAATCTGGTTATGGACACAAGTACTGGTTCAGAAACCCCAGGCTTAAAATCCAGCAGTGCCAAATAAGAAGAATAACCTAAATATTTGAGAATATCAAATTGTTTGTCTAACATGGAAGTCTTAAAAAGAACGATAGGTTCATTTGCTAAGGGCAGATGCTTGTATTCTGTCCAGCTAGTGATCTGGGATGTAGTGGGAGAGTTGAGAAAGCTACCTTTATGTGACTGAGCACCATTTACATTTTAGGAACACATGTGCATTTGGAAGATCTGGTGGTTATAGGAAACTGTTTGCAAAATTGTGTAGATGGCTTTCCCGTTTTAATGAGGATCAACATTATCTATTGAAGAGGTGGTTGCATAAGTGTTCCTCCTATCTTGCAAAGCATCCCAGAGATGGTTTAATCTTTGATGACAGTCACTCCCTGAAGCTCTGAACTGGGTGTTCCTCAGCCTCGTTAAAGATGGCACTGGCCCTGTCTGTCTGACCAGCTCTTTTCTTACTCTCTCTCTCGTCTTGTTTCTGTATCTGCTGCATTATCCTTTGTGTCTGGGGTTGGCACCTCTGCCTGGGAGTTCTCTCATTGTGGGTTTGGGTGTGGCTGCAAAGACAAAGATGAACATTCCTCCTGGCTGCCTCCCAGCTGCCTCTATTCTTCCAGTGGCAGCAGAATAACACCTGTGGGAAAGTTGTTGAAGACTAAACAGGACTGGGAGGGGGTAAGTCTGTCTCAACACCTCCCTGCTCAAGCTCTCACTCCCCTCTACACTGTTTGTTCTCAATTTTCTCACAAGATAATCACACTTGTTTATTGGACCCCAAGGCTCAACCTTTCCTTGACATTTGTTCATTTATGTTGTCATGGTTTGTTGGGTTGTTGTTCTGCTTTCTTTTGCGTGTCTGTTTAAGCTAACATCTTCTACTTTCAATTGCAAGCCCACAGCCACAGAGATCACCTTTGATTTGATTGTTTCTGTTACAGTGAGCATCTTGAGGGCAGGGACAAAGACTTATTCATGATTGTACCCATGGTGCCTAGCAATGGATTCACTGCTTTGATATTGCATATGGTTCTTGCTCAATCTCAATAAAGATTTGGGGGATAGGAAATTGAATTATACCAGTCTTACATGTGTGCCAAAAAAGTAAAAAAATTGGGATTATTTATCACGAATGTGCTTAGTAAAGACCTAGATGGAAATTCAGAGTGGTCAGTGAGTACAGGCCTACTGACTTGAGCTAAGATGAGTTTCTGCTTGGCTTTTGACCCTCTTATATTTATCAGGACCAACATTTCAACAGATAGCACATGTAGGCTTGGGATCTACAAGTTCTTTTATGAAAGAAAATACCTGAGCAGGTTTTGAATGCTTGTGTATTGCGGAGACCAAGAATCCTGTCTAGGAGTTGATGTGAAACCTTGAAATTGTGTTGGGCAATCTTTTCCATAGTTTCTTCTCTGGCTCAGTAATTCCCTCTTCAACTGTGTATTTCCCTCTAATAAATCTGCTCATTATGTTGTGTATGCATAGTTCTTTTTAATTTCTGACTGGTTCAGTTACTCCTGAGAACATTATAACATTTCTTTTGTGAATTGTTACTGCTTTGAGAGACAGACTGGAACTCATTTGTGGGCACTCCCTCTCCAAGCTGGTGCCACCCTGACAATGCACCACAAATTCATGGATGAAGTTTTTCTTTTTGTTAATGAATGAAGGTCATGATGCTGAGGTCAGCTTTACCTTATCGTGTGGACTATGCTCCTCTTATGCAAGAACTTAAGAAACACATTAGAGACCAAGCAAGATAAAGAGAGTCCTTCAAATCTTGACACCTCAGAGAGAGGTGTCAAGAGATAGTATTGATGGGGTGAACCAAAAAGTCATGTTTCATAATGATGGCCAAAAATGGAGATTTAAAAAGCAGTGATGTGAGAAAATACATCCTAAGGTTATTATTCTAAGCATAATCTACTCTATAGCAATTAATACTGGAGAAATTATAGCTCATAAATGCACATATTTTGATCAGCTTGAAATGAGATTTAGACCAGTTCAGTTTAACATGTACTAACTGAACATCTACTATAATCCCAGACAATTTGTTAGGAACTAAGTATGCAGAGCTGAATGACACAGGCTTAGTCTTCAAAGATCTCACTAGAGCTTTGTCAGCAAGTAGGAAGACTTCCACATTTACTCCTTAACATGGGTCTGAAAAAATCTGGGTTTCAGACCAAATGTGCAACACAGCACTACATTTCTTCATGTTACTGATTATTTGTTTTATTTATTTATTTATTTATTTATTTATTTATTTATTTATTTTGAGACTGAGTCTCACTCTGTAGCCCAAGCTGAAGTGCAGTGGCGTGATGTTGGCTCACTGCAACCTCCACCTCTGGGGCTCAAGTGATTCTCATGCCTCAGCCTCTCAAGTAGCTGGGACTACAGGTACATGCCATCACACCCGGCTAATTTTTTTTTATTTTAGTATTTAGTATTTAGTATTTTGTATTTAGATTTCACCATGTTGCCCCAGGTGGTCTCGAACTCCTGAGCTCAGGCTATCTGCCTGCCTTTGGCCTCCCAAAGCGTACTGGGATTATAGGCATAAGCCACCATGCCCAGCCTATTTATTACTAATATGTATCTTTTCATATTTGTAGTAGTAGCCATTAATATCTGCAAAATTGTTTACTAGGCTTTGATAGGGCCCATTAATATCTGCAAAATTGTTTATGTAGCTTTGGTCAATCTCAATCTAATTGTTGATTTATTTAAAGCCTACTTCCCTTTGTAGGGACATTAATAAACAGAAATATTTAAATAGTTTTTAATTAGGCCTACGGAAAAGAAAAATACGTATAAGCTCTAATAATTACATTGTCAGATTCAGCAAGAATCTTTTTGTACCTGTTTACCTGTTGCCATGAAGGTGTATTCTCTTTTTTCCACTGGTCTGAATTTTCTTCTTTCTTAGGCTCATCTCAAATCCTATTTGTTTTCTTCAGCCTTTTTTATCCAACCCAGGCCTGTCTCCAACTCCCAAAACACTGATTTGTCTGGCCATTTTTGACACTTAGCTTGTAGTTTATTGTTATCTCTCATCTCTGCTCTTCAGTAAGCCCTATGAGAAACTCAGGATGGAGCCATATTGCCTATTCTTTCGTGTTCTTTGAGCGTCTAGCTTGGTACCTTGCACATACTGAATATTCAGTAAATAGCTCCTATTTGCTAATTGATTTTGCTTTTTTCTACTTGAATTGTTAGTTACCCATATTAATTAATGTCTAAGGCAAACCATGTGAGAGCTACTTGTGCTGGCCTAAGAAAAAGAAAAATCAAAGCAAACCCGTGAAATCGGAGAGCCTAAGACCTCATCTTGATAAGGGAAAAGAACAGTTTTATGAGCTCAGCCTTCATTTAGGATTTTGGCTTCCTCTTCATGGATTGGCACTGCACCACACTGCAGAAAACTCTGATTACTTCTTAGGATCCTGAGCTGGGGGCACAATACTACTCTCCAATGCCTGCTTTTGTCATTTTTCATGTTCAGCAATTGAAGCTGCTCCAAATAAAATGTTTCTTGCAAAAAAGTTAAAAGCAACATGACCACTGAAGAGACATTCTGCTTGGAGTAGGGACTATCTCTGTATTTCTTGTTTGGTTTTAACATCCAGATTGGCAAATTGCTGATTTATCAGTGCTTGAGGCTGTTCACTACGCAGCATCTCACATCTCATTGGAACAATTAAAATGATACAGAAAATTCAGGGCAGTGGAATCGAATTAGGGAGTTTTCTGAGAACCTTTGAAGATACTTGGCAGATTGTACCAAACAGGCCTAGGCCATATGTAGGCAAATAACCATGCATTAAATAAATTTCAAATCTTCATATAATCTCTCTTGGAGATCTTTTTTCTTTCATTTTCAAAGACACAGAAAGAGTCAGTGCTGTTGCACATAAATCATCTTAAGTTGCTTAGGGATGAGATAATGTGGTTCAAGGTCCAGCACCCAGGAAAGATGGAGATTAGTGTGGCAACTTTCCCCACTTCCTCTCTGTCTTCCAGCTTAGGTAAGCTACTTCCTCTGGCTCTGATATGTGCTATAAGCTTATATCCTCTAAAACCTAAACTTGTGTATACATATTTGACAACCTACAGCAACCTTTCTTTTTTAGAATAGTGGGGAGAGAAAACAGTAGGTAAATATGATCATCCCTTTTAGCACAAGACCCTCTCTATACATATCTTTATTTTGAGAATCCTTTTCGAGTTGGAAAGCAGTAGAGCTGAATTCTAGTACTGGCCCTTTTCTAAGGAAAAAAAGATCCCTTGGAGTCCGAGGCTTTGGAATTTATTCATAGCCACAGAGATAATCCTTTTCATGGAAAGAATAAGCTAGCAAATAATTCCCAGCCTTGAGCACATTATCTCCTGCTGAATCCCACTCCCCACTTTTTTCCAGTTGTATGTTATATTCATTATTGAGAAATGCATTTGCTTTTTGAACAATTCTCTCCTTGTGCCATTATTTTTTTGGATTTTGAGGTTCAAGATTCCAGTCTGGAGGAAACTTGGGTTATTACCAAGTCTATCCAAGATATGGAGGAAAGATCCCAGTTCAGGTTAAATTGTGTATGTTTGCCCACAAATTCATATTTGCATTTGCATCTTAGCCAGTCTTCGTTTCTTGGAAAGCATTTTTCACACATGCTGAGTCTTGGTGGGAAAATATAAACTCCTGGCTTTGAAGGGTGCCATGCATGCAAATGTAAAAATGTGGTAGGATAAAACATAATTCCCTACTGGGCCAAGTTTGTCTTTATAATTTCTCATTTGAGTTGGCATCAGTGGCTTTCTCGAATCTGAAAAATGTAAGGAGAGTGCTGGGTGGGGTTTATTTGGGTAGCCTTACCTGTGTAGACATGCAATTTGGGTCATCTAGATCTCTGGACTTTCATTTTAATTCAACAAGAACATTGAGCATCTGTGTTCATTTCATTTTGCCTGTCAGAGAGCAGTTTGACTGTTTCCAATGGGCTATTCTTATATTGCTACAGTGGTTCCAGGGTTCTTTTGAGACAAAAGGATAAAAATCTAGAAGTGAGGAGTAAAGCAGTAGAAATGGTTTTGGGAAACTTACTTTCTTCCCAGATTTAACTCAATTACTGAAAGTGTGCAAAAATGAAAACAACTATTATTAAATAGTATAATCTAGTCAGGTATTTTTATGTGATAAAAATGATCACTCAGAAACAGAGTTCTAGCCAGTCCTCTCAGGAAGCCCTAACAAATGTCTGATAGTCATGGGTGTAGCCATGGAAAATCACGGTAAAATAATGAAGTGTCACAAAAGTTCATTTATGTAGCACAAAAGGAACCAATGAAATTGGTGAGCCAATTCTGAGGGTAGGAGGGAATACTTTCATTCTACCAGAGTATTTTTTCTGACTGTTGTCTGTGACTCTGCAAAATGTCTATATATTTAGGGCTTTCTGTGTTGCATGTAAATTCTTTTCAAAATTGGGTGCTAATTGTTGATCAAGGCAATGGAGCCCAGATAATTATATATTACTTGTTCATTTTGCCAGGCACTGTGGGAGCAAGGCAGACATGTCTTCATGGAGTTTATAGCCTAGAATTAGTGACATAGCTCTGGGAAGGTGCCTCACATTGTGTCTGGCATAAAACGGGTACTCGGTGTGGCAGTTACCGGTGCATTTTAGAAATGATCCTTGTCTCTCAGGGGCGTATAGTCAAGTAAAGAAAACAGAAAATGAACATAAAACTATTATTGCTATTATTATTATTTTTGAGACAGGGTCTCACTCTGTCACCCAGGCTGGAGTGCAGTGGTGCAATCTCAGCTCACTGCAACCTCTGCCTCCCCAGTTCAAGCAATTGTCCTGCCTCAGCCTCCCAAGTAGCTGGGATTACAGACATGCACCACCATACCTGGCTAATTTTTGTGTTTTTAGTAGAGATGGGGTTTTACCATATTGTCCAGGCTGGTCTGAAACTCCTGGGCTCAAGCGATCTGCCTGTCTCGGCCTCCCAGAGTGCTGGGATTACAGCATGAGCCGTCACGCCCTGCCGACGTAAAACTATTAATAGTACAAGGCAGCACATGGTTGTGTGTCTGTATTTACAATATAGTCATTTAGGCTATATTGTGGTCCAGAGAAGGGAGACATCAGTGTGCACTTTGATAGTGGGAAAGGCCTTGCGGAGCAGAAAGGACCTGAACTGGAACTGAAGTTAGGGAGATTTGGACAGGCAAAGAGAAGGGAAGTGAGAGATTAAGGGTAAGAAATTGATATGGTATGATCAAAGGTAATCAGGCCAAATGCTGGTAGGGTAGTAGGCTAGATTTCAATGGGCTTTCAATGTCATCAGCTTAAGTTTGGTATTTGGTCCTGTAATCAGTGGAAAACATTTGGCCACTTTTGAGAGGGATTGTGACAAAATGAAAAGGATTTTTTAGAAAAATTATTTTGGCTAGTGGTCTGTAGAATGGATTGCTAGTGAGAGACTAGAAACAAATGAAGGCAAACATTTAGAAGGCTCTTGCAATAATCTAGATAATCTAGGTAGGGTAGTCCTTACCATCTACTCACATTACTGCATTACCATTACCTAGATTATTGCAAGACCCTTTTAAATTTTCACCTTCATTTGTCTCTAGTCTCTCCCTAGCAATCCATCCCACAGACCCGTAGCCAAAATAATTGGAGCAGAATTGGAATGGCACAATGGGGAACAAAAGCAAAAAACTGAATGACAGAGTATATACATTTTGAAAGAAGAATGGGTAGCACTTGGTGACTAACATATGTTTGAACTAAGAGGTTTTGGACAGCAGGGAGACTTTGGGTATTTATTAACATAAATTGGGATGGAGAAATCTAAGTTTTGAGGAAAAGACCGTGAGTTTATTTCAGGTAGCGTTTTTATCCAGTTATGTGATTTAGTTGCTTGGACCACTGTCCCTTCAAAATTTCCTCTTGCTTGGAGTAATTTCTGGGTTTTGTTATATTGCTCAGTAAGAAAAAAGAAAAGCTGAATTATTCTGATTATCCAGTTTTTCTGAGGGAACTCTCTACATGCGCAATTACTTTGGGGGATAAGAAACTATAAACAGAGCCCTCAATAATATTAGTTATAATTTGCTATTCAGTGATGATAAGACATTCCTCTGCCTAAGAGACAGTTTTGGTGGGAAACGTCTTTTTATAAAGAGGCCTGCCTTTTCTATGATTTTCTGCTAAGTCCTAACACTTAGCAGTTTGCTATGTGCATTGCCGGTTCTTTTAAGGATCACTTGATATTGACCTTCTAGAACTTTCCTTTTCATTTCCACTGCAAGACATTCTCAGAAGGTGGCTGAACTTTGTAACTGATAAGTCCAATTTTGTTTTCTTCTGAGATATACTCTATATGTACTGGATCCCTGAAATAAACAGTATTTTTCTTTCTTGTTTAGTCACTTTTATATATATATATATATATATATATATATTTTTTTTTTTTTCCCCCCTTTGAATTGGAAAGTGGGCTTAGTCTGTCATCTTGGAGGAAGCTGGGTACCAGTTTACCTGATGACAATGCTTTAAATGAAGCAGCTTTCCTGGGCACACATTTTAAGGTGAGCTATCAGAAGAAGGAGATTCTATATGTAGATTTCCCATAATATCTGACCAAAATCTGGGTCATAGAATTAACATTTCAAATTCAAATTAGTTCATTTCCGTCCACCGACATGAGTTAGATGCTGCACCTTTATGTAACTGGTTTGAAAAATGCTAGTTCCTGAACACAAATCCTATATTTTATTTTATAGGGCAAATGTTATGTGCCTACAGCATAGGGTAGGATGTCATAAAATATGCTTGGCCAGAGTTCAATTATTGTACACAAGACTCCAGCAGAGTGATTTCAAAGCCTTTTTTTGAATGACTGAATATTCAGTTTTCTGTGCCCACAGCTGTCTATCCTTATGCTTTATGGAGGCCTTCCATTCTTCTATTTGCTGAAGATATAAAACCACATCTCAAAAACCATGTAAAAATACTATAAAAACATACATGATTAATAGAACATTTTCTGCATTAACTGTCTTAACCAATTCTATTAAAAGAAATTTTAAAGAATATCTTCCCCCCTTTTTTCTGCTTCCAAGTTTCAGGGGGTGTTCCAAATATGGAAGCCTTCTGTCAGAATTCCCTCGGATTGACGGGGTGGCATTCTGATGGTGATATAAAAAGACAGAGGTTTCTCCTTTTTGCCCCTCAAATTGTTGTTTTAACTATTTTATGACTAAAAATATGCTGGAGGGCTTGGTATACTTATGAAAATGGAGACAACACACTTGCCCTAAGGCTGAATCCATTTCAGATGTGAAACAATCAAGGTGCCCCTGTTGTTTCCTTAGCTCACTGCTTCAGGCTTTCCCATCTCTGCGGCTGTACCATGTCCCAGGACTTCCTCCTCTCTCTTTTCCTCCACCGTTCCCCCTGCTGACCCTTCCATGGACTTCATCTCACTTATGATAAACTGCAATGACAACATAACTGAGGCAATGATGGTCAGGTTTCAAAAAGCAACACAGCACGTTGATGAGAAACAATTGCCACAACGCAAGGACTTGTAAGAAGCCCAGGGTAAAAGAACCGTATTTTCTTGGCAAGCTCCGTAGATGTTCTGCAATGACGGATGATATGACTGTTATCTTGACACCATACTCTCCCATGTTGAAACTGTTTATGAGAAACAAACATCATATGAAAAACAGATTGCCAGACACTAAGTAAATCACTGTAAAGGGTGGTGAGTCAAGTATTGCCAGTTTTACCCACATTGTCATTGTTATGATGTAACACATTCCTTCAGACTGATATTGTATCCAAATTTGGGCACAAAAACCTCCTCTTGATCAGTTGGCTGAGATTCCCTGCCCTATAATAAGTCACACACACACATAGACACACAGACACACACACAGGGATTTGGACGCACACTCAACCTGAATAAAGCAGAAAGGGCAATCCAGAAAGGATGGAATATTAAAAAGGTGTGCAGAGATTATACAAACCGTAAATTTCAGCCCTTGCCCAGGCAATAAACCCAGTAATCCTCTAAGCTCTGCTAGCAATGATTAATAAACAGTGGGTGTGCTAAACATATGGAAAAATCATCCCATCTGGACCATTTAAAACTAGGACATAGACTTTATCTTTGTTTATTTCATCCTTAGCTAAAAGGCTTATTATGAATTGCAATAATCCAAGAAGCCAACCATGGAAGACAGACAAACTCTTTAGATAAAACCAAAAAAGCAAGTTCTGTAACCAAGGACCAGATGTATTTTTGGGTTTAGCCCTTGTACATATTTAGCCGAGCTTTTCAAGTGGTGAAGATTTGCATGTTTGTTTTGCAATACTAATGAATATGTTTTTGATTTACATTTTAGAAAATGGAAACTTTTATCTTCTTGGGGCTTTGTAACTTAATGACTTCCAGAGGGTGGTTTGGTGTCCTCTTTTAACCCTTCAGCACGAGAAACCTATCTCTTCAGAGGCTCCGCTCTCTGTCTTGCTGAATAAAACCTTAAGATAATGTGGTTCTGTCTTTTGTTGCCGGAATGGCAAGGGTTGAAGAGCTTTTGACTTTCAATCTAGTGAAAACATATGTAAATGGCAAATTATTTTTAAACTAGCTTTAATGTAAATCTTGGGGGTATAAAAAATGACTCCACAGATGATATTTATATTAGATGAATAAGGACAACTCTTTTGGAAAAACATTGCTTTGAGAGGTAGGATCTTGAGTATTGGTTCAATTTCCTCAGAGATAAAGGTTGTATTTTAGGAGGATGAAGAAAATGTCTTACTGAATTTTTGCTTCTGGAAGATATCCTTAGGGTCAGTTCTTTCTTCCTTTAAATTTCTTTGATGGTGTTACATGGAAAAATAAGTAAACACATCTCCCCCAACCCTGTTGCTCCCAAGACTTCCTTTGCTTATAATTTGGATTGGATGAGGACCTTATCAGAAATGGAAAAATTTATCCTTGAGGGATAACGGAGTGTTTTAGAATAAGAGATAACTAGAGCTTTGAACTCTCATTATTTGACAAATTTGTCCAAAGAGATTGCTTTGCTTCCAAATTCTTCGAGTAGTTTTAAAAAATAGAATATGATAGGATAATAAGTATGCTTCTAAATGCCTGTGTTGGGGCCGTGCAATCTTGTAAATGCTTAATTTTGTGGGACAAACAAGTAAAGGTGTAATTTTACAATGAGCATGAAGTGGGGGACTTTTTATGTTAGTCCTACAGTGATTAACTGTGTGGAATTTCAATGAAAATGAGCTAATGAAGGCCAAATTGCTGTATGATAAGAAACCTAATGGCATTTTTATTGTCGTGTTTGAAAGACTTATGATCAAAAGTCTCTAAGCCTGATTCTTCACATTGGAAATCATTTTATCTCTAGAAAACATTTTTCCCGTCCAGAGTCTGTCAATAACTAATTTTAACTTTCCCAAACAGTTTTATAGCGTTGTATTATAATTGAACACATATTTGCTGCCAGTTCTTGAATAGCAAGCTCTTCTCACACAGTTTCCTCAAATCAAAAAAGGTTGAAATGTGGCATAAGAATTTCCTATTTTCCCTTAAAAATTCCACCAAAATTTTCAGTCCTAGACTATTTTGGGTCCTAGAGAAAACATATCGAAATGTTATTTATTTATTTATTTTTATTATTTATTATTATTATTTTTGAGATGGAGTCTTGCTCTGTCACCCAGGCTGGAGTGCAGTGGCGCAATCTTGGATCACTGAAACCTCCACCTCCCTGGTTTAAGTGATTCTCCTGCTTCAGCCTCTCGAGTAGCTGGGACTACAGGCACATGCCATCATGCTTGGCTGATTTTTGTATTTTTAGTAGAGACAGGGTTTCACCACTTTGGCCAGGCTGGTCTCGAACTCCTGACCTCAAGTGATTCATCTGCCTCGGCCTCCCAAAGTAGTGGGATCACAGGCGTGAGCCATCGCACCCGGCCTAAATGTCATCTAAAACCAGATATTTTTCTTATTATTCAGAATTCAGGTCTAAAAAGATACTTCTTTTAGTGTGATCTTAATTTATCACAGCTTACTTTTAAGTTATTTATTAATAATTTGCATCTTAATTAATCTATCTTCTTCTACGATAGAAAGGAGAGGAACTGGTAACTAACTAATTCTGTAAACATTATGTGCCAGGAAGTTTGTCCTTGTTATTTTGTCTTGACAAAAGGCCTACAAATAGGTCTTATTTACAGAGGAGGAAATTGAAACACAGAGCAACTAACTCATAGAAGTTCCTAGAGTCAAGTGGATACAGAGCTAATATTCAAACTCAGGTCTTTCTGCTTCTCTGAATCATTTTCTTTGCCCAACATCATGTTGTCTTAATTCCTATGTTTCTGGGTCATTCATTTCAAACATCATTTTTTTTTTTTTTTGTTTTTTTTGTTTTTTTGGCTGGTGTACCTTAAAATGAATATGTCCACCATAGCAGATACTTCAAATAATGTAGATCTGGTTGGCTATAGAAAATCAGTTACTTGTGGGATTGCTAGATGAATGATTTTGGAGCAGCTAGTAAGAGAGAGTGGGAGGTGATCTGACATACCTGGGAATAGAACAGTGGCAGCACTGGCCAATCACTCCTAACTCTTGCACTCTTTGAGATTCTGATGGAAGTTTGAATTCTTTCCCTAGAACATTCCATATACATAAACATTTGCTTAAAATTTCAAGAATTTGCAGACGTACTGAAGCTACTTGGATTGATGGATTCTGTGCTGAGTCCTTGCTACTCTAAAGTACGGTCCAGGGCCAAGACACATCAGCAGTCTCTGAAAGCACTTACAAGAGCAGAATCTCGGGCTCCACCCTAGATCTCCAGATTTAGAATCTGCATTTCACAAGATCTCCAGGCAATTCCAAAGCATATGAAAGTTTGAGAAACTGGGTATAGACAAGAAACAGCCACGTAGGAATGAAGATAGTGTTTTTTTATGGGAGGTGTTGAAGAGACAGGGAGAAGGTACTGAACATTGTGGTTGGGCAGAAAGGCTTGGGAGACAGCAAGGTCTCAGATTTGTCAGGAAGTAGGGAGACGGTTGCAGGCTGGTCATGGGATTGTTAACTGTGCATATTTCTCATCTTCAGTCATCATGATAAGGGGCAAGCACAGGCTGCCTGATTCTTCTTGCCAACATTACTTATGGAGTTTCCAATGACTAAAGACATTTTTACAAAACAGTAATGAAGCAGTCATAGTTTAAAAGCAGGAGGAATATGAGAAATGATGGAATTGTAGATTTGAGTATTATTTAGTCACTTATTTAATTTTGAGGTTGTTTGATCTTCTTAAATCAGTAATGTTAATGGATGTGTTTCATTTCATGTGAAAAAGTGGTTTGAATTATTTTCTTATTATTAAAGGTCCTGGATTGATGTTTACACAGTCATTGTTTTAGGGCTAAGTTATCCTCTTTGCCCCCGCAAACAGTTGCAGGAAATAGCTGAGCAAGGTGTCTTGCACATCACAGACATTTAGAACATTTTAAAAACAGAAGTGGGTGGGAGGTCCATGAGTTCACTTGTGGGGACTGGCCCTGGCAAAGTTCCCTCTGGGATGGGCTCACTAGGACTCTTAATTCAAACTCTGTTCAATAACCCCAAATGAAAAACTGAGTCATGCAGTTGGTGGCCAAAAGACAGTTTTGATGTAAATGGACTTATTACCTTTATTTGGCGGCCTTTTATGCATGTGCAGCCCTGGTGGGTATTAATTAATTGCCCTATTCCTAAAGATCACTTTGTGAAATGACAGCATCCAAGTATTCCTATAGCATGCGAATGGTACTGATGTTCCGTTCATCAAGCCAGGGAGCCTGTCTTGGGTGGGAAAATGACTTGAGAACCATAAAATAGTATGATTAAGCAAGGTAAAGTATCTCCAGTTAAAGTATTTCTAGGTGCAATGGATTTCTGGGGAAGCCATAGCAAAATTTTCATTAACAAAGTAATTAAGTCATTTAACACCCAGTCCTTGAGAATTGGCTAGGCTGCAAGCCCTGTTTTAGTGATGAAAGTTGAATTATGACAAAGATATGTTCCTAACCCTTAAGGAGTCTGATGGGGGAGGTGTAGAGTTGCATAAAAGCGTATAGGAAAGAGTCCTTACCCTAATTTGTTGGGACAGGGAAGATTGGAAGAAAGTAAAAAAGGAATTGATTTGTAAGCTCATATTTGAAGGGCAAGAAGGTAGAAGAGTGCTCAGACAGAGGGAATGCTGTACCCAAAGACTCAGAGGTGCGAGGAAACATGTCACTGTCAGAGAACAGGAAATACACCGCATTAGAGTGCTTCCCTGGGGGATCTGAAATAAAACCTTAGAGTTTGAAGAGGTCTTTTGGGTCATCTCTCCAAACCACTCAATGATGTCTTTTTTTTTTTTTTTTTTTTTTTACTTTAAGTTCTGGGATACATGTGCTGAATGTGCAGGTTTGTTACATAGGTATACATGTGTCATGGTGGTTTGCTGCACCTATCAACACATCCTCTAGGTTTTAAGCCCCACGTGTGGCATGGGCAAAGACTTCATGACTAAAACACCAAAAGCAATTGCAACAAAAGCCAAAATTGACAAATGGGATCTAATTAAAGAGCTTCTGCTCAGCAAAATAAACTATCATCAGCGTGAACAGGCAACGTACAGAATGGGCGAAAATTTTTGCAATCAATCCATCTGACAAAGGTCTACAAGGAATCCATCTAGAGTCTACAAATAACTTAAAAAAATTTACAAGAATAAAAACCCCATGAAAAAGTGGGCGAAGGATATGAACAGACATTTCTCAAAAGAAGATATTTATTGGGTCAACAAACATGAAAAAAGCTCATCATCTCTGGTCAATGATGTCTTAACAGATGATTACTTGTTGCCTTTTGAACACCTCCAGTGATGGAAAGCTTTCCAGGGAAGTTCGTTCTTCGTCTTTTTTTTTGAGACAGTACAGTGACGTGATCTTGGCTGACTGCAACCTCCGCCTCCTGGGTTCAAGGGATTCTCCTGTCTCAGCCTCCAGAGTAGCTGGGATTACAGGCGCCCACTGCCATGTCTGGCTAACTTTTTTGTATTTTTAGTAGAGATGGGGTTTCACCATGTTGGCCAGGCTGGTCTTGAACACCTGACCTCAGGTGACCCGCCCACCTCAGCCTCCCAAAGTGCTAGGATTTTAGGCGTGAGCCACTGTGCCCGGCCAGTTCGTTGTTCTTTGTAGCTGCTGCAATCAAACTCTTTCGTATGTGGAAATGAAATTCACCTCCCCTGTCTTATCACTGGTCCCAGTTCTACCCTTTCAAATCACCAGCTTCTCCATTGGTTAAGAGTCACTAATCAGTGACTTCTTCTTTTGGGGATTCATATGGAAGGAGACAAGGCAGAGTCAAACTTGGACAAGTCATACATGTAGGACATATTTGTACTTTGTACACCAAAATCGTATAGTATCCCTGAAATGCAGCTTTTTTATAAGCTCTCAGTCAATCATGATATTTCACAGGGAAAGGGGAGGCCAAATATCTGGCTGAAAGAGCTCACGTTATTAAGATTATATTAAAGATTCAATTTTGTGCAAGCCTTCCTGTAAATTTCCCCTTCCCAACCACCAAGTCTCACACCATGCCACTGTTGTGCTAGCTTGAATTTTCAGCACACCTGTACTTTTTTAATGATTGTGGCTAAACCTCCATGCCAGCTGGGGAGAAAGGTCACATTTCATGGTGGTGTAACTGGAGAACGGTGTTTCTTAGGAGCAGCGGTAGCAGGGCCTTGTTGGAAAGTTTGAGAACATAGACCTATTCAAAAACCACTTACTTTTGGTAGTGAATCATCTTTTAAATACTTGACTGCACCTCGGTTTTTATTGTGACTGCTTCCTTATATAGGTAGAGGCTTAAGTTAGCATTTAGAATTAGATATGTCCAGAAACCAAGGTAGATTTTGGGTTGTAAGAGAAGAAAGGGTTGCAGGTAATTGGGTCTGGTGTGTAAAATGGAGTCTATAATACATCTTCACACCTCCTCCACATTTGATTGAATGGATCATTTTCCTTAGCAAGTGCCCCTAAATTATCTTTTTTAGTTAAAGCCATATTTGCTGTTTTAATAATAAAAATGTCTTATTTCCATAACCAGTCTGTTCCCTAAAGCAGTCTGTGGATGGAGTGCAGACAGGGTTAAGTATTGTCTTAGCGCCTTTCAGATTTTAAATGAATGTCTATATGAGTGTATATATTCACAATGCTTAAATTATAGAAATCAACTTGGTTTCAGGGGAGATGAAGTGACATCTAAAAGACGAAAAATGCATAGCATTTGAGTTTAGAAAATTTTAGTTTCATTTGCAGTAACACAGTGAAAATATCCAAGATCTAATCTTAAAATAAAACTTGGCTCTAACAGACATGTGTAATAAATTAGCAGATTAAAGTTGTTTACACCTTTGGCATTTTTAATCTCATATTTCTGCTTTAAATAGCTTTTCTGGCAATTTTATACTAGTTTTTTTCCACCACATAATTCTAAAAGTTACATGTTGGACATATTTTTGATATTTATCTCTACCATTTCTTTCTCAGCTCCAGTCTCGAAGACGATTATTAGTTAATGATAATAACAAAATATTCTCATTTATGTTTGATTTAAGTTTCATATGAATAAATGTAGTATTTGATTGAACTATTTTCTGTTTCTTTTGAAAATACCTTTATAAGGCATTACTTTGATACTTTGAAATAATAAATATTTAAACTAATTCAACACATTTAAAGAAATATTTATGTGGGCTTCCAATGAGTTATGTATGGTGCTACATCCAACAGAGGCTAGCAAACTGAAGGAGACAGTCTTCAGATCCACAGGAGCCTTCCAAGCAAGTAGAAAATTTAGGACAGAGACTCATATGAGTGTGATAGAAAGGCCATGAATGACACTCAAAGAGAGCATTGTGAATTCAAATAAGGAAATGATAATACCATTATGTGCTAAAAATGAAATACTTTTTTTTCGTATTGGGACATCTCCATTACCTACTACCTCAAAAAGACTTTTCTTGATGACTCGCTTTCCCCGCCATAGGTCTGATTTTCTTGCTCTTATAAAGCTCTATATGTTTTCTACTTTTTAAAACCCAGCTTAATGAGGTATATTTCAAATACCATAATGTCCACCTATTTAAACATACACTCATCTGTATGTTTCCTTGTGCTTGTGTGTGTATGTGGGAGAGAGGGTGTAAGTCTGTTTGTATGTGTGTGCATGTACATGTGTGCACATGTGTGAGGGGGTGCACATGTACAAATGTGTTTGCATTTATGTACATGTGTGCACACACGTGCGAGGGTATCTGTACAAGTGTTTGTATGTGCATGCATGTATATGTGTGCTTATGAGGATGTGTGCATGTACAAGCGTGTTTGTGTATGTGTATGCACGTGTGTGTGAGGGTGTTTGTATGTACAAGTGTGCTTGTGTGTGTGCATGTATGCAAGGGTGTGTGAATGTACAAGTGTATGTGTGCATATACGTGTATGTGTGTGTGTGAGAGAGAGTGTGTACATGTACAAATGTGTTTATATGTGTCTGTGCATGCATGCACAGCTACCCTAAATCTAAACTTTCTCTGAGCACAATCCCTGCCTCTCGCAGCCCTCTCCAGTGGTGGCTTTTTCCCTCCCTCACCTCACCTAGCACTGGACCTGGCAGTACAATTGGGTGGCTCAGTTCAGCATTTCAGTTTCCAGACCATGCGTTCTCTCTCCCTCTTTTCTAAAGAAAGAGGTGGCTTTATGCCCTTGTCATCTACCATCTTTGGTATAGTCTTCTACAGACCCCTGGATCACTTTTGTTCATTTGTTGATTTTAGCTTTTGGCTCACTGACATCCTCTCCTCCCTAATTCTCCCTAATTTAATATCTAGAAGATGCTTCCACCATCCCGACCACTCAGTTCCTGTCCTGGAGCTCCTTTCCTTCAGTGATCTCTTTGCAGATCCATTCCTCTATACTTTGTGCAACCTATTCATAATTTCACTTTCAAGTATCCCACCATTTGACCACCACTTCCTGCATTTTCAGCTTAATCCCTCTAATAGCCTGATGCCGTCACTCCTTAGACTTCCTGGGATCTGCAGTCTACTGATCCTAACACTGTTCTCCTCTCCTTCCCTCCCAATCCAATTCCTCTTGCACCCATTGATTCTATCCCCTTTTCCCTCTCCTTTCTAATCATATTCCTCCCTTTCCAACTTAAATACTGTGGCCAGTCTTTATAATCACCATCTTACCTCCACCCTCAACTCCCTTGACCCTCTTGCTTCCTGATACTCACTTGGCAAAACCCCAACCTTGGTAAATTCCTATTCTCTGCCAATTCTATGCCTGTACCTATGCACTGAATGTGCTTGAAGCACACACACACACACACACACAAACATCATAACTCATTTTATTGTTAAATTTATGACCATGAACCTGATGGTAATATCTAGCACTTCCCGGGAATCATACTATATTTTCTTTATTCACCCTGCTGTTCTAGGTAGCAATTTTTTACTTTTTCCTTATTTTTCAAATGTCCCGTATCTCTGTGTCACTGCATATAACTTTGCTTCCTATTTTTACTGCAAACAAAGAAGCAATCGAAGGCTAACTTCCTAAAGACAACCACCACCATATTTGCCTGCCTTCCAGCACCTGTACCGTTCTACTTTGTCTTCCCTCCTGTTGCTATATAGAAGAAATGTCTGTGCTCCTATCTAAGGACAGCCAGCTATCGTAGTGAATTCCACTATTCAAGGACGTTGCTCTAGTAATTTTATTTCTCATATCACTAACTTCTTTCCTCTCTAGCATTATTCCAATCAAATATACATATTATTATTTCTCCCATACAAATCTCCATCACTTTCCCGAAACCGCTTTCCTCAGAGTTGCCAATGACCTCGCATCGCTAAATTTACCAGTCAATTTTCAGTGCTTATGCTTGGCCTATCAGAGGCATTGGATGCAGCAATTACTTCCTTCTCTTTGAAATTGTTTCTTCACTTGATTTCTAGCATACTCCCCGTTCCTTGTCTCCTCTTCACTTCGTTGATGGCTTCTTCTCTTTCACTGACTTTTTCATCTCCCCAACATCTAATGGATTTAGTCCTTGATCCTCTCCTCTTTGTCAACTGTATTCACTTCCTTGGTGTTTTCATTCAGTTTCATGACTGTAAATACTGTCAGTATTCTGACAGTGCCTGAATTTATATCTCCACCATGACTGCTCTGTGAACTCCAGGTGTATATGTCCAACTGCCTTCTGGGCATCTTCCTTTGAATGTCTAACAGGCATCTGAAATCAGATATCCCAACAGTGTGCTGCAGATCTTTCCTTCCAAACCTGCTGCATCTTCTGTCTCTCCCATCTTGCTTAAAGATAGCTCCATCTTCCTACTTGTTCAGGCAAAAATTCTTGGTAGCATCTTCAACTCCTCTCCCTCTCTGATAATCCATATTCAATCTGTCAGCAAACATTATTGGCTCTTCCTTTAAAATATATTGAGAATCCTAACACCTTTTCTACCTCCACCTCTGTTATCCAAGCCATCATCATCTTTTGGTGGATGAACGAACTTGTAACTGGACTTTTTGCTTCTATTTTCACCTCAGTTTATTCTATTATTAAAACACCATTGAGATTCCTTTAAATACTAAGAAGATATGACTATTGTTTTCAAAAATTCCAGTGGCTCTGCATCTGAGGCAGAAGAAGAACCAGGGTCTTTCTAGTGATGTCTGAGACCCTACCCAATCTGTTGACTCCTGTTCCACATTTACCCCTATGACTGCTACTCTGCCCTTACTGTATCCACTTTAGCCACACTGCAGGCAAATACCCCTGGGTAAAGGATTTTGTTCTTTCTATTTTATCTGCCTAGAATGTTCCTTTCCTAGGCACTATACAGCTTGTTCCTTCACTTCCTTCAGATCTGAGCTCAAGCATCATCTTCTCAATGAGGTCTTTCTTTACCATGTCATTAAAAATTCTAACCTCCCCAGCCCTTATCTTCCTTCCCATAACATTTAGTTCACTCTAAAGTACTATACAATTTGTTCTATTTATTCTGCTTATTGACTTTCCCCTGACCACAATGTACACCCCATGAAGGCAGGAATTTGTGTCTGTGTTTTGTTCACTGCTGTATCCCCTAGAATAGATAACTTGATGCTCAATAATATTTGTTGAACAAATGAATGAATTCCACATTAGCTTAGCTAAGACAAAGCCTACAGAGGCCATATGAAGGTCTGATAACCTTGTAGGTTCCTCCTCTAACGACATGATTTTTAAAGCCTGCCTCTTCCCTTGAACTTCTCATTCTCCTCAATTTCCCTGAGGACTATTCAAAGGAATCCAGGTCAAGCTGTATGACTGATTTCCTGGGGTGGAGGAAAGAAGGTGTGGGGTCTCTAAGGAGGAGATCAAAGAGGTTAGTAATGGAGGCAGCACAAGATGAGGAGTGAGCAGGACCCAGAGGAGGGGGTATATTTTCTTGGAATCAGGCTAACAAATGTGGGTGAGCTTCTGTACAAAAGATCAACCCAAGCCCTCCCTTCAACTCAGGGTGTCTCTGGGCATTCAAGGTTTGTCATGCTCTCATGAGACTTTTCTTGCAGTTGTAAAATAAAACATCTTCATGGGTGGTAGGGGAAGGGAAGGAGTCATAATTCATTTTTATAAAGTGCTCCGAGATTCTTGCATGAAAGGTGCTAAACACACAAACTGTTAGATTTTATTTTTAAATTGTGCAAGCTATATATTTTCCCCATTAAATGTTCACTTGCCAGTTATCTTCTTTCTGCCTAAAAAATAATCAAACCAAATCGTATATTATTCAATTTCTAAGATAAATTTGAAATGAAAAAAGAGAAATCATTCCTTCTTGTTTATGTGAACAAGTGCTTCCAATTGTTTAAAGGATAATATTCTCCATAGTGGTCTCCATATCTTCACTGCCAACATCAGTACCATTCAGCTGTAGACCACTATCTCTGAATCAAATCATAGAAGAACAGAATTTAGGGGAGTAAGAATTGCCTCTCTCTCTGCCAACCTTCCCTTCTAAGTTGCTTGACATTTTCCAAGTCAAAATATCTCTCTCTACCATCTTAAAATTATTTTAATATATTTTAATTTGAAAACAATAACCCTTTATTGGTGGGAAAATTAATTTCCTTTTCCAACATACATACTTCCTCCTTCCTGTTAAGAAGAGCTCCCCTCCCACTCATCTAATCCATCCTGTTGCTTCTTGACAATTTTTCATACTCAGTTATCAGTTGGACCACTCCAGTGTATGTATGATCACCCTTTAAGACAAGAATGAAATTGTGGCATTTGTGAGCCTGAGCTTTGGTCTTCTATCACTTACTATGTTGAGAATCTTGGGCAAATTCCTTAACTGCTCTGAAACTCAGTTTCCTCTGTTGTTGAATAGAAATAATAATACATGCCTTTACAGGGTTGTGTAAGGATTGAATGAGATATGTTGTCAATGCTTTTCAGCCAAAGACCACAGGGTAAAGACCTGTAATTAAACAAGTTGGGCTTGTCACAGAGGGACATTACTTGCCCGTATACTATGGGCAACTGTGGGGTGTCTCAATAAAAGGGTGTTAGAAAGAACCTATATGGGATTTTGGGTAGTTGATTTAGGGGGAGAGTTTGGTCTAGACTAGATGCTTTTGGAAAGCAGGGGCAATTCTATGATTATGTAGCTCAGTACATCTTATCTATAGGGAGTAGAGACTAGCACAAGTTTAAAGCTGTAATTGATAAATCAGCAGCAGTCATTCATTTTGGAAGAGAAAGAGAGTTCTTGGCATGTTTAGGGTGGCCCTTGATTTTACCTTTGTGCTTGGATGAACTTACAAAGTGGTTTTGCTTTGTCTCATTTCATCATGGTCTTAGAGCAATGTCTGAGGCTGGTGTTCTGTGAGATGGTTTCTGTCTAACAGAAGAACAGCAAGGCCCAGCTGTGAATGCCAGGCCAGCTTCTGAATGTTGGGGGGCTGCTTTCCTTTTTTATTTTTTAGCACAAGTCCTTGGCACAGTATATAGCCTCCGAAGACTCAATACATTGTGATTTTTTTTCATCATAAAAATCTAAATTACACATCGAGCCTTCTTAATTCTAGAATAAATAATTCCAGTTTCCTCAGCTGAGCCTCTGGGTACTGGAGGGTAATAAAGACAACCGATACTTCTTTAAACTTTATGCCAGTACCATGCTAAACACTTTAAATCGACGATCATGTATAATCTTTACTACGATCTGATGAGAGAAGTATTATTATTTTTCACAGTCCACAGATGAGGAAACTGATTTTTAGAGAGGTTAAGAGACTTCTTTAAGGTCACACACACAAGAATAAATAAGACAAGGGCAGATCCACCCTCGGGATGTCTTTCTTTGGAGTCCAGATTCTTAACCATTACATGATGCTGCTATTTCCTGACTCATTGTGAATGCGCTAATCCAGAGCTTCTCTAGCATCAATTACATTTCTTATTCCCCATCTGAATAACAATTAACATTATATTCCTTGCACTTATTTTACAACCATCCCTTTATAGTATCCCAGTATAGTATTAGCTGATAGCAGCAAAGCATGCCGCTTTAATTCAAGACAGCTGGATTGTGCCTTCAACATTAATTGAAAGACAAATCTGGTACAGTTTTAAATTGGAAATTTTTAAATATTCTCTTTGGACTAGAGGAGAATGGTGATCCTAGATTGTGAATTCAAAACACATTATAGTCCCTGTGCTAGTTTAAAAAAATGAGTGTACGATGTTCAAACATAATAGTTTTTGGAGTTTTAACAGAATGGCAACACAAAGCAATATGTACCAGCCTGAAATTGGCATTTGCTTGGCCTTATTATAATGTTGCTGTATCAACATTCAGTTGATGAGAATTTGAGTCTCTGGCATTCACAGTTACATGCATTATGTCTGCCTTTTTGGAGTTCTTTGTGGAAATAGAGATCTCTGCTGTAGTACAGAGTTGGAAGAAGATAATTAAAATATTTTGAGTATCTACTTTATGCCAAGAATTCTTCTAGGTGCCTTTATGTTATTGCATTTATTCTTCATAACAAATTAGAAAAGGAAATTACTGCTATGGCTCCACCCTCTTCCCAGCCTGGGTTGCTGTGTTATTAACTTTCTAATTGTGCTCCTTGCTTTCAATGTTGCCCTCTTATGGTAAGTCTGAAGGTAAAGTTATCTTTTAAAATTAGGAATCAAAACTCATCATGTCCCTTCTTAAAACCTCACACTGGCTTTCCATTGCACTTGGAATAAAATCCACATTCTTTACCATTACCTACAAGCCCACTCGACTGGGCTCCTTCCCTGCCCCTCTGACTTGGTCTCAGCCACTCTCCCGCTCGCTCATGTGCTGCTGGCACACTGGCCTTCTTTTTTTTCTTGAATACCTCAAGCTTGTTCTCACCCAGGGACCTTTGTACTTGCTGTTTTTTCTGCCTGAAGCCCTCTGCCCCCAATTCTTTCTTGGTCTGACTCCTTGTTGCCATTCAGTCTTTAGCACAAATTGCAATTTTCTCTGTGAAACCTGCTTTGCTCATAGAAGTTCGTCATCCCTTATCCCAACCAGTCATTCTGCAATGCCCTGCCATGCTTTTCTTCATAGCACCTGTCACCATTTGAAATTATATTGTTCATTCATTTATTCATCTCATATTGTCTGTCTTTCCATTTTTGGAAGTAAATTCCATAGTGGCGAGAACCTCATTTGTCTTGTTCACAGCTGTATCCCTGGAGCCTCATTCAGTGTTGAATGGATGAATGAATGAATATGCATTTTTACAGACAAGGAAACTGAACCCCCACAGTAATAATCACCATAACATTAACCAGCCAGCATTTATTATATTTATTTTATTTGATTTTTTGAGATGAGATCTCACTCTGTTGCCTAGGCTGGAGTGCAGTGGCACCTTCTTAGCTCACTACGGCCTTGAACCTGGGCTCAAGCAATCCTCCTGCTTCAGCCTCCCAAGTAACTAGCACTACAGGCACATACCACTATGCCTGGCTAATTAAAAACAATTTTTTTGTAGAGATGGGGGGCTCACTATATTGCCTAGACTGGTCTCGAACTCTTAGCCTCAAGTGATCCTCCTGCTGCGGCCTCCAAAGAGTGCTGAGGTGTGAGCCACTACACTGGCCTAATAACCACCACTGGTTGACTGTCTTCAAAGTGCCAGGCACTAAGCAAGGAACTGTAAAAGCATTATTTGACTTCTTTATTTCATTTTCAAAGCAACCCTCTAGGTAGGTATAATTTGTTCTACTTCACAGAGAAAGATGGCGGAAGTCTACAGCTGTAACATGGCCAAGCTTCTTTAGCAAGGGATGGAGCCTGGGGCGAGACTTGTTTGACTAATTTGGTTTTTCATTGTAGAGCATGAGAGAGTGGGGCTGTGTCAGGCACTCATTCAATGGCAGAAGTTTCCCCTTTCAATAGAATAAGAGGCAGAATTCCACTTTTGATATGATAGCACATAGAAATGCTAATTCTCAGAGTTTTATAAGAAGAAACCACATGTGGGGCCGGGCACGGTGGCTCACGCCTGTAATCCCAGCACTTTGGGAGGCCGAGGCGGGAGGATCACCTGAGGTCAGGAGTTCGAGACCAGTCTGAGCAACGTGGAGAAACCCCGTCTCTACTAAAAATACAAAATATTAGCTGGGCATGGTGGCACATGCCTGTAATCCCAGCTACTCGGGAGGCTGAGGCAGGAGAATCACTTGAACCCTGGAGGCGTAGGTTGTGGTGAGCCAAGATTGCGCCATTGCACTCTAGCCTGGGCAAAAAGAGCAAAACTCCATCTCAAAAAAAAAAAAAAAAAAAAAAAAGAAACCACATGTATTCCAAGCCAGGTTGGCAGAGGCCTGAGCAGAGGGGCAGGGCCCAGTGTGTGAAGGCTGGCCTGAGCAGGTTCTACCCTGATGGTTGATGAGCTGGTGCAGGTCCATAGTGAAGCAAGGCCCTGCCATGTATGTGCGCAGTGACAGCAATGGAAGACCATCCACCACTTTATCAAGGACCAGCTGCTGTCACTTGATTAGGAACACATTGTGTTCAGACTTGCCTAGGAGGACTATTTCAAAACAATTTCATAAGCAATTCTCAGACATTCCAGCTCCTTTTCTTCAGGAAAGTGGGACTATTTTGAGGTACCCAGGACAAAAAAAAAAATATTGATGACCAGTTGGGCCTGGTGTGGTCTAGTATACTCTACATATTCCTTTCTGGCAGATCTTTAGCTACCTGAACCTCATTCTCAACTGCAGGCCCTAATCCCTCCCCAGCCTTTGCACTCAGACTGACCTGGACTTAAATGTGTTTTTCTGTACTTGTCCTTGGTTGGCTTCAGGGTCACTCTGATGGCTCCTTTGAAGATACAGATCTTCCTATTTGAGGTTGTTAGGAAGTTTGACTCCTGGATCACAGGAAAGCAGTTTGGGAAGCATGATGTGCTGGGGTACAACAGGTAGAGGCCAGAAGGACAGGTAGGAGCTGACTGTTTTTGTGAAAATGTTTAGGCTTTCAGTATGCCCTTTGCAATTGTCAGTATGTTAGCCTACTTTTTAAATCAAAGGGGATAAGTGGAATTGTATGACTCAGGAATTGTGCAGTGGCCTGAAGTAGGCAATTTACTTCCCAAGAACATGAAGGAGCCAAGGGCTGTGGTGGGACAGCAGGAATCTTGAGTTCTCTTCTGGGCTGTCCAGGGATGCAACAACTGATGGAACAATCAGCTTGACAGGCCATGTGGTGACTTGTTATGTCATTAAAATGGTTGCAAATAACCACATCATACTAAATCTAGTCCAACTGTTTTAGTCACTTTGACATGATCTGTGACTTGGAAAAGTGAAGCCTTCTCTTTAGAAGGGCTATCACTTTGGGGCCTGGTGCAGTGGCCCACACCTGTAATCCCAGCACTTTGGGAGGCCGAGGCTGGTGGATCATGGGGTCAGGAGATCGAGACCATCCTGGCTAACACAGCAAAAACCCTTCTGTAGTAAAAATACAAAAAATTAGCTGGGCGTGGTGGTGGGTGCCTATAGTCCCAGCTACTCAGGAGGCTTGAGGCAGGAGAATGGCGTGAGCCTGGGAGGTGGAGCTTGCAGTGAGCCAAGATCACACCACTGCACTCCAGCCTGGGCAACAGAGCAAGCCTCCATCTCAAAAAAAAAAAAAAGAAGGGTTATCACTTTGGGGGTGGCAGGGATAATTAATACATCATCTCAATTGTTGTAATGTTCCTACAAGGTCAGTATTTTTATTTTCTTTTTTTTTTTTCTTTTATTGTAATTATTATTATTATTATTATTATTATTATACTTTAGGTTTTATGGTACATGTGCCCAATGTGCAGTAAGTTACATATGTATACATGTGCCATGCTGGTGCACTGCACCCACCAACTCGTCATCTAGCATTAGGTATATCTCCCAATGTTATCCCTCCCCCCTCCCACCAACCCACAACAGTCCCTGAAGTGTGATGTTCCCCTTCCTGTGTCCATGTGTTCTCATTGTTCAATTCCCACCTATGAGTGAGAATATGCAGTGTTTGGTTTTTTGTTCTTGCGATAGTTTACTGAGAATGATGATTTCCAATTTCATCCATGTCCCTACAAAGGACATGAACTCATCATTTCTTATGGCTGCATAGTATTCCATGGTGTAGATGTGCCACATTTTCTTAATCCAGTCTATCATTGTTGGACATTTGGGTTGGTTCCAAGTCTTTGCTATTGTGAATAATGCGGCAATAAACATACGTGTGCATGTGTCTTTATAGCAGCATGATTTATAGTCCTTTGGGTATATACCCAGTAATGGGATGGCTGGGTCGAATGGAATTTCTAGTTCTAGATCCCTGAGGAATCGCCACACTGACTTCCACAAGGGTTGAACTAGTTTACAGTCCCACCAACAGTGTAAAAGTGTTCCTATTTCTCCACATCCTCTCCAGCACCTGTTGTTTCCTGACTTTTTAATGATCGCCATTCTAACTGGTGTGAGATGGTATCTCATTGTGGTTTTGATTTGCATTTCTCTGATGGCCAGTGATGGTGAGCATTTTTTCATGTGTCTTTTGGCTGCATAAATGTCTTCTTTTGAGAAGTGTCTGTTCATGTCCTTCGCCCACTTTTTGATGGGGTTGTTTGTTTTTTTCTTGTAAATTTGTTGGAGTTCATTGTAGATTCTGGATATTAGCCCTTTGTCAGATGAGTAGGTTGCAAAAATTTTCTCCCATTTTGTAGGTTGCCTGTTCACTCTGATGGTAGTTTCCTTTGCTGTGCAGAAGCTCTTTAGTTTAATTAGATCCCATTTGTCAATTTTGGCTTTTGTTGCCATTGCTTTTGGTGTTTTAGACATGAAGTCCTTGCCCATGCCTATGTCCTGAATGGTATTGCCTAGGTTTTCTTCTAGGGTTTTTATGGTTTTAGGTCTAACATTTAAGTCTTTAATCCATCTTGAATTGATTTTTGTATAAGGTGTAAGGAAGGGATCCAGTTTCAGCTTTCTACATATGGCTAGCCAGTTTTCCCAGCACCATTTATTAAATAGGGAATCCTTTCCCCATTTCTTGTTTTTCTCAGGTTTGTCAAAGATCAGATGGTTGTAGATATGTGGCATTATTTCTGATGGCTCTGTTCTGTTCCATTGATCTATATCTCTGTTTTGGTACCAGTACCATGCTGTTTTGGTTACTGTAGCCTTGTGGTATAGTTTGAAGTCAGGTAGCGTGATGCCTCCAGCTTTGTTCTTTTGGCTTAGGATTGACTTGGCGATGCGGGCTCTTTTTTGGTTCCATATGAACTTTAAAGTAGTTTTTTCCAATTCTGTGAAGAAAGTCATTGGTAGCTTGATGGGGATGGCATTGAATCTGTAAATTACCTTGGGAAGGATGGCCATTTTCATGATATTGATTCTTCCTACCCATGAGCATGGAATGTTCTTCCATTTGTTTGTATCCTCTTTTATTTCCTTGAGCAGTGGTTTGTAGTTCTCCTTGAAGAGGTCTTTCACATCCCTTGTAAGTTGGATTCCTAGGTATTTTATTCTCTTTGAAGCAATTGTGAATGGGAGTTCACTCATGATTTGGCTCTCTGTTTGTCTGTTATTGATGTATAAGAATGCTTGTGATTTTTGCACATTGATTTTGTATCCTGAGACTTTGCTGAAGTTGCTTATCAGCTTAAGGAGATTTTGGGCTGAGACAATGGGGTTTTCTAGATATACTATCATGTCATCTGCAAACAGGGACAATTTGACTTCCTCTTTTCCTAATTGAATACCCTTGATTTCCTTCTCCTGCCTAATTGCCCTGGCCAGAACTTCCAACACTATGTTGAATAGAAGTGGCGAGAGAGGGCATCCCTGTCTTGTGCCAGTTTTCAAAGGGAATGCTTTCAGTTTTTGCCCATTCAGTATGATATTGGCTGTGGGTTTGTCATAAATAGCTCTTATTATTTTGAGATACGTCCCATCAATTCCTAATTTATTGAGAGTTTTTAGCATGAAGGGTTGTTGAATTTTGTCAAAGGCCTTTTCTGCATCTATTGAGATAATCATGTGGTTTTTGTCTTTGGTTCTGTTTATATGCTGGATTACATTTATTGATTTGCGTATATTGAACCAGCCTTGCATCCCAGGGATGAAGCCCACTTGATCATGGTGGATAAGCTTTTTGATGTGCTGCTGGATTCTGTTTGCCAGTATTTTATTGAGGATTTTTGCATCAATGTTCATCAAGGATATTGGTCTAAAATTCTCTTTTTTTGTTGTGTCTCTGCCAGGCTTTGGTATCAGGATGATGCTGGCCTCATAAAATGAGTTAGGGAGGATTCCCTCTTTTTCTATTGATTGGAATAGTTTCAGAAGGAATGGTACCAGCTCCTCCTTGTACCTCTGGTAGAATTCGGCTGTGAACCCATCTGGTCCTGGACTTTTTTTGGTTGGTAAGCTATTGATTATTGCCATAATTTCAGCTCCTGTTATTGGTCTATTCAGAGATTTAACTTCTTCTTGGTTTAGTCTTGGGAGGGTGTATGTGTTGAGGAATTTATCCATTTCTTCTAGATTTTCTAGTTTATTTGCATAGAGGTGTTTGTAATATTCTCTGATGGTAGTTTGTATTTCTGTGGGATCGGTGGTGATATCCCCTTTATCATTTTTTATTGCATCTATTTGATTCTTCTCTCTTTTTTTCTTTATTAATCTTGCTAGCGGTCTATCAATTTTGTTGATCCTTTCAAAAAACCAGCTCCTGGATTCATTTATTTTTTGAAGGGTTTTTTGTGTCTCTATTTCCTTCAGTTCTGCTCTGATTTTAGTTATTTCTTGCCTTCTGCTAGCTTTTGAATGTGTTTGCTCTTGCTTTTCTAGTTCTTTTAATTGTGATGTTAGGGTGTCAATTTTGGATCTTTCCTGCTTTCTCTTGTGGGCATTTAGTGCTATAAATTTCCCTCTACACACTGCTTTGAATGCATCCCAGAGATTCTGGTATGTTGTGTCTTGGTTCTCGTTGGTTTCAAAGAACATCTTTATTTCTGCCTTCATTTCGTTATGTACCCAGTAGTCATTCAGGAGCAGGTTGTTCAGTTTCCACGTAGTTGAGCGGTTTTGAGTGAGATTCTTAATCCTGAGTTCTAGCTTGATTGCACTGTGATCTGAGAGACAGTTTGTTACAATTTCTGTTCTTTTACATTTATTGAGGAGAGCTTTACTTCCAAGGATATGGTCAATTTTGGAATAGGTATGGTGTGGTGCTGAAAAAAATGTATATTCTGTTGATTTGGGGTGGAGAGTTCTGTAGATGTCTATTAGGTCTGCTTGGTGCAGAGCTGAGTTCAATTCCTGGGTATCCTTGTTGACTTTCTGTCTCGTTGATCTGTCTAATGTTGACAGTGGGGTGTTAAAGTCTCCCATTATTAATGTGTGGGAGTCTAAGTCTCTTTGTAGGTCACTCAGGACTTGCTTTATGAATCTGGGTGCTCCTGTATTGGGTGCATATATATTTAGGATAGTTAGCTCTTCTTGTTGAATTAATCCCTTTACCATTATGTAATGGCCTTCTTTGTCTCTTTTGATCTTTGTTGGTTTAAAGTCTGTTTTATCAGAGACTAGGATTGCAACCCCTGCCTTTTTTTGTTTTCCATTTGCTTGGTAGATCTTCCTCCATCCTTTTATTTTGAGCCTATGTGTGTCTCTGCACATGAGATGGGTTTCCTGAATACAGCACACTGATGGGTCTTGAGTCTTTATCCAATTTGCCAGTCTGTGTCTTTTAATTGGACCATTTAGTCCATTTACATTTAAAGTTAATATTGTTATGTGTGAATTTGATCCTGTCATTATGATGTTAGCTCGATGTTTTGCTCGTTAGTTGATGCAGTCTCTTCCTAGTCTCAATGGTCTTTACATTTCGGTATGATTTTGCAGTGGCTGGTACCGGTTGTGCCTTTCCATGTTTAGCGCTTCCTTCAAGAGCTCTTTTAGGGCAGGCCTGGTGGTGACAAAATCTCTCAGCATTTGCTTGTCTGTAAAGTATTTTATTTCTCCTTCACTTATGAAGCTTAGTTTGGCTGGATATGAAATTCTGGGTTGAAAATTCTTTTCTTTAAGAATGTTGAATATTGGCCCCCACTCTCTTCTGGCTTGTAGGGTTTCTGCCGAGAGATCCGCTGTTAGTCTGATGGGCTTCCCTTTGATGGTAACCCGTCCTTTCTCTCTGGCTGCCCTTAACATTTTTTCCTTCATTTCAACTTTGGTGAATCTGACAATTATGTGTCTTGGAGTTGCTCTTCTCGAAGAGTATCTTTGTGGCGTTCTCTGTATTTCCTGAATCTGAATGTTGGCCTGCCTTGCTAGATTGGGGAAGTTCTCCTGGATAATATCCTGCAGAGTGTTTTCCAACTTGTTTCCATTCTCCCCATCACTTTCAGGTACACCAATCAGACGTAGATTTGGTCTTTTCACATAGTCCCACATTTCTTGGAGGCTTTGCTCGTTTCTTTTTATTCTTTTTTCTCTAAACTTCCCCTCTCACTTCATTTCATTCATTTCATCTTCCAGGGCTGATACCCTTTCTTCCATTTGATCGCATCGGCTCCTGAGGCTTCTGCATTCTTCACGTAGTTCTCGAGCCTTGGTTTTCAGCTCCATCAGCTCCTTTAAGCACTTCTCTGTATTGGTTATTCTAGTTATACATTCTTCTAAATTTTTTTCAAAGTTTTCAACTTCTTTGCCTTTGGATTGAATATCCTCCCGTAGCTCGGAGTAATTTGATCGTCTGAAGCCTTCTTCTCTCAGCTCGTCAAAGTCATTCTCCGTCCAGCTTTGTTCCGTTGCTGGTGAGGAACTGCGTTCCTTTGGAGGAGGAGAGGTACTCTGGTTTTTAGAGTTTCCAGTTTTTCTGCTCTGTTTTTTCCCCATCTTTGTGGTTTTATCTACTTTTGGTCTTTGATGATGGTGATGTACAGATGGGTTTTTGGTGTGGATGTCCTTTCTGTTAGTTTTCCTTCTAACAGACAGAACCCTCAGCTGCAGGTCTGTTGGAGTACCTGGCCGGCCGTGTGAGGTGTCAGTCTGCCCCTGCTGGGGGGTGCCTCCCAGTTAGGCTGCTCGGGGGTCAGGGGTCAGGGACCCACTTGAGGAGGCAGTCAGCCCGTTCTCAGATCTCCAGCTGCGTGCTGGGAGAACCACTGCTCTCCTCACAGCTGTCAGACAGGGACATTTAAGTCTGCAGAGGTTACTGCTGTCTTTTTGTTTGTCTGTGCCCTGCCCCCAGAGGTGGAGCCTACAGAGGCAGGCAGGCAGGCCTCCTTGAGCTGTGGTGGGCTCCACCCAGTTCAAGCTTCCAGGCTGCTTTGTTTACCTAAGCGAGCCTGGGCAATGGCGGGCGCCCCTCCCCCAGCCTCGCTGCCGACTTGCTGCTTGATCTCAGACTGCTGTGCTAGCAATCAGCGAGACTCCGTGGGCGTAGGACCCTCTGAGCCAGGTGCGGGCTATACTCTCCTGGGGCACCGTTTCCTAAGCCCGTCGGAAAAGCACAGTATTCGGGTGGGAGTGGCCTGATTTTCCAGGTGCCGTCTGTCACCTCTGGAAGGGGAACTCCCTGACCCCTTGCGCTTCCCGAGTGAGGCAATGCCTCGCCCCTGCTTCGGCTGGTGCACGGTGCGCTCACCCACTGACCTGCGCCCACTGTCTGGCACTCCCTAGTGAGATGAACATGGTACCTCAGATGGAAATGCAGAAATCACCCGTCTTCTGCGTCGCTCGCGCTGGGAGCTGTAGACCGGAGCTGTTCCTATTCGGCCATCTTGGCTCCTCCCCCAGTATTTTTATTTTCAATTAAAGGTGAGAGCATTGAAACTTGGCCAGACTTAAATGATTAAGACTTGAGATTAAATGCAGGCTTGTCCAACTGCAAAGCTTGAATTCTAGTCCATGGACTCCAAAGTTTTTCTCTTTGAATCTTCTCTATAATCCAACTGATATGGTTTGGCTGTTTCCCCACCCAAATCTCATCTTGAATTCCCATGTGTCATGGAGGGACCTGGTGGGAGGTAAGTGAATCATGGGGGCAAGTCTTTTCCATGCTGTTCTTGTGATAGTGAATAAGTCTCATGAGATCTGATGGTTTTAAAAAGAGGAATTCCCCTGCACAAGCTCTCTCTCTTTGCCTGCTGCCATCCATGTAAAATGTGATTTGCTCTTCTTTGCCTTCCACCATTATTGTGAAGCCTCCCCACCCATGTGGAACTGTAAGTCCAATTAAACCTCTTTCTTCTGTAAATTGCCCAGTCTTGGGTATGTCTTTTCAGCAGCATGAAAGCAGACTAATACAGTAAATTGGTACTAGTAGAGTGGGGCATTGCTGAAAAGATACCTGAAAATGTGGAAGTGACTTTAGAACTGGGTGACAGGCAGAGGTTGGAACAGTTTGGAGGGCTCAGAAGAAGACAGGAAAATGCAGGAAAGTTTGGAATTTCCTAGAGACTTGTTGAATGGCTTTGCCCAAAATCCTGATAGCAATACAGAAAATAAAATCCAGGCTGAGGTAGTCTCAGATGGAGATGAGGAAATTGTTGGGAACTGGAGCAAAGGTGACTCTTGTTATGTTTTAGCAAACAGACTGGTAGCATTTTGCCCCTGCCCTGGAGATCTATGGAACTTTGAACTTGAGAGAGATGATTTAGGGTATTTGTTGGAAGAAATTTCTAAGTAGCAAAGCATTCAAGAGGTGACTTAGGTGCTGTTAAAGGCATTCAGTTTTAAAAGAGAAACAGAACCTAGAAGTTCAGAAAATTTGTGGCCTGACAATGAAATAGAAAAGAAAATCCCATTTTCTGAGGAGAAATCCAAGCCTGCTGCAGAAATTTGCATAAGTGACGAGGAGCCAAATGTTAATTCCCTAAGACAATGGGGCAAATGTCTCCAGGGCATGTCAGAGGTCTTTCCTGCAGCCCCTCCCATCACAGGCTAGGAGGAAAAAGTGGTTTTGTGGGCCAGGCTCAGAGCCCTGGTGCTGTGTGCAGTCTGGGGATTTGGTGCTCTGTGTCCCAGCCACTCCAGCCATGACTAAAAGGAGCCAAGGTTCAGCTCAGGTTGCTGCTTCAGAAGGTGGAAATCCCAAGCCTTGGCAGCTTCCATGTGGTGTTGAGCCTGTGGTTGCACAGAAGTCAAGAATTGAGGTTTGGGAACCTCCGCCTAGATTTCAGAAGATGTATGGAAATGTCTGGATGCCCAGGCAAAAGTTTGCTGCAGGGTGGAACCCTCATGGAGAACCTCTGCTAGGGCAGTGTGGAAGGGAAATGTGGGATTGGAGCCCCTGCACAGAGTCCCTACTGGGGCACTACCTAGTGGAGCTGTGAGAAGTGGGCCACCATCCTCCAGACCCCAGAATGGTAGATCCACCGACAGCTTGCACTGTGTGCCTGGAAAAGCCACAGACACTCAATGCCAGCCTGTGAAGGCAGCTGGAAGGGAGGCTGTACTCTGCAAAACCACAGGGATGGAGCTGCCCAAGACTGTGGGAACCCACTTGCATCAGCATGACCTGGATGTGAGACATGGAGTCAAAGGAGATAGTTTTGGAGCTTTAAGATTTGACTGCCCTGCTGGATTTTCAACTTGCGTGGGGCCTATAGCCCCTTTGTTTTGGCCAATTTCTCCCATTTGGAATGACTGTATTTACCCAATGCCTGTACTCCCACTGTATCTAGGAAGTACTAACCAGCTTTTGATTTTACAGGCTCATAGGTGAAAAGGACTTGCCTTGTCTCTGATGAGACTTTGGACTGTGGACTTTTGAGTTAATGCTGGAATGAGTTAAGACTTTGGGGGACTGTTGGGAAGGCGTGATTGGTTTTGAAATGTAAGGACATGATATTTGGGAGGGGTCAGAGTTGCAATGATATGGTTTGGCTGTGTTCCCACCCAAATCTCATCCTGAATTTTCACGTGTTTTGTGAGGGACCTGGTAGGAGGTGATTGAATCACAGGGGCAAGTCTTTCCCATGCTGTTCTCATGATAGTGAATAAGCCTCACAAGATCTGATGGTTTAAAAAAGAGGAATTCCCCTGCCCAAGCCTTCTCTCTTTTTGCCTGCTGCCATTCACGTAAGATGTGACTTGCTCCGCCTTGCCTTCCACCATGATTGTGAGGCTTCCCCAGCCACAGGGAACTGTAAGTTCAATTAAACCTTTCTTTTGTAAATTGCCCAGTCTTGGGTATGTCTTTATCAGCAGCATGAAAACAGGCTAATACACCAACCTTTTTTTTCCCTTCAGTGCTTTTACATAATTTAAATTGTTCACTATTGATTGATTATATCTTTCTCTGAGTTGTCTTATCTATACCAGTGTTTTTCAACATTGGCACTACTGACATTTTGGACCAAGTGATTTTTTGCTGGAGAGGAATGTTCTTTGTATTATAGGATGGTTAATAGCATCCCTAGACTCTTACTATTAATATACACAAGTAGTCATGATGCCCCAGTCATGAAAATAAAAATTGTTTTATGACGTTGATGGATGACCCCTTGGGGGAAAAATCTCCATGGATTGAGAACTATTGGTCTGTATTATTAAGCTGTAAAATTCTTGAAGGTCAAAGTCTCTCTATACATATCTCAAAAACACCTGTGGATGTCTATGTCATTGAGGTCATCTGGTAAACACGGTAAACACCACTATGGGGTTATTATTTGAGTCATTCAGTAAATATCATAAAATCCATTTTAATTAGAAGTTTTCCAAATCTATCATTAAATAACTGGAGTACTTGGAGTAAATTACTTAACATGATAAATCTCTGTTTCCTCATCTGTAAGCCAGGAATAATAACAGCTTCAAGCTCATTGTTTTGAGTGCTAAATGACGTAATGTATGAAAATATTCTACATAGTACCTGGACTCTGGTTAACACAAGTAATAGATATTTTTAAAATTTTAATAAATTAATATTCATTTCTAATTCAGTGCTTGACACATAGTAGAAATTATTATTATTACTATTTTTGAGATGGAGTCTCACTCTGTTGCCAGGCTGGAGTGCAGTGGCATGATCTTGGCGCACTGCAACCTCCGCCTCCCAGGTTCAAGCAATTCTCCTGCCTCAGCCTCCCGAGTAGCTGGGACTACAGGCACCCACCACCACACCTAGGTAATTTTTGTATTTTTGGTAGAGACAGGGTTTTACTATGTTGGCCAGGATGGTCTCAATCTCTTGACCTTGTGATCTGCCCACTTCGGCCTCCCAAAGTGCTGGGATTACAGGCACGAGCCACCACACCTGGCCAGTAAAAATTATTTAACAAACAAATGAATGGAATGTTTAGCTCTCATACAGGCATGAGCTGCCTGTAAGAATTAGAAAACACAAAGAATCAAGGAAATGTATTGCCGTATTGCCAACAGTGCTGTTCATTCATTCAGGGAAATCCAGTGTCACAGTTGTACTTTTGCTTTATGTCATGCATGGCTGTGTTGGCTTCTATGATCCAATAATGAGTTTCAAGTATGGCAGCAAATGCCTAATTTATAAAGGCTCATGGGAAATACATAGAAAAATTGATTAGATGGCTCTATCTCCAAGGCTGCCAGAGCTGTTCACTGGGAACTTGATCACAGACGTGCTCTCTGCAATTAGGGGCCTGTGATGTCAGTTTTTTAGAGAGTAAGGTGTTCCTGAAATAGAACCAAAATAGCCAGAAGTTAATGGAAAACCTTATGCAACCTTCTGGTTGCTGGATTTTTTTCCTCAAACTAACATTTAAAGATGATCGACCAGCATGATTGACATAGGCTGATTGAGTTGACTCCAACAGTACTGATTATATGTAGAGAGCTTAGATCCCTTGCTGGGACATCTGACTTATTAAAAATGTGACTTGATTCATTTGTGAATCAGAGATGGCCTTTCATATTCTCAAATGAAGAGAAGTAAATCAATTAGGGTGTCTAGAACAATATTAAGGCAAAGTGTAAGTTAATAAAATGGGGAATCAGGATTCCTGGGTTATAAAGATCACAGTGTAATGGAGTTGAGGCTTTGAAATTACATAAACCTGGTTTAAACACAGGCTCTTGCACTTACCACCTCTAGGGCCTTGGCCAATTTATTATATTTATTTATTTAATTTATTTTTTGAGACAGTTTTGCTCTGTCACCTAGGCTGGAGTGCAGTGGCGCAATCTCAGCTTACTGCTACCTCAACCTCCCAGGTTCCAGTGATTCTCCTGCCTCAGCCTCCTGAGTAGCTGGGATTACAGGCATGCACCACCACACTTGGCTAAGTTTTGTATTTTTAGTAGAGATGGGGTTTCACCATGTTGGCCAGGCTGGTCTCGAACTCCTGACCTCAAGTAATCCGCCTGCCTTGGCCTCCCAAAGTGTTGGGATTACAGGCATGAGCCACCGCGCCTGGCCCGGCCAATTTATTTAGTGTGTGTGTGTGTGTGTGTGTGTGCGTGCGTGTCAATGATAATAATACCTAGTTCCTAGAGCTGTTGAAAAAATTAGGGTAATGTAGGCAAACTGCTTAAAGTGTTACCTGTTGTATAGTTAGTACTCAATAAACAGTAGCTGTTTGGGATATTCTATAAACATCACGCAAATGTCTTCATTATTCTGAACCTTTTATTCTGTTGACACATAAGGGAGGTGGATTTGATAAAAGTTAAATCTTTTCCAAAGAGCCTTAACATTTTGCTAGGTGATGGTAAGAGTAATTAAGACATAGAGTGCTATCTATGCAGAGATGGTGTGTGTGTATGTTTGTGTGTGTGTGTGTGTGTGTGTGTATGATGAGGGCAGAAATGGGCTTTCTAACCTAACCTCTTGATTTGGCCAGAGAACCCATAGGTTGGGTTTTTTTTTTCATGTATTTGAATAAAGGGTCTTACTGATAATAACCACATATTAAAATCACAGGACTATATAATTTTTTAACACCTGTCTTAGTTTTCAAATTCTAATGAACACATATATGTTCACTATATATTATATATGTGTGTGTATATATATGTGTGTATATATGTGTGTATACATATGTGTGTGTATATATATATATATATGAAACTAATATTTACTGAACCCTTTTTATGTGCCACACATTGTGCTAAGAACTCTCAATGGACTATCTCATTGAATCTGCACAAAAATTTAATCAAATAAATAGTATTATTATCCCCATTTTACAGCTGGACTGAGGCTTAGCAAGGTTAAGTTACTTACCCAATGCCACACAGCTAATGAAGAATTTCAGCTCAGACTTAACCGACATCAGATTCTGTCCTTCTCACTCTTCTTTTAACTAATTATCTGTTAATCTACTGTTACATTGCCTCTCTCACTTTAAAGTTCTGAGTGGATTCAGTGATTTTAGAAACATCCTTGGCCATGCTGTCCATTTTGGTTCAATATTGAAATTTGTAACTGCTTGTTCTGGGTGAAGTTGGATGGAACCAACTTCCTATTAGCCATGTCATATGGGTTTATTCTGGTTTTCTAGCATGATCCAGTCACTTAGCAAATAGTCATAGAAGAACTATTATCAGCCAGGCACTGGGCTAGATTCTGAAAGCATGCTAGTATGGGAACTGTTTGCTATTATGAAGTAATAGTTTTCCATATTTTTAAGTGAGGAATTTTTTGAAAAATTATAATAAATTCTTACATGGGACCCAATATAAAAAAATCAATGAACATGAAAATGCAGGAATAGTCCAAGCGAGGTCAGGAGTCTAGAGCCCTGCTCTCAAGGCCTTGCCATTATCAAGTTACAGGCCCGGAAGCATCTTTGTGGAACCTCAGGACAATCTGGAGCAGAGTTTGAAAGCCACAAACCTGTAGCAAAGCTTGAGCTTGCCATGCTCAGACCCCAATTGTCATTGGACACTTCCTGTGGCTCCTCTTGCCACTTTGTCCTAGGTCTCTTTATACATGTCCAGTGATCAGGAATACACAGATGATAGCAGTATGTAGTCTTTACCCCTGATGGGTTTGCTATTTTTTTTTAACTAATGAAAAATAATCACCTGAACAATTATGTCTATGTCTCAGCGAACGTTATTCTTTAAAATCCTGAACTGAGGTCAATTCTGCTGCTATTTTTCAAGATGTTTAGGGAATTGTCTTTGAAACTCTTTTCTAAGAAGCACTGCCTTTTTATTTTATATTAACTCCTTAAATTAGAAACATTTTTCTCATGCTGGATATTTGCTACTCCCGATCCATGCTGACATCTGTGTTGTTTAGAGAAATAAGATTGTATGGCTATCTTTACTTCTTTATTTTTAAAGACTATGCCACCAAAACTAATGTTTCATTTATTAACATGTGTGCATGTATATTACATATATAAATTACATACACCAGACCCTTTTCTGAGTACAGATGTCAGGGATTACGCTCACATAATTCTCACACCAGTCCTATGTGGTGAGTACTACCAATATTTCCATTTGACAGATTTTTCTAATGCACAGAAAAGTTGGGTAACGTGCTGAAAGTTACAAGCTGGTAATCCAGGGCGTCTAAATGTGACTGCAGGAAGAGCGAATTTGGAGCCTCATGCTCATCCACCTTGTGGCCTCTGCAGTAGCCAAGAACTGTCCAAACCACACCCACAGCTTGTGGTCCTTAGCTGCATGCTCAGTCACTAGCCAAAGCAAAGTGGATTCAATGGGAGAACTGATTAACATTATCAAGTTGATTCTCACGATGTATTTCCTAGAAAGGAAATGGTGGATTTCCCTATAACAATCCTAAAGAACAAATACCAATGAGATAATTGAATGCAACTAAAATGCCAGGACAGATTGAAAAAGTTTCCTTCTCAGAGAGACTCTCTCTGGACATACTACTGAAAATTTCTACCCTTTTCAACTTGTGACATTTCATGTTTCTCTTCCCTAATTTTTTCTTAGTACTTAGTGGTTGCTAATTTATTATATATTTTACTTTTTACATCTTGTGTATTCAGTGTGACTCACAGCAGATGTAAACTCTGTGAGGCTGGGAGTTTTGTCTGTTTTGATTGGCACTATATCTTTGGCACCTAAAAGAGTGCCTGGTACATAGTAGTTTCTCAATAAATATTTGGTGAAAGAATGAGTGAGTGAGTGAATCATGATGACTCCATAGGGAACTCAGGCACAATCTATTTAATTTTAACCGAACTTTTCTTCCTCTACAGATGTATGACTAGCGTATGGTGAGATGCAGTGACATTAAATGGTGACAAGCATTAGAGTCCCAGGAGCCAAGTTCAAATTCTGCTTCTGCCCCTTATGCTGTATGACCTGGGTAAGCCACTCAGTCCTCCAGCCTGTTTCTGCAACTGAAAGGTGAACGTGATTAATTGCTGATTGTTATGGAAATGAAGTTATTAAAAACCCTGGCCAAAAGCATGTGCTTAATTAATATAAGCTGGATCAGAAGGAAAGCTCTTATAAAGGTATTAAAAGCTCTCTTTTAGAAAACATTGATTTCAGCGAGGGATAAAAGCTACAGGCAGTGTGACATTTTTATACTCCTGAGGGGGCCCTAAAACATTTTAGCAATTTCCCTTCTGGCAAATGCCAGAATAAAAACTGGCTGCTTGGTACACCCACCTGCCCCTTCTACTCAGACTTGCATCAGCATGCAGAGCCCCAGGGAATCCAGGGCAGTTTCATAAATGCTTGGAGACTGCAGGTGCTTTGTGAGGGGTTCCTTAACCTGCAAAGGCCAGGAGGACGTGTAGCCGAATGTCAGGGAACTTGAGTTATACAGTGGATTGAGCTAGCTGTGGGTTGGTTGTGAGAAACCATTCTTTAACAAGTGCAGATTAATGCTGCCTATAACAGCAGATTTTTATGCCTCCTGTACATGCAGTGCTAGTATTAAAAATGGAAACTGAAATGAAATCAATCAGGAAGCTGCTGATATTCAAGGTATGAAATATAATGGGTCATAATATCCCGTGTTTTCAAATGAATCTTTACATTTCATTCCTTTGTGCAATGCCCACGATTAGTTATGAATTATGGAGGGTAATTAAGCTGTACTGTTCTTGGCGGGAGACTCTATGAACCAAAATATGGCAGTGGTGGGAAAAGTGATCAGGACTGAGGTGAAGCTGAGAAAGTGGTTTTGTTTGTGCATGGGGTACAGTCATGAACCTTTCTATTGACAAGATGAATAAAGGGAGTCCATTAACTCCATAGGGCTGGATAAATAGAATAAATTACATTTCTTTGGGTTCTAGTGGAATAGGTGGCGTAAACTGTTGTCTTTCATGACTGTTTATTAACATCACTTTGAGGATGGGCTTTCAAAGAATA
The DNA here is from genome assembly GCF_028885655.2 of Pongo abelii. Taxonomy (NCBI): domain Eukaryota; kingdom Metazoa; phylum Chordata; class Mammalia; order Primates; family Hominidae; genus Pongo; species Pongo abelii. The sequence continues at coordinate 132,671,601 of NC_071992.2, read as the reverse complement.
ATGTGACAATGGCAGGACTGACATAATTCAGAACTATGTAAAGAAGTGTCTGCTTTTAAAGGGAGTGCCTACAAAGCTCTTAAACATAAACTTAGCAGAATGTATTTAAGATGCCTTTCTATAAATGTGATGTAAAATGGAGCCAGAGATTGAAATTGCAAATAAGCTAAGATGGTTTTCCAAAGATTGTTTTGCCCCATAGCTATTCTGTTGGAAATGTCGTGAGAAAAATAGCTGAACACGGAAGACAGAGCATTGCACGTTATTTTGAAACCATGTGCAATTCCAATCCTCCGCAGAAAGACTGTAGGTTGATGATCATCATTTCTTGTCTGTGAGTGTGGGCCTGCAGACCTTGGGAGAAGAGGGTACAAGGGAAAGGACTGTGTTAAGAATCAGAAATTCTGTGTCCCACCTATTCCTGTCACCATGAAACCTTGGTCAAGTTTCTTGACTGCTCTGAGTTTTAGTTTTGTCTTCTCTAAAATGCCTAGCCCACAAATCACAAAAGCCTTTTGTTAAATTCAAATAAGATACTGTCTATGAAGACACTGAGAGGTTGTAAAGTGAAATACAAACACAGGGGAGAATAATATTTTTCATATGGTTTAGACCTCAATTGCCTTTTACCTCTTCCTACAACCGACAGGTACCATTTATCTGAGTAGAGCCACAGAGAGGGAGAGAGATGAGACAGGATGGGATCCCAAGCCATCGAAGCTACCAAGTAATTCACTGGAGCCTGACCAGGGCTGACTGAGATGATGGCATTCAAGAAGGAAAGGAGCAGGATGAAGAGAGGTGTGGTATAGGGGTGTGGCATCACACAGCTGCATAGTGGATCATTCTTTCTTCAACCATTTGTTGATATCATTTGGGTCACTTTTGTGTCTGTGGATAATGAATTATATAATCCTTTTAAATTGTAATTGAACATGTGCATGTAATGGAAACACATTTTTAGAGCAGCAATATAAAAAGGGGAACAGGGGAGAAGTTATATTGACTGAGCAAGTAAAATGCTGTGAACCTGGCCCTCAAATGGAAAATATGAGTTTAGTTAAGCCCCACTGACAATTCATGTTCTGCCTGGGAGGACCAGCCAATGGCAGAGGAGAGGAGAGAATTCTAGCTCCCACACACACTTCTGGGCACAGGACTGAGGCTATGGCATAAGGACAAAGGGACCAGCCAAAGGAAAGAGTGGTTTTATCCTCTCCAGGCCTGAAACCTCTGCCCAGAGATTATTGAACCATGACTACACGCCATGCATGTGTACATTGACCAAAGCTCATTTAGTATCTCAATAAAACAAAATATCTGTTTTTTTTCTGATACAAAAACATTAATAGAAGTACTTTTGAATATATGTGAATAAAGGTATTGTTTAGGTATAGAAAAATGTGAGATAAATTAAAATGATCGTGAGAGGGTGATAAATTTTGGAGAGTGGTTTCTTCACATCAGAAGAAAAGGGGACAAAACAGGGAAGAAACACTCAGCTTTAAGTTACTGTCAGTGTTCTAGTTCTGTAGCTGGGTGTTGGGATCAAGGGAATTTATTTCATTATCAGAATAAACCAACAATAAAATAAAATGAATTAAGATGAAGTAGAACCATGCATGAAATCAGGGTGATGGCATCTTATGAACTGAGGATTAGGATTAATCCAATTCTGCATATCTGATTATTATAAAAATAAATGAAACAAAGACACAAACAAATAGAGAAAAACCAATGGAATGAATGAGTGAGTGAATAGATGAATGATTGAATAGTATATCTCTTTCAGTGCAGTAATTTTTTATTCTAGTGCTGGATCTGATGACCAGGATCTTTCCCGATGTAATTTATTTGGGGCAGGAAGAATCTAATTTATGGAGAGATACTGAAATGAGGAAGGATGTTGTGATTAATACCAGAGTAGTTGGAACTATTCTGAGAATGTGTTGGTTGGCATTGAGATGCTGTCCAATTCTTGGCTCATGTCTTAAGGTCACAGAAGCTGTGTTAATAGCGCTGTGTTAATAGCACTGTGTTAATAGTGAATGATGGCAATGAACCACACCATCTGAAAAGTAGATGTCAGTTGCATTTATTTCCTTCCTTCCTTCCTTCCTTCTTTCCTTCCTTTCTTTCTTTCTTTCTTTCTTTCTTTCTTTTTTTTCTTTTTCTTTTGTAATGCAATTGGCGTTTATTTCTCTTGGACAGAAAGAAAGACACTGTTTTAAGTCTATGAAGCTGAGAATGACCCAGATTTTGCCCTTAGGAACTTACAGTCTTGTTGGGATGACGGACACATAAGCAGGTCATACCTGCTTGGAAGAGAAACATCATAAATCAGGCGAAGGTGTGCAATGAAAGTCTGGACAAAAGATGAGTAGCAGGGACCAGGGAAGTTTTCAAGAAGAATATGAGGGTAATGTGAAGGATGAATAAATTTTCTGGGAATGTAATCCAGTTATTCTCATTTTTGTGACTCATGTTAATGGCCAGGCATTAGTTTCCTTCAAATAAGGTTTGTGTTAGAAAGTTGGGACAGTTTTAGGGACCGAGAAAAATCTGGTTCCTAATGCTCTGATTAAAGAGGAGAATCATGATTGTTAAGAAATAATTCCCTTTTACCATACATTTATGCTGATTAATTTTTACCATTTCTTTTCTTTTGGAGATGAATTTCTCCCCCCCTTTTTTCTTTTTAAATGCAGTCTTAAGAACCAAATAAGTTGTGAAACTGAGATTGGCCCATGATTCTTTTGAGATTCTCAAGAAAGTGAATCAACTTTGCATGAATTTTAAAATATATTTTCAAGCAAAACTGTGAAGCACTTGGCTGAAGTTTCTAATTTTAATATTTTGGCATGTTACGCAAGCAAATAAAGGTCTCATTTTCATATACACAGAGTCTCTCTATATAAAAGTCTACTTGTCTGTATATAGACACACATATGTGTATATCTATAAATGTAGGTGTAATAACTGAAACTTTATTCTGGCAAGTAGTAGTATGCATAATATACTCTAAGAGCAGTCTTTCAATGCCAGTTAATGTTTATTCTTGAACAAATCTATACAAAAGCAGCCAGTTATCTCTTTGGGTTAAAAAACATTGAAATGTTTAGGATGACTGAACCAATCATTCCTCAGAGAGGAAGGAACCCTAAGAGTAAATATATAAATGATAGAAATAGTCACTTTAGTTCTATAGTTTACAGTTTGAAATACCTCTCAGGTTATAGTTTATTAACTTTGGGAAAAGCTGGAGAGGGGCTTGGCAATTAACTGATGGAACAGCTTTTGTGACTTCTCTACAAATTGAAAAAATTTCCATTTGACATACTGCTCATTTCTTGGTTAATTTTACTGAGGCTTTTATTTATCTAATCTTCACTGAATAGTTTCCATTTAAACAGAAAAAACTCTTGGAGGATTTTATTCACCATTTAATCTTTCTCTCTGTCTTTCTTCCTTTCCTATAAATGTTGCCATACTTAAAAATCATCATAAGTCAGCTTCATCAACTCTTTTAGACAAAATCTCTTCTTTAGTGCGAAAGGTTCCTAATGAAACAAGCACGATTAGAATTGTTAATTATGCCAAAAATATGAACTAGCATAATTCTACTTTTGGTGCTAAATGGTGGTTTTTCTTTTGAATTCTTTATGATGGCTGTTAAATTATACAAGTAAATTGCAATCAACATGGCACTTTGGTAAGTCTGAAGTAAGGTGTTTCTCTACAAGGGAAGAAATCCCCACCCCCATCTTTTTCATGACAGGGTCTTGCTCTGTCACCCAGGCTAGAGTGCCGTGGTGTGATCATGGCTCACTGCAGCCTCAACCTCCCTGGTTCAAGCAATCCTTCCATCTCAGCGCCCCAAGTAGCTGGGACTACTGGCACGTGCCATCATGCCTGGGAAATTTTTGCTTTTTTTTTGTAGGGATGGTGGTTTTCCATGTTGCCTAGGCGACTTTTCAGCTCCTGGGCTCAAATGATCTGCCTGCCTTGGCCTTCCAGAGTACTTGGATTACAGGTGTGAGCCACTGCACCTAACCTCACTATTTTTTGAGGATTAAAGGGTCATTACCTCAGGGGACACCCTTATTGATGTTTATGAAGGGTTGGGGGAGGGGGAGGACTATTCTAGAAAATTAGGTTTGTGAGGAGTTCCTGACTAAACAAGATTTAGGGATTAGCCATCCTCAGAACCCCATTTTGGTCCAGACCCATCTTTGCCCAGCCTTAGAGTCAGGGGTCATGGTCAGGGGTCATGGTCAGGGGTCATGGTCCGATGGGTAGTAGAGGGGAGTCAGGGAGATGGGCACTTGCCTGTTTATTATACCGAAGTGACCACTTCCCCTGCACCCTGCCTCCTCTGGCTCTGACCTTATGAGGAGTAGTTTCTCTTCATATGCATGAGTTCTTCCTTCTCATAGAGGCTGTCCATTCTATAGTTTGTCCTAAGAACTGAGACTATGAAGAAAAATACTTAGGGTAAATGTTTTCCCACAAATTTCTAGTGCATTTAAAAAATCCTCTGAATGATGGGGATCTTGCAGGAGGAATTTACTTTCCTGCAGAATGAAGCCAGAAGATAACAGTGCAACTTCACCATGGTAAACAAATTGGATTACCCTCAGTGATGGGACACAGAAAGACCATGACTGTTCCACTATCACTCTTGGATTATAACAAGAAATCCTAGAATTATGGTAAAGACAGAAGCTGATCTGAGCATGAACAAGGCTCACCACAACTTGAAGCTTGCGATGCTTCATTCGGTGTCAAAGGCAGAGATGAGTTATAGCCACAGCTGCCTGGCTTTGCTCTGAATTCCATGGAGTGAAAATAGTTCAGCCACTACTTTCAGCAGTGGGCAAATGGCTCAGGATAAGGAAAGAGGGTTGGCAGTGATGAAATGTGCAGGGAGAAAGCGATGAAGAAAGAAGACCACCACAGAGATCCATGGGAGGGAGGAAAGAAGATGAAGATAAGAAAATGCGAACAAGTTGGCCGGGCGCGGTGGGTGGCTCATGCCTGTAATCCCAGCACTTTGGGAGGCTGGGGCGGGCGGATCACGAGGTCAGGAAATCGAGACCATCTTGGCTAACACGGTGAAAACCCGTTTCCACTAAAAATACAAAAAAATTAGCCGGGCGTGGTGGTAGGCGCCTGTAGTCCCAGACACTCGGGAGGCTGAAGCAGGAGAATGGCGTGAACCCGGGAGGCGGAGCTTGCAGTGAGCCGAGATTGCGCCACTGCACTCCAGCCTGGGTGACAGAGCAAGACTTCGTCTCAAATAAATAAATAAATAAATAAAATAAAAATAAAAATAAAATGGGAACAAGTTATTCATTCATTCATTCAGCAAGCAGTCATTAAGCTGATCCCCATGTATCAGATTCTGGTCGGTAAGTGCTGGGGGTTCAGAGATCGATGACATAGATCAGCCCTTTAGGAGACCAATTTGGTGGTGTTTGGAATGAAGAGGTTGAGGGGAGACTGGCAATATCCAAGATGACAATACAATGTTGATAGGGGCCATGTGACTGCTTTTCGGATTGTGATATGGTTTGGCTCTGTGTCCATTCCCAAATCTCATCTTAATTTTAATCCCCACATGTCAAGGGAGAGACCTGTAATCTTCATAGTCAAAGGCAGGAAGTGATTGGATTATGGGTACAGTTCCCCTGTGCCGTTCTCATGATAGTGAGTGAATTCTTTTGAGATCTGATGGCTTTATGAATGGTAGCTTTTCCTGCGTTCTTTCTTGCTTGCTGCCATGTAAGATGTGCCCGCTTCCCCTTCCACCATGATTTAAGTTTCCTGAGGCCTCCCCAGTCATGCAGAACTGTGAGACTGTGAGTTAATTAAATCTCCTTTCTTTATAAATCACCCAGTCACAGGTATGTCTTTATAGCAGTGTGAAAATGGACTAATATAGGGTGGTACAGAAAATGATGGTGCATTGAGGCTAGTTTCCAAAAAGGGTGATGTCTAAGCTGACTTCAGCTGAAGCCAGATGAAAGGTGATGGTGATTGAGTCCGAGGACAGGACAAAACAACAGAAGAGCTTTACAGAAGGACCATCATGAAAAAACAGGGAGGCAGATACAGACAAGGAATGTGTGGTGGAGAAAGGAAATGCTCAAGTCACATGGCCTGAGAGGGGGACATAGAGTGGGAGCCTTTGGTGGAAGAGACTCAGGAAAGTGGACACAGTACAGGTGCCCTGTAATTACAGAGCTGGACTCCTAAGTACATAATGAGTAAATAGTTCCGTGAATTGATTCTTAAAAGAGTGAGTAGAGCTGTCATTGGCTGCACACTGGAATTGTCTGGTGAGCTTCAAAATGCACAGAGGCCTGCATGCCCCCTTCTGCTCCAGAGATCCTGATCCAAGTGACCCAGAATGCAGGGTGAGCATCAAGGATTTTAAAAACTCTTGCATGACTCTGCACTATAGACACAGTTAAGAATAAGAATTAACTTGGTGTGTTAGTTTTGTCATAAACAAAATGAGGAAAACAATATTACCTAACTCAAGATTAAGGACAAAAGCAATTTTTAAAGCAATAAAGAGCGCTGGTTGATGTGCAACACTGGTTCTCAACTTGAGATAATTTTGCCCCCAAGGGGACATTTGGCCACGTCTGGAGGCATTTTTGATTGCCAAGACTGAGGGGGAGGTACTATTGGCATCCAGTGGGCAGGGGGCTGGGAGACTGCTAACTGCCCCACAAAGCACAGAATAGCCCCCCCCAACAAAGAATTATCTGGCCCCAAATGTCAATAATGCTCAGATTGAGAAGCCCTTGGCTATCAGGTAAACACAGGCTCTGGAACTAGATTTCTTGGGTTGTAAGCTGCATAATATTGGGTAAGTTACTGCTCAACTTCTTTGTTCCTTAGTTTTGTGATAAGTTAAATGAAGAAGTAAAATTATCTAGCTCATAGGGATTTAATGGTGAATACATGTGAAGACAGAACAATACCTGTCAAGTCCTTTACTCTTACTTGAGGAGTAAGAAATGACTACCCGTAAGCCACAAGCAAAAATTTTGGAATTTTCTTTGCTTAGATCTTTGGGTTTAGGGGTCTTTAAAGTAAGGATCAAATAGAAATAACAATAGCTATTGTTTGTTGTGAGCTTACTACTTGTCAGGTAATATGTTAAGTCCTTTTATCTCTATGATCTTATTTAGTCTTTATAATAACCCATATAATTTAGATACTACGAATTCCATTTTATAGAAACAAAATCGAGACTTAAATAGTGGAAGATTGCCTAAGTTCAGGTAGAAAGAAAGTAAAGGAGGCGGAGTCTGTCTGATTACAAAGGCTGTGCACTTAAAAGAAGGCGTGAATTGTGGTTATAAGGAAAACTTTAGACAGGGAGTGATCAGTATATTAGGCCTTTTGACTTCTCCCTGCCTCCGTGTGCACCTTCTGGTCTATCTCCACCAACTTTTTCCCAGATCTCAACCTTCCATGGAAACTGCCACCACAGTGTTAATCATTTGGGGCAGTGGTCTCCAAACTCTATTCATCATATTCTCCTCAGTGAGCAATTTTTGATCAGGCACCCCAATATATAGGTTTTTTTAGACATTACGTACCTATTCTACCATATTGCATATCATATATATTTTAAAATGTAAGTAAAAGCAAAAACTTTTTTTTTAAAGGGTAAGACAAAACATGAAAGTCCTAATGTTTTCTTTCTACATTACCCCCTGAGGTAAATGGATTCATTTTAGAGAGCATGGCTCTAGAGGGTTCCTACTGGTTTGATTATATGTGCCAAGGGCCCCTTTCTCCTTTATTTTAACAAAGGTAAAGTTACATGTGTTTTCAAAGTAATATTAGCTTGGAAACTAAATAAAAAGGACAAAAAATATAAAACCATGTAATTTCTTCACCTGATTTAACCAAACCTCAGCCACAGCTAGCTTGGCTGGGACAGTGTATAGGACTCTAGTACCCTATGTTTTTCTGCACTCAGACTTCTTGGTAGACAAGGTGGAGGATAAAATAGGTAAAATACATATTGTGCACCAGCAGTATCTATCTATGATAGACTTAAACTTTAAGGTAACACTTGTGTCTTCTGTAAATATTTGATGGTCTATATTTTTTGTGTTCTTTATTCTTGATTTCCTAAGATCCCTTTTTTGAAATATTCCACTATACTATTGATCAAACTAATAGGAAAGAGGATTTATTTAACCAATATTCATTGGTTGAAGATGAGCAGAAGGTCAAAGACATCAGCTCTGCTGGCAGCTGAAGCCACATTGGTTCAGAATCTCAGGAATTGTTAGTAGAATTGGGGCAGACCCAAGCAAGAAAAACCAGAGTGGAAGTGTGAAGCAAGGGAGGTGACAACAAGGCTTTATGTCACAGGTCACACTGCCTCGTCAGAAATCCTGATTTGTCCTTGCTCATCTAGTTGCATTCAGAACTTTCAAATATGTCCTATCATTCCTTAAAGCGGCATCATGGAAAGAGAAATTTGGATTTCAATTCTAAGAAAGCAGTGTTGTTATTGTTGATATTATAATTGAAGAAATTAACTTGATACTTTTGCATTCTTGGGAAGTTAAGAATTTATAAACAAAGCTGAGGATTAGAAAATTTTAAAGCAATAGCTATTAAATGGAATTATACTAACATATTTATGCAATCAGACAAGTAGTTAGAGGGAGGAAAATGATTAGTTCGCTGCATGTGTAGGCATCTTTTATATCTACGGATGAAGAAGCAGATGGTCTTGTTATCAGTTTGCACATTTGTCTGAAAAAAAGCAAACAGCACAGGTGTAGGACCCACGTTCCATTCCACACAACACACATGGTAAGAGTCTGGCTGGGGGTTTGTGATGGTAGATGCTGCTTAGGGAGCCTGACATTATTTTGCTGTGTTCCCAGTGCTCTGAGCCTTGAGCAAGAGGCCAACCATTTCTAGTAACCATACTTCAGATGTATTTGTGCAATACTTTGTTGATATTGGGCCTCACTACCCTGCTCCACAGGACATTTTTCTGGCTTCTTGTAGTTCTTATTTCTCAACTGTATGGTGCCTCCTTGGCTGTCCTCTGGCTTGGCACACAGCCTCTTTTTTTTTTTTTTTTTTTGGACCTCCTGTCTCTTTTCCTCCTTCCCTACAGCTACTTGATCTTTCTGTCTCCTCAGCTTCCTATCCCCAAGGGTGCCAGCCTGCAGCCCTTGGTTCTGTTTGCTGCTGGATGGTACCAGGGAATCCTTTCTGGAGGAAGAAAGAGGGGCAAAGAAAAAGAGGTTTCCACATTGGTCTACCCTCAGGGCATGGTGTCCATATGGTAATCCCATGGGCTGGATAATAATCTCATGATGCTCTATTGCTTTTCATGCTAAAAGACTGTTAATCTCTTTCAATTATTCTGTTCAATGCCAAACCCCAAGAAGAAGAAACTGGAAGAAAAAAAATCTGGTTCCAAAAGTTGTATGGTTGCCCTAGTGCTAGGGATGTAATGAATGCTTAATATATTATGGTTCTTACTATTTTTCTAAGGCTTATGTAGTAAAGTACTACAGTCTAGGTTGGCTTAAACAACAGAAATTTATTTTCTCACAGTTCTGGAGGCTGGAAGTCTGAGATCAAAATGTTGGCGGGTTGGTTTCTTCAGAGGCCCCTCTCCTCAGCTTGTAGATGGCGGTCTCCTCCCTGTGTCTTCACGTGGTTTTCCCACTGCGTGTTTCTGTGTCCAGATTTCCTCTTACAAGGATTCCAGTCATATTGGATTAGGGCCCACCCTCATGACCTCATTTTAATTTAAGTACCTCTTTAAAGATCCTATCTGCAAATACAGTCACATTTTGAAGTATTGGGGCTTAGGCTTTCAACATATAAATTTTGGGCGAACACATTTCAGTCCATATATTATTATTATTATAACATAGCCCCACATCTTCAAAATGTCATATCCTAGATGTTGAGACATCCATATAAGCATATAGTTCAGTTTAAGGT